>NC_059341.1:115208360-115511390 GCF_018350155.1 Leopardus geoffroyi
CTGCACAGGTGGCTCCTAACAAAGTTTTCCTCTGGAAGGCAGTTGTTGGGCTTCCTACTTCCCAAGCCCAGGACTCCAGCATCTTATCAATACATTGGATCCTAAAGCCTTCTCTGCCTAAGTTAGCCAGTGCCAGTTCTTATTGCTTGTAACCAAAAGGAGTACAGGGTAGAGACAGGGTGAGGGCAGGGTGCTCTGAACTGAGAGATACACTTTGGATAGGTAAAGTTTGAGTCTACAGCCATACCATCCTGAATGCACCCGATCTCATCTGATCTCAGAAGCTAAGCAGGGTCGGGCCTGGTTAGTACTTGGATGGATAGGTCAAGTTTGAGAGGCTGATGAGATGTGTCAAGGAGGCTGTTGGGTATATGCACCTGGAGTTTAGGATTGAACTTTGGGATGGGGAGAAACAAATTTGGGAGTTATCAACATGTAGATGGCATGGTGCTATCTAGCATAAAAGCATCTTGATTTTCTTTGGGGGAAATATTTCTCCTTCTTGGCTAGTAATCTTGATGTGGCTATTAATCAAAATCCCAAACACTCTTCTGGTCAAGTAGCCAGCAGGGATCTCATGCCTGGACAGTCAGCATATGCCATCCATATGGCCACAGTGATTCTTAAGAAATGCTCAAATGAATTAGGTCAATGCAATAAGAATTAGCCAAAGAACTTTTGATGGAGCAATCAGGAGCAAAGAGTTCTCTTTCTGGCATGATTGCTAAGCTGGTACAATGTAAGCTTAGAGCTGTCAGAACTTTTGTTTGTTTTTACACCACCTTGGGGCCATAGCCTGAATGAGTGAGCTGAATGACAGCAGAAAACAGAGTCAAGTGACAAGGGATAGAGGCCACACTCTGATGCGGCATTGAAGACCCTGACTCTGTCATTCCTGAAACTAACTTCACAACAATGTGAATTAATAAATTCTCATTTTGCTTCAGATAGTTGAGTTTGTTACTCACAACCAAGCAATTTCTCACAACAAATGGCACTTAAAGCCCTGTTACCTGGATGAGATTACACAGAAAAAGAGCACAGATAGCAAGGACTGACCTTCAACACACTGTAATATTAACGATCAAACAGAAGGAAGAGCCAGCATTTTGGTCAGATTGTCTCTTGTCCTTGTTGACAAAAGGGACCGGAAAGGTAATACAATTCTTTATATTGCACAAAGAAAATCTGTTGGTAGAAATTGATTTTTCCCCCACTGGGTGATAGGCACATAGGGGGCCTTATAGTTAAAAATTCCCAAATTAAAAAATTCATGTGGCACCTGGGTGGCTCAGTCAGTTAAGCATCCGACTTTGGCTCAGGTCAGGGCTCATGGGGTCGAGCCCTGCGTCGGGCTCTGTGCGGACAGCTCAGAGCCTGCAGCCTGCTTTGGATTCTGTATCTCCCTCTCTCTCTGCTCTCGCCCTGCTTGTGCTCTTTCTCTCTCTCTGCCTTTCAAAAATAAATGTTTAAAAATTCTTAAAAATTAAAAAATTCGCTTATGATTTGGTATTGCCGCGTCATTCCTGCATTCAAAGGACAGCATCTCTTTGCTGGAGAGCTCTGTAGCCGCTGAGTCATGCCATCCAACATAGCTGTGGCTACCTGCCTTTTCTTGGCACCCAACATTCTGAGATGTGGAAATTCAGGGAGTTTGGCCAGGAAAACACAGGCCATATGCGGTCTTTTTGTAAATATGCATGAGTTCTCTGTGGTTTTACTGCTTGAGGGCAGGGAGGAGCTTGGACCCAGGCTCTGTTGGACCCTGAATTCACTTTGGATGAGACAGATTGGTGCCTGCCAACCAGGCTCCCCTGTTCCTAACAGTAGCCAGGCTGGCATCTTTGGCTTCAAAGGGGATTGTCCCAGTTCCTATGTCAACAGCAGGCTCTCCACCCAGCTGATAATTTGAGCAAACTGAACAGAATCATGAGTAGTGGGAGGATGAGTTCCACCCAACAGGGCGCTGAGACAACCACACGGAGGCTCTGGAGTGGGAAACCAGTCTCAGGGAAGGCAGCAGAGAAATCATAGAAATTCACAAATGGTAGGGACTGTAGAAACAGTCAGGTAAAAGTCTGCAATCAGGAGGAAAAGTCTGCCCTTTTATTTATTTATTTTTTTAATTTTTTTTAACGTTTATTTATTTTTGAGACAGAGAGAGACAGAGCATGAATAGGGGAGGGGCAGAGAGAGAGAGAGACACAGAATCTGAAACAGGCTCCAGGCTCCGAGCTGTCAGCACAGAGCCCGACATGGGGCTCGAACTCACGGACCGCGAGATTATGACCTGAGCTGAAGTCGGAGGCTTAACCGACCAAGCCACCCAGGCGCCCCAGGTCTACCCTTTTAATGAGACACGGAAGATAAAGGGAAGCTCACACTTTTGCAACACAGGAGAGAGAATGTGAATTTCAAGTCATTTCCCTCTACGTGGGTAGAATCAGAGAATCAGAGACATCCAACTGTCCCATGACTTAAATACTTATCACTGACTTTGAAACTAGAAGACCCATTGATGAACAGCCCACTGAAGTACTTAAGTACTCAGGCTCTGAAGCCAGACTGCTTGCCTTCATATCCTGGGCTCATGACTTGCTTTCTTCATGATTCTGTACCTCAGTTTCCTCACCTATAAAATGAAGATGGAAGTTTGAACCTGGAAAACATCACGCTAAGTGAAAAAACCCAGACGCAAAAGGACCAATATTATATGATTCCCATTATATGAGGCGACTAGAATAAGAAAATTCATAGAGACAGAAAGTAGATGGGGGCTTAGCAGGGGCTAGAGGGAGGAGAGAATAGGGAGTTTTTGTTTAACGTGCAGAGAGTCTTTGTTGGGGATGATGAAACAGTTACGGAGATGGTTACCGGTGATGGTTGCACAACATTGTGAATGTACTCAATGTCGCTGAATTGTACATTTAAAAATAGTTAAAATGAAAAAAGAAAATGGCTACTCTGTGAGGCGGTGGATATGTTAATTAGCTTGACTGTAGTAACTATTTCACAATGTATATGTAATCAACATATCAAGTTGTAACCTTAAATATATACAACCTTTGTCAAGTATACCTCAATAAAGCTAAAAAATGGTTAAAGTCATGATTTTTGTTATGTATATTTTACCACAAATTTTTTTAAAAAGGAATGCTGTTGCTGCACACATAGCATTGGGCGAAGAAGTCATACAAGAGAATCAGTGCGGTATGTTGACAATATGTAAAATTCAAAAACAGGCAAAAATCGTCAGTGGATTGTGGTCACCACCGAGGGTGGTGGGGACTGAAAAGGGACTTCTAGAGGGGCTGGTCGTGTTCTGTCTCCTTATGTGGGGATTGGTGACCTGAGTGGTTGCTTTTGTGACAATTATTGAGCTGTCCCTTATATCTGCACTTTTCTGTGTGTATGTTAGACTTCGGTAAAAAGGACCTCCACCCCCACCCCCCTCAAAATAAGGGTGATAATAATATCCACCTCAGAGGCCTATTTTGGTATGCAATAAGTGAAAGCAGACAATGTGTTTAGAATAGTGCCTGCCATGTAGGGGTCTCTCCATCTTTTTTTTTTTTTTTTAATTTTTTTTTTCAACGTTTATTTATTTTTGGGACAGAGAGAGACAGAGCATGAACGGGGGAGGGGCAGAGAGAGAGGGAGACACAGAATCGGAAACAGGCTCCAGGCTCTGAGCCATCAGCCCAGAGCCCGACGCGGGGCTCGAACTCACGGACCGTGAGATCGTGACCTGGCTGAAGTCGGACGCTTAAACGACTGCGCCACCCAGGCGCCCCAGGGGTCTCTCCATCTTTAGTGGCAGTATATGAAACCCAAAATACTCCTACCTCTAGAAAGCTTTCCGGATGTCCCCCTGCATTTGAGATGCCAATCATTCCCTCCTTGTCCACACTTCCCAGGTTTCGAGATACTTTGCATTTGTTCTTCCGGATCCCCACCTCGCCTTTCCTCTGCTTCTAGATCCTGACCCACGGCAAGATGCTCCGCCTTGCCCTCTAGCTTCCTTCCAATCACGTTGCACTATAGGGGCAGGGAGAACCAGCAGGAAATTGGAGGAAAGAGAGTGATGTATTTGTGCCCTTGGTGCTCTCCCTGTGGAGTCACTGTGGCCTGGCTGTGTCCCTCAACCAAAGGCCACACTGCTGTGGAGCAGGCCTCTCTACCCAGCTCTCTTCCCCCAAGTTCTGGTCATTGCTCTCTCCTGCTGGCCCTTTGGGGCTAGGAGTGGCAATGGCGCCTCATGATTGCTAACCCAAGGATACTGCACTACTCACCCTGGTAATTTCTCATGGTGTTCTTATATCCTGCCTAGACCTTTATGAATCACCTTTTTATTAACATCTTCAATTTCCCCAGTCTCAGTGTGTTATCTACTTTTGCTGAGACCCTGACTACTATCTACATTCTTAGAGACCTATGGAAGGGCCCCCAGCATTTCACATGATCCCACATAATCAGGTCCCTGCTGACACATGAGACATGAACAGCCACCCAAGTTGAACCAACCAGAGTCTCTCCTCTGAGAATTTGGCATAGAGCCATGGACTGAGTGATTAAACCAGAGGAGAGCTTGAGCATTATAAGATCATTAGAGGTAGCAAGAGTCAGGGCCGTGGCCACCCAAAGACACGAGCAAGCTAAAGCTACCCCATGGCTGTTGAAAAATCGGCCTAAGGAGGAAAAGGAACAGATGTAGCGGTTTGTTCATGTTTTAAAGGCTTTTATATATTCAGAAACAAAACATGTTTTAACAATACACAAGAAATGTAAAATCATCTCATGTAGTTTTCCCAACTATTGAACTGTGTCTTTAAAGTCCCCAGAAGTATTGTTCCTACCCAAGTCATATGAATGAGACTGTGTCTAAATATTTACTGTTCAAAATGTAGGAATGCTACTTGTTATGAACTCTTGTTAATATGTGCTGGGGTGGATGTGGCGAGGAGCAAGTAATGCTATTCAAGAAACTGGTTATCCATTAGCGTGTGAGATTTGAATTTAGATCACTAACGAAATACAATGGGATAGAAAATATGAGAATGCTTCATGGTCCTAGGAGCAAATATTGCTTTCTGAAACTTATTTCAGTGATACATATAATGGATTACAATGTAAAATGTATTCCAACAGGGCCCGAAAAGTATGAAAAATTCTGGTTGACTAAACTCTGTAGTTCAGAAATTACTCCGGTATGGTATCAATGTGGGGGCAAATAAGGGAAGAAAATACAGTAGTGCTTTCACAAATAATTTTGCTAGCATCTATAGGAATCATGTATTTTGAGCTTTTTTTAAATAAAATTTTTTAACGTTTATTTTTGAGACAGAGAGAGACAGAGCATGAACGGGGGAGGGGCAGAGAGAGAGCGAGACACAGAATCGGAAACAAGCTCCAGGCTCTGAGCCATCAGCCCAGAGCCCGACGCGGGGCTCGAACTCACGGACTGCGAGATCGTGACCTGAGCTGAAGTCGGACGCTCAACCGACTGAGCCACCCAGGCGCCCCTATTTTGAGCCTTAATATGCCCTTTCATTGATGACTTGAAGGTGGGGTCGGCCACCAAGTTACTATCCCACCATCCTCCTTCTCCCTTTCCCTGTTTTTCAGACTGGCGAAGGTAAGAGCCAGACCTTTATCATTCAGGTCCCTCCCCAGTGCCTGGAACATCAAAGGCTCTAAATAAGCATGTGATACATCTCTGAAGTCTGATCTGCTCATAAAGCTATTGTATCTACATCAATCAATGTTATGAATAAGGTTTTACAAATTCCATATATGCATCCTATCATCAAACATCGTATCATCACCGCAATCCCCCATAGTGCTTTAATGTAGATTTTTTTAAAGACAGCATCTTTTTAAAATGAGCTATTTTTACATTATTGTTTACATTATTTTTTAAATGTTTATTTATTTTGAGAGAGAGAGAGAGCATGTGAGCATTGAAGGGATAATGGGTTGAATTGTGGTCCCTGAAAGATATGTCCACTTGGAACCTCCGAATGTGACCTTATTTGGAAAATGGGTCTAGGCAGATATTAAGGGTCTCTAGATGAGATCATTCTGGATTTGGGTGGGACTTACATTTAATGAGAAGTGTCCTTATAAGAGACAGAAAAGGAGAAGACACACAGACATAGAGGGGAAGTTGTGTGAAAAAGAGGGCAGAGATTGGGGTTACAAAGCCCCAGACAAGGAACGCCAAGGGTTGCCAGGAGGCACCACAAGCTAGAAAACAGGCATGGAGCAGATTGTCCCTCAGAATCTGCAGGGGGAGCATGGCCCTACGACACCTTGATTTTGGGCTTGCAGCCTTCAGATCTGTGAGAGAAGACATTTCTGTTGCTTTAAGCCACCAACTTTGTGGTAATTTGTTATGGGAACCCTAGGAATCAAATAGGCCAGCTGAATAATTTACTAACAGTTTATAAGTCACACCGATTATATGTCTGGCTCTCTTGGCTCTTGTTTGACTGACATCCTTCTCTTAGAGGATTTTGGTGGGCCACTTTTGCTGCAGTTTGTTTTGAAATACATTGTTAAATTTCTATGGCTGATTAAACATATAAGGTCACACAGTAACTACCTTTCACAGGACTATAGACCATCGCTTGAATTTTTCTTTTCTTTTTTTAATGTTTATTTATTTTGGGGAGAGACGGAGAGACAGAGTGTGGGAGGAGAGGGGCAACGAGGGAGGGGGACACAGAATCTGAAACAGGCTCCAGGCTCTGTGCTGTCAGCCCAGAACCCCACATGGGGCTCAAACTCAGAACTGCAAGATTATGACCTGAGCTGAAGTTGGATGTTTGCTTCACCGACTGAGCCACCCAGGTGCCCTGGCTTGAATTTTTCTAAATCTTAGAAAGTAAAATAGGTTCAGAAGGAAAACTGAAAAAAAAACCAAAAACTGAATTTTTACTTCAACTGAAAGGCAGAGTAACAGCAATCAGGAACAAGGGATGGTGTCAAATAGTCTTAGATAGGAACCCTTTAAATGGATAAACCAGGACAGATGACTGAAATTCTCCAGGCTTCTCCTGTTCATTTGTAAAATAAGAATCAGTGAACTCCCCAAAATATTATCGGATAATTGAATGCAGGAGACATCACCTTGACAAAGCCTTAGCATCTCAGGAAAGGGAGGTTGGGAGAGGATATTTATAGAGTTTGGGGGTCTGAATTCAAGCGACTTCAGGTGAGTCTTTCAAGGAGGGAATTGCCTACAATTGGGCTAAGACCCTGACATTATAGGTTAGGATTCATGACTACAGCTAGGTGAGGGTCTTAAAGCGCAAGTCTTGATGGGTAACTGTGCTTTAAGGAGAACAAGAAATTTGCTCAGGGTGAGCGGACTGTTATCTCAGATAAGTTGATCTGCAGGAATTTCCCAAAGCAAACAGAGAAGTTATTTATTGGTTTATACTCTTACCTTCCCCTGGCAAATATTTCACAGAGTGAATAACTAAGTCATATTGGTATGGTGGGGGAGGGGTCTCAGGGTTTTTTTGTTTTTTAGTGTTTATTCATTTTTGAAAGAGAAAGAGTGCGAGCAGGGAGGGGCAGAGAGAGGTGGGGGGACAGAAGATCCAAAGCGGGCTCTGCACTGACAGTGAGCCTGATGTGCAGCTCAAACTCACGAACCCTGAGATCATGACATGAGCTGAAGTCAGATGCTCAACCGACTGAGCCGCCCAGGTGCGGGGGAGGGGGGACCTCAGTTTTAAGTTCAAATAGCTATGTCATGTTGATCGTCATGGTTGTACTTGACAAGGTAGTGACATCCAATGCCTGTTGCTGTAAGGACTAAGTGAGATCATGGGTCTATAGTGCCTGCCACATCCCAAGGACTAAATAAGCAATAACTTCTTATTATTACCCATTTTTATTTACTTGGGAGAAGACAAATGTGGCTGGAATGTGTTGACACCCCTCAAATTGTTTATTGCTTCTTATAAGTAAGAAGCAAAACAAATGGCTTTTAGTTTTCCTGTAATTCAGGAACCACCACTAAACCACTGAGGTTGTTGGCAGAATTTGCATTTATGGAAATAAGGAGACAAAAAGGAATAAAAAGTGAGGGTGCCTTTTCTTGTAATTCTAGCTGGCTTTCTATCTGCATTCCCCCAAGGATTCTAGAGTAATATCAACTCTCCACAAGAGCTTACTCTTGCACATGCAGAGAGGGGTCCTGGGTGGTGCCTCATGTGGAAATGCAGTGCTTAGGAGCCTCAGGGGTCTGTGTTCCTCCACTGTGCTGATTGTCAGCTGATGAGTACAATCTTCTCACAAGGGGAAGCTACACCTCTTCTGCCCCTGAACATGCAGAGCCCAGAGGAATTCCTGAGTGTTTGTGCTGGCTATAGAATCCACAGACAGTGGCTGAGATCTGATCCGTCCTAAGGACAGAAGATAACATGGTCGGATGCCTGTCTGACTCTAAAGACAGTGCTCACTAGTGCTTCCCTTTGCTCTCTCCACTGAACCCTGGAGTAGTGTTCTAAAGATAGGAGGGACTACTCAGGTTCAGACTAATAACAGAAATGCTGATCTGAATGAACAAAAATGCAATGCATCGACTATTTAAAGAAATGAAGTGGCATATAATTTCCAAACCTGCTGTGCGTTTAAGAACCAAGTAGTAGATGTACTCAGCAAGTGACTAGATAAAATGATATATAATTAACATTTTTTGTATGCTTAATTGTTCTGAACGTTTGCTCTATACTGCTTTTGCATTATTAATTTACTCAGTTTGTTAAAAGGGTTTCCTAAGCTGTGACTTCATTTCAGTTTTGAAATCCAAATATTGGTATATTCTGGCTATTATATACAAATATTGGTATATAACTGAGTGCCCACAGGTCAGGTTCCAGGGCCTTACCGGAATCTGGGATCTGCATCCTAGCCTGTCATTTTCTAGTTGTGTGTCCCTGGCCACACTACTTAACCCCTCTGTACCTCAGTTTTCCCAATGATAAAATGAAAATAACCACAGTGACCTCGGAGGGTACTTGGGAGAATTTAAAGTTGATTCATGTCAAGTAATTAAAGAGTTCAATGCATAGTGTGTCATACATTTTAGTTCTAGTTTATTTTCCTTGAAATTACCTATAGGAATTTTACCATGTGACATTTCCAGCAACATTATCCTATGGGGTCAATACCATGAGAAAAAATTCTGCAACTCTTTTAGTTTGAACCTGTGACCCTAGCAGCATTGTGTTATTAAAAGAAAACTGGGTAACAAGAAATTTGAGTTTGAGGTCTATTTCTCCTTCTTTGTGCAAATATCTCTGCAGATGTAACCTAAGAAAAAACTTGCCTCTGGCTTGGGATTTCTCGATATTTTAAGGGGGCTTTTTTTGTTTTAAGTGAAGAGGATGAAGGGAGATTATCCTCATTTACATATAGCCCCTGCACGTGCGGGCGCGTGCACACACAGGCACAGACACAGACACCTGTGACCCTAGCGGCATTGCGTTATGAAAAGGAAACTGGGCAAGAAATTAAGAAATTCGAGTTTGAGGTCCAGCAGGGCCATCAACCATGTGATTCCTGAATGCATCACTTCAACTCTTTGGGCCTGTTTCCCTCAAAATTAATAAATAAGTAAACAAACAAGTAAGAGTAGTGGACTGACTGTATCCTCTTAAGACAACGCATGTGCTAGAAAGAACTCTGGAACAAGAGTCTTTGGACTCTTTAAGTTCCAATTCTAGTACCAGTCAGATGTAAAATCTACAGCAAGTCACATAACCTCTTGGAACCTCGATTTCTGTTGGAAATAAGCCCGCCAACCCAATCAAAGGAGGGACCCAGAGACTCGGAGCACAGTGCAGTAAAGTGAGGCTTTAACCCAACTTCTTGCAAGAGCAGGTGTCTGCTGGACAGGCCTACTCAGCAGTTACCACCCGCAGGTTATCTCCTAGCGTGAAGCCCCGCCCCTGATTCCTCATTGGCTGAGTACTACAGAGGTTACCGCCTTACCCCGAAGTCGCCTGTGCCCACGTAAGGCCAAAAGTAGTCTGATTGGAGCAAATGTACATTCCTTGATGTGACGCAGACTTCAGCTCTTTGGCGCATGCTCATTGCAAAGCCGGAAAAAAAATAAGCCCCTGAAATGGAGGGGGGAGAGGAGGGAGAAGAGCCAGGAAGTCAATTGTCTAAGGGTTTGGGACTCCATTGCGGGGGGGAGGGGGGGGGGGAGTTCGAAAAGCTGTTCATACTAGACAGCACAACTTTTAATTTGGTATTTCTGAAAATGAATCATCTCATTTACTTCTCACAGTTTCCACATCTGGAAAATGAACAGAGTAATATCAGAAATGCTCCTCTTCCGGTTAGTGGTGAGCCTAAAATCAGGTAGTTAAGAAAGTACTATGTAAAGTATAAAGCACTAAGTAAGTGTAAGGTAATATTATTAATTAAATTCTATTTAGTCTAATTTTTATGCTAAATCTTACTGTTTTCCTATGGTCTTTTACAAGTGTTTGTGCTCCTACAGGTAGAATTCTGCCAGTTAGAACCAGAGACTAGAAAGATGTGTTTTTCAGCACTCAGGCTATCTACTATAAACGGTATCATCCCATAGTTAAGGTAGCAGCTATAAATTTTCAATTTGCCCCTGAGTCATTATTCAAGCATGACTCTATGAGTCAAGAAATCTAAAAATTTCTATTTCTCCTTCTTTGTGCAAATATCTCTGCAGATGTAACCTAAGAAAAAACTTGCTTCTGTATTGGGGTTTCTCAATATTTTAAGGGGGCTGTTTTTGTTTTAAGTGAAGAGGATGACTGGAGGTTATCCTCATTTACATATAGCCCCTGTGTGTGTACGCGTGCATGCACAGACACAGACACAAACATCAACACAAACTTTATGCTCCAACCAGAAAAGCATTTTCCTGTTACGAGGCCCTTATTCATGCAGTCCCCTCCACCTGGAATTTCTTTTCCTCTTTTTTCTGCCTGTCCAGTCCTACCGAGAATTCAGGGCTTCGTTAAAATCTCAGATTTTCAATGAGATGTATTGAGTGTTCTTTACCCTATCAATAATCTTTCAGATGGCTCCTCCCCTTTTAAAGATGATGAAACTGACAGATGAGAGATTAAATTCTTTGTTCAAGGTCACCTTTGTGGAATTTGCAGAAAAATTTAACTCACATCTTTCTCCTCTATACCCCAGGTAGGTCTTCTCAAATCATTGTAGTCTGAACAAATTTACATCCTGCTCACCAGTCCAATTCTCTTATAACACATATTATAACACATACATAATATCATAGCCTGCCTTGCATTATAGAGTTCCTTGTGAATAGAGACCTGCTTCCCCAGAGAGTTGTTCCCATAGAACAGTAACCATTCTAGGGGGTGCCAGGGTGGCTCAGTCAGTTAAGTGTTGGTTTTGACTCAGGTCATGATCTCACCGTTCCTCCCATGTCGGGCTCTGTGCTGACAGCTCAGAGCCTGGAGCCTGCTTCACATTCTGTGTATCCCTTTCTCTCTGCCTCTTCCTCTCTCTCTCTGTCTCTCTCTGTCTCTCTCTCTCTCTCTCATACTCATAGAATGAATAAACATTAAAAAAAAAAAAAGTAACCATTCTATTCTCCAAATCCCTCATAGCTTTTAGTGCTGCTTTATGCATCCAGCTATAATAAAATTTGTATTTGTTGAACTGGAGTGGAATACCTCAAGGACATTTCCTACTACCTTTCCACGAATGAAGTCCATTTTGTATGTTTCCATGTTGATTCCCCCCTAAGGGAGATCTTCTGGAAGTATCAAAAACATCATAGTGTAGATGCAAGAGACGGTGAAGATCCAAGGTCCACCTCTGCCTTCTGCTGGATCTGTAATTCTCAAACGCAAAGCTCTCCTTGGAAACAATAGGAATAATGGGCAATCCCTTCAAGACAGCTTTTGGGAGTGAACTGTCCTTGACATATCCTGAGTTAACTGTGGTCTGAAGGCCCAAGGCCATTTGCAGCAGGATTTTAATGACTATCATTACTTCTGCCATTACCACCACCCAATAAAACCATCACTGACTTGATGTGATTACCCTCTGTTGTGCCGTGCCACCAAACTCCAGCATGTGACAGAGCATATGGTCTTTGCCAACAGCATTATTTATCAAAGGAGGATAAAAATCACTGTGGCGCCCTGCTTTTCACAGGAGGTAATGGCTTTGGGCAAGACACAGCTTCAGCTCAGCTTGGGTCCTTCAAAGACACAGCCCCCATTTTCCCACGAAGCACTTCATAAAAGTGAAAATGGAACACATGCTGAATGGGATTTGCAGAATAATGAAAACCCTATAATTAGGAAGCAGTAGTTAGAATTATATTACCCCATAAGAGCAAAGCTTAGTAACAAGTTAATGCAATTACTAATTCAGCTTTTCTAGAGATAGAAGCAAACAGTGCAATTAAATCCTCAGTCTTTATTTTTTTCGGGGGCCTAATGAAAGGGAAATAAATGAGCCGGATCCCCTTCTTCCTACCTCTGTCTCAGCTGTGCCATCCGGGGATAGGTTTCCCACCTCCTCTCTCCAATCTTGTCTGAAAAATAAAACAGGCCACCAGCTGTGAAATGGATTGTGCCCTCCAACTTTGTACCTGGAATAGAAGCCCTCATTTTTGACAAAGGTTGCCAAGAATTTTGCATCATTGGCAGCTTCCTATTCCCTCATTAGCCTGCTTATTCTGCTTAACAAAAGATGCTCTGTGTGCTGATTTGTATGTGAATGTCAGTGTGCCCTGTGTGCATTGATTTTGACCTGTCCCCATCTGTCCCCATACACAGTTGTAGTCTAACCCACCATCTTTACCTGTAACTCTTCTCCCACACAAACCCAATTCACTCCAAGTGATGGTCCCAAATCTCCCAAACGCAGTGTTCACTTTCTGATGACCTTTATGCATACCATTCACTGTGCTTGACGAGCCATTTAGGAGAGGGTACCAAATGCAGGTGATTTCTCTTAGCCGCCTATGTTGGAGGAGGCCACTGGTCTGATGTAGTGACTAGCAATTCACTGCCACGAAGAAGGCAGATGAGAGGGTGGCTTCATTCTTTGATGCTAAGAAAAAAGCCCTTAAACTCACCTATCTACATGTAATTATAACCTTCAGGATCCAATAGTACCAAGCCAAAACAGTCCCTGTTTGGACACGCATCATGGTAAATGAACAACCGAATTTAGTAAATGGTTGGCCAATTAAGAACACAGAATAGTGACTTCTGGGTGATCATTTTGATCAATCTAACTCACACATTTCATGTTCAATAGAAGTGCTCAGTGAAAAGACTGAACTGTGTGTAAATGGAACCCAAATTTACAAACAGTTAATTTGGATGAATTAACCGGTCCTTCACTGAATATAAGGTACCACTGATCATAAGACATACCATTATTTAACGAGTCATGGAGGGAAAAAAAAAAAACACCAACAAAGCTCAACGCCATGTTTACTTATTAGAGAGCTTCATCTTCTGTTATGTTACGTTTATTTGATACAGGTATGTATTTGTTAAGCAATGCAGGGCCATGATATGAATATCTATGCCAAGTTTCCACATGTTCCACCACAACCATCATCATGTCTGTCACTGACCAATAGTGACTTTGATACCATCGACTGTATGATGCATCCTGATCTCAAAGTTGTTGAATTTTAAGAAAATGGGTACTTCAGCATCAATGAAATATGGTATCTGTATCCTTCAGATGAGGATCTTGTGCAATCGACAGCCTCTCCTCACTTGACATCGGCTCCTGCCCCAAGTGGCAAATGGATCTTGTCTGTGTACTAGGAGTCCTCCTCTCCTTCTGTCTCCCCCTTCTTATGATCCATGATGGTCCTCTCAGGGCTATGCCTCACACCGGCCTACACTTTGCACTTTGGCCACTTATTAAAAGTTTAAGCTTTTCTCCTTTTTTTTTCTTTTCCTTTCCCAAACTCCTTAATGCTTGCCATTGTCACCTTATTTCTGCCATTGTTGCTCTCTGTTTATTTTTCTTAAGCCTTTTTTTTTTTTTCTTTTTTAACATCAAGAAAAAATTCCTTTGGTTAAAAGTCTGTAACTGTCCCCGTTCTCTCCCAGGAGGCTTTTAAGAGGTCTTCAAAGATTGGGGGTAGAAAAGTTCAATGATCTGCATGCTAGTTCAAAGACTGCCCCTCCTCCACTTCTGGGAACCACCTAGATACACCCTCTCTATTAACCTACCTTTCCCATTTTTAAAATTTCAATTTCTTTTTTCTCTTACAGTTATACAGCAAGATCAAAGGAACACCTTGTCCCTGGGCCTTCAGCACGGAAAGGCCTTTAGCTCCTCACAGGCCATCACCCTAGTTACTCAATCGTCTTATGACCTCTCAGCCACAGTGAGCAAGATTGTTCTATGTACCTCACACTCACACACCCATACGCATGCCCCTAGGCTTCCTGTTACTTTTTAAATTTACTTTGTTCCACCTTCACAGAGGCTTTTAATATTCATGTTAACCTGATTTCACCTGTATGGAAGCGTTAAGGGACATGTGGGCATTCTGTGATGTGTCCTCGTTCTAAATGTCCCCAAGGGTGGTCCTGGCCCACTAAAAATAAGTTTGCTTCAAAGCCAACTTAAAATGTTTACCTCCCTGGCTCCCTAACCTCAGTTACCCTTCAGTGACTAGTGATAGTATTACTCTTCCTATTCAATGTTTACATACAGTGCTGGACAGGAAGATGTTCGCAACTGGCTGGGGGTAGAGGGAGGGAGTGTGGTTTTGTCCATTTCAGTGGAGTAAATACTCCCACCATGGCTGATTTCGAGACATCAACAGGATGTCACTAAACGCAGTTGTAATAGGTGCACAGTGGTACAGATATAGTGGACATAACTTCAAGAGTAAATAGTAAAATGTGGTAAAATGATTAGGAAGTGAGGAGTTTTACTATTAACTGCCTTTGTTTTTAAGATAGTTTCTTTTATTAGAAAAGTTCCTGTAAGTTTCTATAAGCTTATTAGAAGTTTATATAAGTTAATTTTTAATAATGCCTATGTTTAGTAACCAGCTGAACAGAATTTTGGAAAATGTAGCAATTGGCTCTTGAAAGCTCCAACAAACATATTTAATTATATTGTAATAAAGTATATACTACCTAGTATTATTATTATTATTTTCATATTTTCTGTACCCAACTAGATTATATACTCTGGAATATGAAGTATTTGTCTTATGCTTCATTTTATTTACTATGCTGCTAAACACAGAAGGTAATTAATCTCTAACATTAATAATAATGTTTACTCATCAAAAATGTTTTTTGGCACAAAAACAGACACATAGACCAATGGAATAGAATAGAAACCCCAGAACTAGACCCACAAACGTATGGCCAACTCATCTTTGATAAAGCAGGAAAGAGCATCCAATGGAAAAAAAGACAGCCTCTTTAACAAATGGTGCTGGGAGAACTGGACAGCAACATGCAGAAGGTTGAAACTAGACCACTTTCTGACACCATTCACAAAAATAAACTCAAAATGGATAAAGGACCTGAATGTGAGACAGGAAACCATCAAAACCTTAGAGGAGAAAGCAGGAAAAGACCTCTCTGCCCTCAGCTGTAGCAATCTCTTACTCGACACATCCCCAAAGGCAAGGGAATTAAAAGCAAAAGTGAATTACTGGGACCTTATGAAGATAAAAAGCTTCTGCACAGCAAAGGAAACAACCAACAAAACTAAAAGGCAACCAACGGAATGGGAAAAGATATTTGCAAATGACATATCGGACAAAGGGCTAGTATCCAAAATCTATAAAGAGCTCACCAAACTCCACACCCGAAAAACAAATAACCCAGTGAAGAAATGGGCAGAAAACATGAATAGACACTTCTCTAAAGAAGACATCCGGATGGCCAACAGGCACATGAAAAGATGTTCAGCGTCGCTCCTTATCAGGGAAATACAAATCAAAACCACACTCAGGTATCACCTCACGCCAGTCAGAGTGGCCAAAATGAACAAATCAGGAGACTATAGATGCTGGAGAGGATGTGGAGAAACGGGAACCCCCTTGCACTGTTGGTGGGAATGCAAATTGGTGCAGCCGCTCTGGAAAACAGTGTGGAGGTTCCTCAGAAAATTAAAAATAGACCTACCCTATGACCCAGCAATAGCACTGCTAGGAATTTATCCAAGGGATACAGGAGTACTGATGCACAGGGGCACTTGTACCCCAATGTTCATAGCAGCACTCTCAACAATAGCCAAATTATGGAAAGAGCCTAAATGTCCATCAACTGATGAATGGATAAAGAAATTGTGGTTTATATACACAATGGAATACTATGTGGCAATGAGAAAAAATGAAATATGGCCTTTTGTAGCAACGTGGATGGAACTGGAGAGTGTGATGCTAAGTGAAATAAGCCGTACAGAGAAAGACAGATACCATATGGTTTCACTCTTATGTGGATCCTGAGAAACTTGGCAGGAACCCATGGGGGAGGGGGAGGAAAAAAGAAAAAAAAAAAAAAGAGGTTAGAGTGGGAGAGAGCCAAAGCATGGGAGACTGTTAAAAACTGAGAACAAACTGAGGGTTGATGGGGGGTGGGAGGGATGAGAGGGTGGGTGATGGGTATTGAGGAGGGCACCTTTTGGGATGAGCACTGGGTGTTGTATGGAAACCAACTTGACAATAAATTTCATATAATAAAAAAAAAAAAATGTTTTTGAGGGGAGCCTAGGTGGTTCAGTTGGTTAAGCATCTGACTTTGGCTCATGTCATGATCTCAGAGTTTGTGGGTTTGAGCCCCGCGTCGGGCTCTGTACTGATAGCTAGGAGCCTGGAGCCTGCTTCAGATTCTGTGTTTCTCTCTCTCTCTGTCCCTCCCCCACTAGAGCGAGCACATGTGTGCATGCTCTCTCTCTTTCTCAAAAATAAATGAACATTTAAAAATAAAAAAATAAATAAACATGCTTCTGAGGGGCTATGAAAATTTACTAATAACAAAATTTTGGCTTTGCCCCAAACCTGACTCTTCCTGCAATCACATCTTTAACCCCAAAAACTTTATGAACTAAAAATATGCTATCAAAAAAGATATAATATCAGTGTAACTGAATCATCTTTGACACCAGCTATAGGGTCATCTACTATTAAGAGTGGTGGTGACCAGCTTTGTTATCAAAAGCTGTTGAGAACACTGATCAACTTTCAATCACCAACAAGCAAGCCAGCTAACCTCTATTAATGTTGAAGTTAGAGCTCTATGGGAGAAAGTATTCTTCGGGTGGGAGTCCCCTGGTGGGGTAACCAAACTGACAAACTTAATTAACCAAACTCCCAAGAGCAATCACTCCCTCTTCAATTTACACTTAAAATGAACTGGCATTTAATCTCAAATGCGAACTTATTATTGAAGAGATACTATTGTTGTCCTCACTGGAGAAATAGCTTTCCCACAACAATAGTGTTGGTTTCTATTAACCAGGATCCTTCCTTTTCCAGAAGCAAAAAATCAGATTAGCAACAAGGAGGACATTTGTTGAGTATCAAACCAGGAGATAGGAAATATAAAAGTCTTGAAAGATGCATACTCCAGGATATGAACAATACAAATAAATCATCTCTGTTCTGCAGTGGAGTATATCTGTCTAAGCTCAAGACTATTAACATCTACCAAAGTGTGTCCGTCATAGTTAAAAAGTATTCGTAAAGACTGAAAATTCTCTACATATGTCACCAAAACCACTATTATCTCATGCCAGAAGTGTTACAATTGAATGAGTTTTAGCTTTATATGCTATAGTTACATCACAGACAGCTGTCTGAGCATCTGCCCTAGTCTAGGACTGGCAAATCCATAGCTCATATGCTGCCTCCCACTCCTTCTCACACCATTGGCAGACATCATTAGTTGATCGCTGCACTCTTTCTCCATCGAGCGCCACCATTCTTCCCAACACAGTCTATACAAAGCACTCCTAATCCTGGCTCTGTGCTCTGAATGAAGAATTAGGAGACAAGGCATGTACAGGTCTCTTGCAGGGAGGGTAAGGGCTACACGTGACTCATGTATTATTTCAGGTTCATTTCGATGGTGTTGCTATCATAGAGCTAACCTTTTGAAAATCTTGTTGCCAATTGATCCTCACTGTAAACTCCAGAGTGTAAAGTCAAGAGCTTTATGTTGGCTTTGGCTTTTCTCTGCTCCAGCATTGCAATGTGGTGGTGGTGGCTGGGGCGGGAGGGGGGGGGGGGTGTCCTATGTCTTACTTAACCAGACCAAATTGTTCATCATCACTTCTGTCAGCGAAATGTACATGTTAGAAGTCAATTATTTAAGCTTTCCTGGCTTTTTGTCATTACCACTTGTGGGCGCCACTGAACTAAAGGGAAGCTGGTTTTCTTTTCCAGTACCTTCACATACTGACACTCTGCTTAACCTTACCATCCAGATCAGGAGCTCCTGACCTAACCTGCACCACCATCTTGGATGCACCAAACAGCTAGTCACTTTCTACACAAACAGAAACATCTCTTTTTACCTCCCTGTACCTGCCCGTTTACTCAGATCCCAATCACCTTACATCCACCTCAGTCTTTGTTCCTGTTTACTTGTCTTTCTCCTCCCATTAGATTGTGATTCCTTGAGGGCAAGGCCAGTCTTTGTGTCCCCACACCATTATGATTCCTAGCACACAGTCTGTCCTCTATAAGCATTTGTGCTACATTAGAGACGTACTGTGCTGAAAGTCACAGGCCTCTCATTCAGGGTGACAGAAAAGAAAACCATACCACCTCATTAAGTTGTAGCAAATTTTCTACATGTATTTAGGCATGTGCTTAGGGCCTGCTTTTCAATTCTTTACACCATGAAACAGCTCCCATATGGGTACTAGTCTTCTGCTCCTTCTCAGGGTAGAATTCAGCTTCTTAACTCTGCATCCTAAAAGGTCTGATAGAGAAAGAATCTGGATGTCTTTCCCCTGATGCTGTAGTGTTTCCATTGATGGTCTTACAGGAAAGCTGGGGGGAATGCGGGGGGTGGGGGGGGAGAGCAGTCAAGTTTCTAATAAAAATTACTTCTGGTTACCTCCCTTCTCCCACTCTGAAATTCTTAGAGTCACCGCTCCCCCCCCCCCCCGGCCCCCCGCCAGCCCCCAATTGTTGACTTTAATTGTGTTCTCCCAATAGCATTTTGAAATTGAGCAAGCTCCTGGGAGCATTTTGAAAGGCCCTGTGAGCTTCCTGGTCAGCATTTTCAATCTCTAATTATAACTTTGCATGATGGCTTCACTTAATACTTGTCAGGTGGGCCTGGGAGTAACTGATGGTTTGAAACTAAATCTTCAGTAGCCACCATCAATGTATTGAGGCTTAATTCCTCTTCTGTTCTTAGAGAAGCTGCTGAAAGCAAAGAGGAAATATATGCTATCCTCAATCCTAGGAAAACACAGGGACTTTATTAGAATGTGGTGGCATATTTATAGGAACTTTACAGCTTGTGGGGCTCAGGGCCTGAATTCACCTACACCTTCATCTGCTTCCAGGGCAATCTATTGTGGGATGGTCTGGATATGACCCTTTGGAAATCCTGCTTTTAATGAACTGATGAAGAAAGGTGAGTACTTTTCTCTGGAAAGAACATTTTTCTCGCCCACTGACTTCACAAAAAGATAAAAATGTGCTAAAATATAGTATAGAAATGATGGGACTATTTTGAAACAGAGACAAAAGCATTTTGACTGGAGAAAGGAATGTCGGTGATGGTAGAGAACTTCTTTAATACAAAGAATAGACTTAACTTTTTGTGTAGAAGGGAACTTTGTCTCTCAGTCTTTAGTTGTGAGTTTCTGTTTTACCAAACTCTTATGCTTATGTTGGCTTCACTGTCTTCTCACCTTCCCTTAATCCTTCCATGTGGCTTTGTTGGTATTTATTGTCCTTCTAGCAAGCCATCTCCTTCCTTTCCATGCTGCTGCTTCCATCAAATGTAAACTATGGTACCTTCCTTAGCCCATTCCAGATGCTTCATCTGTCCATTCCCTCATTCATAAGGCATGTATTGTGGGTCAGACATTGGCTAGATGGGGCAGACACACACCCGCCAGACAGTCCCCACTCTCAAGGGACTTTCAGTTTATTGAGACCATTTGGGAACCATCTGGCAACATTACAAACTGTATTAAAATTTTAAACTATGCTAAAATTCTCAGAGACCATCATCAACCCTCCAAGCTTGAGGGTTCTGATTAGCTGACACATTTGTAACACTAACCTAGTGGACAAGATGTAACTGTGATTCCTTGACCTGAATTGAGAAGCCCTCAGTGTGCCAACAGTGCTTGGAAAGAAAGCTGAGGGAGACTGGGAGAAGTCTGGAACCTCAGCAAAGAACACACACCAATTCATAAAAAGAGAGTTCCACATTCCTCTAGTTCAGCAGCTGTAGGTAAGATACCGTGTTCCTGGGGACGAGGCTCTTCCCACAGCAGAGCTGTCTTACTCCATTATAAGCTAACCTAGGATGACTCACATTCCCTCTCTTAACATCCTCCCTGGCCAAACTAGCCAGATCTGGCACTCACCTCAGAGCCCACAGTGGGATTCTGACATCCAGCTGCAGCACTGGCACACTAGCCCAATAAGAAACCACTGTTTTTATGAAGTAAATGATCCTTAATGCCAAAAGCACGCTAAGATGTCAATTGAAACAGAGGTCTACCTCCAAAGTAAAGAGCTTCAAAGAGCATTCCAGATTTCACCCCTAAGCCCATACTTGAAGTCAGTATCTATGTGCTGCTAATGATTGTTAAATTAAAAGGCAGTCGTTTAATGGAGCACTTTCAGTACCCAGTTGCCTTCTGCCATATGGCTTTGGGCATGAAGTGATTAAACTATAATGTCCAGAGCCTCTGCTGCTGGGCTATTTAATGGTGCTATGCATCATGAGCCCTGAGATGACGGGAAATCTGTTTTCAGTTTACATCCCCAGTGAAAAGTGACTCCTTTTGGCCTACAGGGGTTTAAGCCCTCCTCCAATCACTATGGCTTGCACACTCACACTAACCCTGCATACAGCCACTAGATGAGACAGGCCTGACTCTCAGAATACGGGCAGGAACCTTCATCATGCAGCCATTCCCAGGGTTCAAAGACAAAGAGAAGAACAATTTGTGGGGACTCATAAAGCAAGAAGCAAGAGCAGAAGACCTTGAGATAAGGATAGTTAGAGGCACACGGAATGGGCTGCAGCCTGGAGCAGTGCAAAAGTTCTGGCTTTTGGCTAATGGGGATGGCTACCAGGCCTTGGTCATGCCTTATGTAACAGGCACTCCACGGAGTACTTTATAAAGTATTTTTTTTTTAACGTTTATTTATTTTTGAGACAGAGAGAGACAGAGCATGAACAGGGGAGGGGCAGAGAGAGAGGGAGACACAGAATCTGAAACAGGCTCCAGGCTCTGAGTGGTCAGCACAGAGCCTGACGCGGGGCTCGAACTCACGGACCGTGAGATCATGACCTGAGCCGAAGTCGGACGCTTAACTGACTGAGCCACCCAGGCGCCCCATCCACGGAGTACTTTAACATAGATCACCTCATCTAATCATCCCAACAGCCCCTATCAAGGACGTATTATTATCATCCCCATTTGCTGAGGGCAAAACAGTCTTAGAAGAATTAAGTAAGTTGATCAAGGTCACAGCTAATTAGTGGTGGACCTAAGATTCAAACTCAAGCCTTCTTGACTCTAGAGCCCAACTTTTTAAACCACGATGGTGGTGGAACATGTCTGCCAATTTCTTACTTAAGGGGTGAACACCACTATAGGTATTTTTTAGTTCCTTGCTTCTAAATATGATTAGTAAACTATATGTGATCTTCACTTCAGTGGGCAGCCTTAGTCATTTTTAACATATCCTTTTGTTGGTTTCATGAAAGCCAAGTCTAAGGAACCATTTTAAGTGCTACATATAGACACATATAGACACCTGATCCAGCAAACCATACCTGACTATTATCAATAAGACTCTGGAACTCAGAAAGGGCAAAAATAGATAACTATCACCTCTTCAGAGTTCTGCTCGATATGGCTTTTGCTTTCTCAATGTGATATTCATTACATTAGTATAGGCATTTTTAGGAATATAACACAGTTCCTGTTCCCAAGGATCTTACACTCCTACTGGGGAACCTGGAGACAGAGAGTTCAGTAATACTCAAGAACATAAACAATTCAAGCCTTTAATGGTCCAGACGGTACTAGAGACATGCAGAGAATCAAAAGACCTCAGAAGAAAGCCCTTATTACTTTACTATGTGAGTGAGCAACTCATAGACTCATCCTATCAGACTGAAATCAGAAAAGGAAATTTTGGTCATATACTTTACTCACCATGGATAAATCACTTAAAATCATAATCAGTCTGAAACTTTGGGTGTCCATGGTTGAAAGTCTTGTGTAGCTTTAATAAGACTTTAGGCACTATGCCAATCAATTCCTTTGGAAATTTCTACCATAGTTCTGAGAGAAAATTCTTGCAAAAGACAGAGGCACTGTCTCACCCTCAGTAAATGGGTTCTCTTACGTGATGGGCCTTGCTTCATTAACTTTTACCTGGTGCTTTTAATATTCAGTTTGTACTTTTAAACTTTTAAAGCCTTTATCAGATGTTCTTTGAAACCAAATGCATACCACTAAAATACACATGTTTCCAGCGTGATCAGATTTCTTTTCAACTTATTCACAAAGACCTTGAGAGGACAAAGAATGTATTTAATGATAGGAACTAACATGGCGCCAGTAATGAATGGTTCGGTTCTGCCAACAATACCCAAAACTAAAGCAGTAATTTTTTAAAGCCTTGTTTTGCTTTAGCAATTTAAAATAAAGTATTTTCATATGTATTATCTTATTTAGTCCCTCTGACAGCCACAGAGCCAAGCAGAGTGAGTTTTACTCTCCCCATTTTAAAATAAATATGGTTCAGAGCCCTCAAATAATGGAGCCAAGCTTATGCAACCAGTAAGTGGCAGAGTTGGGCACCAGAACTCTGGCCTCCTGGCCCCCAGCCCATTGCCATGTCGATTCAGCTATTTATATCAAACAATATAACTTCTATTCCTACGTGATCTCCACAGGCACAGGTTGCAAGTCTTACTCGTCTCTAGATTCCTGGTACCTGACTTGGGACAAATAAGAGTTTATGGCGGCCCAGAAATAAAGATACTTTGTGCTAGTGTCTGTGCTTTTCATAATCACAATTACCAGTTAGTTGGGTTGAGCTAAGACTAATAAGGCCAAAGTTTCACGTTCTAAATAGGCAAGTAACAGTTCTACATACGACCAGTTATCTGACTAACCTGTCCTGAGAGGGATCTGGCAAGTTAGTGGGTAGCTTAGTCCAATTTATTTTCCTAAATCCATCCATCCATACTCGAGAGTGGGGATTATCCCATCTGTATGTAACTTCTCAGGAAACATCCTCACCTACAGTCTCTCCCAGGAGGATTCGTAAACAAGAGCAGCGGCCAGGATCTGTTCCCAGTGACACTTCCCCTCAATCTGGCATAACTGATTAGAGCTAGATTGGTGCTTGACCCAAAAGCAGTCAATGGGCAGCCAAAAAGCTTTGAGGTGTCCTGGCAAGAAGGCTCTGCCCCCACCAGAGACAATGGGAATTTACAGGGTTGATCAAATGCCCCTTATCAGAAATTCAAAGTGAAGATATAAGGAAAGAGTAATTTAGGAGCAAGAAGAGAGAGACTCGGAGCTGGAGACACATTGATGGTGGAGCACCAGAGTGGGGAACATGTTTGAAGTGCTACCTGGGCTCCAGGCAGGGTTACAGTCTTCTGGATGGCTGTCTTTTGAAGCCAGGGCTGTTTTCTTCCCTTCCAGGCCAGATGCTCCTTAACCTTTTGGGATCTTGATTCTTTTGATAATCTGATGGAAGATTTGGGTTGTTGTCTCAGAAAAATTTACGTACAAAAATTTAGACTAATGACTGCATTTAATTTCAAGGGATTTCTTGATCCCCTAAAGTCCAACCTCAGACCCACTGAAAATCTATGCACTACAGGTCAAGGAAACTGTTAGTTCATCTAAGATGGCTATGGGATCACATGATCTCTGAAGTTCAGCATGTAGTATAGGACTTGGAACATAGTATTACATACATCTTGGTTGAATGAGTGAATAAATGAACAATTGAATGAATACGTAAATAAATAAAAAAAATACAACTTGGGAGTTCATGCCCTGTTGGCAGCACATTAGGAACATCCTTTTCCTATCTTATGAAACACTTTGTTAACATAAGCTGGAAGCATGGCTGGAATGAATGCCTGTTACTTGTATAAACCCAGATGATGTTTAATATACTCATCAACACAACTGATGGGCACACTATCACCTTGCACATACAGAACTACAAGGGCATTGTGCCTACCAGTATACAAATGAGAACTTGGAATGTCATAGCCTACAAGAGGCATCCTACTTTTCCAGTAGATAAAGAAATGAAAATTTACTAGATTTTCTACTTGAAATACATATAATCATTTAGAATTTAAGCTACTTTTCCTTAATGTACAACCTTAAAAATAATAATGATTAACACCTTTCTTTTTCTGACTTTTGGGAGAAAAAACTTGTTATTTTCTTTTTTTTTAATTCTTTTAATGTTTATTTATTTCTGAGACAGAGAGAGACAGAGCATGAGTGAGGGAGGGGCAGAGAGAGAGGGAGACACAGAATCAGAAGCAGGCTCCAGGCTCTGAGCTGTCCGCACAGAGCCCGATGCAGGGCTCGAACTTACAAACCATGAGATCATGACCTGAGCCGAAGTCGGTGTCTCAACCAACTGAGCTACCCAGGCGCTCCCCAAAACTTGTTATTTTCAATAATCTAGGGTTCTATTTTAGGTTGAACATTAGCTGGCTTCTCATTTAGACAGGGAGAGAGAATAGCCTACTTCCCTTTGGTTATTCTGGCAGGGTTTTGGAGGGGGTCGGGGAGGCTGCTATTACCCACCTGAAGATTGACCAGAGTGTAAGTTCTTTGAGGGCAAGACTAGCCACATAGCTTAGTATCTGCCTCTCTTGACCACTGCCAATCTTAGTATAGTACAAATAGAGGGATTTTAATTAAATTTAACTGTGGTCCACAAAGTGGGAAGGACAGATCTGCTTTTTGATTTGGTGAGGGAACAAAAGAGAAATGTAGTCAAATGCAATGATCTCAATTTTTAAAAAAAAGTATTGCAGTCATCATTTCAAACTGATTACATTTAAAAGTAAAAATCTGTCCTGTGGTTAATTATTTTTTTATTTCTTAATCCTTTATCATAAAACTCCTATGTAAAAAGCTGTACTTCACTTTCAGTTATCAGTAACTAAAACTGCAGGGTATGACATGCAGTCATATGTTTTCACATGAAGAGTCCCCCCGCTCCCCACTTTGGGATCAAATACCCCAGTAGTGTAAGAAGAATGAGAGTTCCATTCATTTGCAACACACAGCCTATGAAGACACCAGTGGCACAAATATTGTACTGTCCTTCCATCCAAGGAGCATAAATATTCTCTCATTAATGTATTTCAAGCCTATTTAACAGGAAATCTATACTTGGTTTGTCGCATGGCTACTAACATCAAACACCTAATTTTTGCTAGCTCTTGAGCCACTTAGCTTACGAAGCATAACATTTATTCTTTTAATGTGATCTTCAAAATACAACTACTGGATTCAACATGTGTGTGGGCTGAGGAGGAGTGAAGAAACCAATATTTCCTGAATATTCTTTATGTAACAGGGACTTTGTAAAGATGATGTCATCCTAAGGAATTATTTTACCCATTTTACAGACCCTGGGAATTGAGCTACAGAGAGATTAAGCTACTTGCTCAAGGTAACACAGCCAGAAAACAACAGAGTCTGGACTTGAATCAGTACACCCTGCCCTCAAAGTTTAGGTCCTAGCCTCTTGCTGCCTCCCTAGCAGGGTCCCCTGAGAGGGGACGGTTGTCTGAATCACCCCCATTATTGCAAATCATGCATTAAAGACCAGTTGTGCTTGATAGGATTCAAAGACAAAGACTTCAACTCCCTGTTCTCACCATTTAGAGCAATCACTTCATTTGAGTATGATCCACGTGTTGGTATGAGGTCCCACCCTTTCCTATTGGAGGTCAGGACCAGGAAGTATGGTAACTCTCTTCAGTCTAAGGAAACACCAACAGGTTAGAACAAGGAGCTGCTCTGACCCAGCAGCAGGAGGCCAAGTTAAAGAATAGAAAGGCGTAACCTAAACCCAGAACTTGGCTCTCAGGTTTAAATGCCTCACCATGTAACTTCGGCCACAGCACGCTGCAATAGCAATGAGATCTAGATCCCAAGTGGAGGCTCAGATTCCATGTCTGCCTCCAATAAACTTTGCAGGGTGACCTTGGGCTAGATCCTTGACTTCAGCGTTCTCATCTTTGAAGGGAGGGTTAGCATGTCTTCCTAGCATCCCCCTTGTAAGCTGGTTTTTAAGTAGAAGTGACACAGCCTTGGAGCAGGCACTAGCATAGAGGGTAGCTCTCCCCATACACACAGAAGCACTTGTACAGAAGACCAGACCATCAGGCTCTATCCTTTGGGCAAGACCTTTGGGCAATCTCTACCTCCAAAGACCCCAAGCCTTTATCAACAATCCCCCATTCTCCCATCAGTGTTCTTTGGTAATTACAGATATTGTAGCACCACTGCTGTCCAGGATCAGAACTTAAGAAGTTCAAAGGCTCCAGGAATATGTGGTGTCTTGTCTCCACATCCAGTAAAAAGCGGCATTGCTTTCTGACAGGTGACAACAGACACTCACGGGGCAGCAGTGAAGGAGCTGTGTTTACATGACACTTAATATCCAGGAAGGCATTTCGTATATGGGGGTGCCCATATCCAAGTAATCCAACCCCATGGACTTGGACCAGTGGTGAGCTCAAGATGATCTCCACCATTTGCTTGGCTGTCACCACCTCCGCAACCTGTGGGAATCGGCTGATGGCTCCAGAGAATGACTCCAGCCTTTCAAATAGAAAAAGGTGGTGTGTTACATGTTACCCAGACAGTAGAAAAGAAAGGGGACCTTTAAGAAAATGTTTTGGAAGGAAAACTAGGGCAGCTTTGAAATTATTTTCATAGTCTTTAAACTCAAAAAATAAATCACCAGGGTTAATAGTTATAGACAGCAGAACAGGCAGCCATACTAAGCTCTGTACTTCCTTGATTCTAACACCTGTTGGGGGGCATCTCGTGGGCCCATACTCCATAAGGCACTTAATATGTGTTGTCTGAATTAATCCTCATGACCATCTATCATCCTCTGGCGTGAACCAGCAACATGACCTTGAGCCAGCATTGATATCTCTGGGCCTGGTCCTCTTCTAATGCCAGGGTAAGAATTATCAACATGTATGTCAAAATCCCCAAGGCTTATGCCAAGAAATAGAATAGAGAGGAAGACAATAAGCCATAATGAGGGCATAGATAACATTGATACAGAGGGGGAGGAGGAGAAGCAGTGTAAATAATGGGAAAATATCTAGAGAGAGATGGAAAGACAAATTCAATAAGCACTTTCAAAGTATGGGCCTCAAAATAAGTGTCTTTCTTCCTTGGAATATTACTGTTTTGTGCCAGCTTAAGAAGCCTGACTACCTCCTGTCTGCTTCAGAAAATAGACAGGATAACAGGAAACAGTTTCAGATTCCACAGTGATTATAGCTACTTAAGTTTGACTTACCAAATACTGTCTCAAACAGATGGTATGTAACATTTGATTAAGGGCTTATCCTGCAAGCCCAACAGGGAACATTTCTTCCCCTCTTAATATAGAAAAGATGCAGAGAAGAAAGGAAGTAAAATGACATCTTTGCTCATATTCCATGTGTATCAGTTTTTCTCAATGTTTGTGCCTTTCCTGAAATGAATATGTGTTTATTTTGCAACTCAAGACCAAACTACAAAACACTGACACCGTAGAATCTTGGTGAAGAAGGATATGGAAGATCATCTCATCAACCTCCTTATTTTACCTAAGGTAATAGAGACTGAGAAAAGTTAGCCGATTTTCCCAACGTGGTACTGTGGCAAATCTGGGACCAGGTCTTCTAACTCAGGCTCTGGCATTCACCCTAGGCTTTCTGTGTGCATATGTTCAATGTGGGGAAAACATACAAATCGGTCAGCACCATTATTACTAAATTAGCACCAATCTGTGATGAGCAATTATCAGAACTTGAAGCTGATGGGTAATGCCATTCAAGTCCAGTTAATGAGCCAAAAGCTTGGTTCTTCAAAACACTTAACATTAATCAGCATTTGGCTTTGGTTTGTGACAAGTATTTTCAAAACATCACAATTACAATATTCTTAGCTTTGCTCAGTGTAAATAAAAAATGAAAGAAAGTCAGAATTTCATAAATGACAGTCTCCAGAATGGAAATAATGAGTCCCACAGAGAAGGTACAATGTGTTCATCTTTCTAGAGGCCAAATGTAATTTGGGAACTATTGAGGTCACTGAGAGATTACAAAGTGTGAGCCTTCTGCTTGGTGAGGATGAGAAGGTGAACAGAATCAGCCCCATAATGCAGTGAGAAAGGAATTACCCCAGGCTTTACACCCATGTCCTACTCCCAGACATACCACTTAGCCCCACTGTCACCAACAGTGCCTTGGAGGAGAGGGTTCCCCACCATCTAGTGGGGAGGAAGCAGCATGTTGAGAGGAATTGGAAACTCAACACATAGGGGCCTGGCTGGGAAAGTAGCAGAGGAGAGGAAGCCAGGGGGCAAAAAAAAGTGGTTGGTAGGAGACAATGCCTTAGCTCCAGGCTCCAGGGTTCCAAGAAGGGTTCTTATGGAATTTTATTCTTCAGGTTTCCTGGAGGAGTTCATCTATGATCTACCTGTCTATCTATCTTCTTTCTATCTATCTAACTATCTATCTATCAGGACAGGCTAAAAAACTGTGGTTAATGTTAGGTTTTCTGAAAGACAGAGAATTTCTTCTTCGCTGGGCTTAGACAATAGCTAACATTAATTGAGAAGTCACTATGCTCCAGAAACAGCGCTAAATGCTTTCTCAGCAATATCTCATTTACTACTCACTCTCACCCTTTAACATGATAATCGCAGTTATAATCACATTCAGGAATTTATTCAACACATATATTAAGCACCTGAGGATGTGATACGTGATGCACTGTTCTAGGCACTGGGGATGTAGCAGTGAATGAAGCAGGCAAAGTTCCCCTTCTGTGTTAGGTAACGTATAGCAGTTAGCTATTGCTGCCTAACAAATTTCCACAAAATTTACTGCCTTAAGTGTATGGGCTTCCTGATCTTGGCTAGACTCCCTCATGTATCTGTAGCCATCAGGCAGATGGGCTGGTCTAGAAGAACCTCCACGGGGAAGATTCCTCTCTATTCCACAAGGTTGCCATCCTCCAGCAGCTCTCCTGAGGGTGTTCTTTATGGCAAAGGCAGGGGTCCCAAAAGAGAGAGTGAAAATATGCCAGGCTTCTTCATGCCTAGACTGAGAATTAGCACACTATCTTCTGCCACATTCTGTTGGCCAAAGAATGTCATAAGTGCAGCCCAGATTCAAGGGTGGAGAAGTGGAGTCCACTCCATTGTGGGAGGAGTCACACTGGAAAACACATGCATACAGGGAGGTCACGAATGCCATTCCTCTGGGACATATGGAACAATGACTAAAATGCTGCTAAGGAATTCATGAAAATATTTCATTTGAGTCCCACAATAACCCTGTGAGGCAAGTTCAATATCAATCTTTGTTTCCTAGATAAGGAAATTGAGCCCTAGAGGGGTTGAAAATTTTGCTTGACATTTACAGATATTCCATGATGGAGTCAAGATTCAAACCCAAGACTGTGGTGCCTGAACACTGAACCATGGTGTGATTCTCTCCAGTCTGGGAACTTTGAGACAGAGAATGTTTAAAACATGGTCAGTACCTGCAAAGCCCTTATAGTTCTTTGGGCACCCACAATATAAATCTATGAAGAATCAATAACCATACGTGCCACTAAGCTATATTTGATTGACAACCAAGAGTAAGGATAAAGGTGGCCAAGAAAAGAGAAAGAAGCTTCCATGAATGGTGGGGGTGACACAAACTGAGCTTTAAAGGTCATGGACTGTGGACAGCAAATGGCATCCCCTAACTTCTATGTAAAGAGATGTCTGCATCTTCCTTGCTTACAGAATAAACTTCAGTTTCTCTAGAGTGGTATTCAGTATTTCTAACATATGGATTTATATATGCTAACATTTTATTCAGCTGCAAGCAATAGACAATCTGACTAACAGTGATTTTTTACTCAAATAGAGATTTTTTCCCCCATGCACAAGGCATGTGAGGGAAAGCAATCCAGGGCTTCCCAAGAGCCAGATGATGTCATCGATGTCTTTCTGTCTTTCTCCTCTGCCACCCTCCAAACGTATCTTCATTCTTGGGGGAGGGGTCTCATGGTGCCAGGATGGCTGCTGTACCCACAATTAATTGTGTGTATCCCTAGGTATGACGGAGAAAGGTGAGGAGGCCCAAGGTGAGCATGCCAGCACATCTGGTCCACTTTTTAAATGCTGTCCCATGACTTCCACCAGATTACACTCTTTTACTCTCTTGCTCCAGAGGCTGGTAATGCATAACTGCAAGGAAAGCTGGGGAACCTGGCATTTCAGTTTTATAACTCCATAATATGGAAAAACCAGGCAAAATGGAGCTGTCACTGGCGTTTGCATATGCCAGCGAACAGAACTTGCCATTTTGAGAGCACTTTAGTCCATCGTTCTCCTAGCCCTTCTCCCTTCATAGATTGTGGAAATTCTTCTGTGACTCCTCTGATCCCCAATAGGAGACATGCCTTCTGCCAGGCTCCTTTAGTCCTTTCTTGCTGCTGCTGTTTTGACATTTAGCACTTTCTGCCTTGGGTTGTTCCTCTAGTAGAATGACTGGCTCATGGTGTTGCCATCGGTAGTAACAGGACACTGCTGAGTTCTGTTTCAGACTTGCTGAGTATGAGTTGATCACTGAACCCACAAATAGAAAGTTAATACAGGTATCTTGTTTTAGGAGAAAGGTCAGGATTTGAGTTATAGGTTTGAAACTCATTGTCAAAAGGGAAGATTCAAAGTGGAAAGGGCTGAGGATTCCATCCACAGTCAGAGAAGACCATGGGGAAAGAGGAAGGAATGAGCTCTAAAGAACAAGCAAATGTCAAGAGCAGTGCTGGACAGTGACAAAGATCTGACATCACCAAGGACAGGGAGCGCTGGCTACGTGTTTGCCTCATAGTCAGTGTGTCCTCATGAAGAGGAAAGGAGGCCAGACTTGAGCAAGTGTTTTCAGTTCAAACTCTAAATTTCAAGGTAACTAGGGATGGAGGCAACAGACATGTGCTTCTGTGAAGCAATGAATAAACAAAACATATTAGTCCGCTTTCCTTATATGGTAAATGACAGAACCCTGACTGAAATTGGCTTGAAACTGGCTTACGTAAAAGAGATCTTATTTGCTCCTGAAAGAGCAGAGATGGCTTTTGCTTCAGATATGATTAGATTCAGGGCCCAAGTAATGTCTTTAGGAACTATGTCTCAACTCTCTTCATTACCGATTCTTTTAATGTTGGACTTATTCTCTCTTACTTTCCCCATGGGGAAAGATGACTTTCCCCATGTGTCAGGAGAAGTTGGCAGAAAGCAACTCAAGTCTACAACATCTCTGCGGCTTGTGATTCCAAGACTGAGAAAGAGCTCTGCTCCCTCCTTAAGCTCCTAAATATCAAATCTCAAGGAAGAATCTGATGGGCCCTTCTAGGTTTCCTGCCTATCCCCAAACCAAGGGAGTGGAGCATTCTGATTGACTGGGCTGAGATAACACACTCACTTCTCTGAGAAGTTGAGGAAGGGAGCTCTCCATTAAAATGTAGTTCTGTTGCCAGAAGAGAAGAGGTGCTAGATGGACAAAAACAATAGAAGTCTTCTAAGGCCTGTTGAAATAGGCTTTCACCAGTTGGGCCCTGCTTTCTTGTTGCGATTCAGACACACAAAGCCTATTGATAATTCAACAGTGAAGACCTGCTTGGCTGACTGCCCTGGCTGCCCACTTGCCTGTTTAGCTAGTAAACAGCCTCTTTGCCTCCCTCTGGGCTTTTAGACACATCCCAGGAAGAGGAGCTAAGTGGAACCTTAGGCCAATCAGTCTCAAGGCTTGCTATTTTCAGTAACTGAATTCAGCCCCAGTTGCCTTATAATTACATCCATTTGGGATCCTATTTGGCTCCTCTCCAAGCCTTCCTGAGCTACATCTCAGATTCCTACTCTATATATTATTTCCTCTGGGCCTGGAATATTACTTTATTCTCTCCTGGTATAATCCCCTTACTAAGTCTCATGACTAGTCTCCACTCTTTCATTAAATAGCTACCTGCACTAGAGCTGTCTGCAGCTGGATACTGAACTCTGCTCACTTGTCAAGCCTTCTTCCTATTGCCCACTGGTTGGACCACCTCTGTGCTATCTCTGGAGGCTGGTTTAGACCCTGACAGCTACTAACATCCCTGAAAAAAACTTCCTCAGTCTCTAACTATATGGGGTAATCAGGCCACATGGAACAGCATTCTTGGAAGCACCCAAATCGTGTTAATTGCATTATAAACATTTGATCTTCCCTGAGGAACCATGCAGAAGTGGGAAGAATGCCCAAATCCCCTACTTCATTATCACACTCTGTCACCAGGACTTTTAAAGAATTTGTAATACTGGGTATCAAGGCATCGAATCCCCCCTAAATCAGACCCTGCCCTTTAGACTGAGCCTTTTTGCCCACAGAGTTCAGACCCTGTCATGGGATAGCTACCACCTAGTTCCTTCCATCTTTCTCACATCTCTTTCAAGGGTCTTATACATAAAAATGCCTTCCTTTTCTTCAGGAAAAGAGCAAAAACTCATGCATATTGATGCATCGAAATAGGCTCAATCAGATCTGCTTCATTAATTTTCCAAACATGCCTGGACATGAACTCCAGTAGAGAAGAATAAGCCTGGGTTTAGGTTGAATTCTCTTCAATAAGAAGAGGCATATTACTAGAAAACTCTTTCCCAATCTGAGTTTACACTATCAAAACATTCTTGGTATGTGTACTGGATACCCATCACACATCACTTCACAACCTCTCAGCCCCATCTCCCACTGCAGCCACTGCTGTGGCACCAAGTTCCATACGGTTGGTCTTTGTCCATGGGTATAATCTGATAGTGTCTTCCCTGGGCCCCCATCACGTGCTTTTTGCAACCCCTCCCAGGTCTTCTCTTGTGCAAGGTGCATTACACCCTAGGGGAACCTGCTTAGTACTAACACATTACAACCCAGAAGAAAGACGGGAGTTAATGCCATGGGACCACCATTGACCAATAGATAACAGAAGCTAATGAATACATACTTCCCTCTTTTGTCTTCCAGGCAGCCATTTTTGAGACACAATTCATAAGTCTCCTGAGAAGATTCCAGTAATATATAATGCAGTTGTCTGCAACAGTGGCCAAACCAATAACTCATCCTTGAATTGATTTTCCCTCTTTCCTTGTCTCACATCCCTTGTTACCTTCTCCTCTCTGGGATCACTTTTCAAATAAAATATATCAGGTTCCGCTTTTAGGGAAACTCAAGTTAAGAGAGCATATCATGGTTTCTTGGTAACTGTCTAAAAGAAAGAGTAAACCTTTGGTACCAAAGATCTAGTTTCAAAATCTAACTGTAAGACCATAACAAATGACTTAGCCATTCTCAGGCCCAATTTCCTCATCCTTAAAATGAGGATAACATGACTGACCCCATTGTATTTGTCTAAGTATTTAACTGGATAGTCTGTGTGAGGAACCAAGCAAGGATTCCTGCCACAAGGCAGCATTCAATCAATATTCATTCTTTTCTCTTTATTCTCACCCTTTGCTCCTCATGGCTTTTTTTTTTTTTTTTTTTAATCAGAGAGTTGAAGAGTAGAAATGAAAATAAAATAGACATACGAAAGGGATAGCTGTGTGAACAAAAAAAAATACTTCAAAAGTATATACTTAATAGTACATGGATGGACACATATGTAGAATTCCATTAAGCTGAACACTTAAAATTTGTGTATTTTATGTAAGTTATATTGTAATCAAAAAAGAAATTTTAAGCACTAGAAAACTTATGGATATATTATATAGTCTCTAAAAGAAAGGGACACATCATTGTTCTGGAACATACATTTAAAACAGGGACACGTGACACCTGGGTGGCTCCATTGGTTAAGCGTCTGACTCTTGGGTTTCGGCTCAGGTCATGATGTCACAGCTTGGTGGGTTTAAGCCCCACATCAGGTTCTGCACTGGCAATACAGAGCCTGCTTGGGATTCTCTCTCTCTCCCCCTCTCTCTCTGCCCCCACCCCTCAGTTGTGCTGTCTCTGTCTCTCTCTGAATAAATAAACTTAAAAAAAAAGAATTTCTATTTCTTAAAAAAAAAAAAAACAGAGACACAATGAGATGGACAACTAGATTCTTCCTTCACAGCAGGACCTCTTTCCTTTACCAAGTTTTAAGTGAAAATGACCTTATTAATATATAAATATTTATATTAAATATATATGTGTTACATATAAATATAACATAAAAATATATGTAATATGTAGTCAATAAGAACATTTTTGTTTAACAAGTGTTAAACAATTCCTTCTCTAATGGAAGTATAAGTAATGACATGTGTTCTACATAACATATGTTATATAAATAATAAATAATATAGAAAAATAATATAGAAAAAATAAATAATATAGAAAATAATATATATAAACAAAGTAGTTACTATACCAACTACCTGGTTTTTATTTATTTATTATTTAAAAAAAATTTTTTTAATGTTTATTTATTTTTGAGAGAGACAGAGACAGAATGCGAGAGGGTTAGGGGCAGAGAGAGTGGGAGACACAGAATCCAAAGCAGGCTCCAGGCTCCGAGCTGTCAGCACAGAGCCCGACATGGGGCTCGAACTCATGAGCTGTGAGATAATGACCTGGGCTGAAGTCGGATGCTTAACGGACTGAGCCACCCAGGCGCCCCTACCTGGTTTTTAATAAAGGACTTTGAATCTGAACTAGTGAAAAGACAAGTAAATCATGGGATTAAATAAAGAAGACGATGTAGCCCCTCATACCAATATTTAATTATACAGTGTCTCAGGCAGGAGTAGACACCCAAGGGAGCTCTAGGCATCTAAAGGGCGAAAATTGCTTTCTTGGAACACAATTCAAATACCAATGAAATTATTCACAAGCATAGAGACAAGTCTCTAGATGCTGGAGAAATAGCCATAGTCGAACAGGCACAGCAGGGAGGGTAACAGCTATAGTGGGAGCTGAGGGCCTAGAGGAAGTCCCTCCAGGCCTAGGTCTGCCAGGTCACTGGCCTGCACAGTCAGGAGCCTCCCAAGGGCCTCCAAAATCCCACAGTGTGCCACCAGCTCTTGGGCTCCTACCACACAGGGACCCCAATATGCCAGTAGTGTTCGCCCGAGACACATACCGACAGTGGGGAGAGAACCACAGATGTGGGTGGGCAGTTCAGAGGTGCCAGGCCCTTCCCTCCTCACTCTGGGCCCCACACATTGGAGAAGCTTGAGCCCAGGAAAGGCTGGAGGGAGAAGAGAAGCTGTGGAAGAGAATAAGAGTCATTTATCCAGACCCAGCTTTTTAAAACTGCAAATTTCTACAATTTGCCCTAGATGTTTTTAAGGGATAGGAAAAGGGATTAGGCTTAGCACCACTGAAAGTATTGATTGAGAGGGGAACCTGGGTGGCTCAGTTGGTGAAGCACCTGACCGGCTCATAATCTCACGGCTTGTGGGATCGAGCCCCACATTGGGCTCTGTGCTGACAGCTTGGAGCCCGGAACCTGCTTTGGATTCTGTGTCTTCCTCTCTCTCTACTCCTCCCCCACTTGTACTCTGTCTCTCTCTCTCTCAAAAAAGAAATAAACATTAAAAAAATATTTTTTTTAAGGTACTGACTGGGAGGGGCGCCTGGGTGGCTCAGTCAGTTAAGCGTCCGGCTTCAGCTCAGGTCATGATCTCGCGGTCCGTGGGTTCGAGCCCCACGTCAGGCTCTGTGCTGACAGCTCAGAGCCTGGAGCCTGTTTCATATTCTGTGTCTCCCTCTTTCTCTGACCCTCCCCTGTTCATGCTCTCTCTCTCTGTCTCAAAAATAAATAAACGTTAAAAAAAATTTTTTTTTAATAAAAAATAAAAAAATAAAGTACTGACTGGGAAAAAAAGAGAATCGTTACATGTTTGTGCCCTAATATGTTGAGATCCTTCAAATAACCACTTACTAAGAGATCAGCGATGGCAGAGCAAGGGTAAATGGGAGATGAGACACAGGCATACATACATAATACAATAGGAAAGATTCAAATAGTTTTTGAGTAGGATACAAATAGCTACATTTCCAGGGGGATCTTCCAGGCCCTGCATTGAACCAGCTGTGCCCATTAATCCATTTCATCCTCGCAAAAATTGCATATTATCCCCATTTCTCAGATAGGGAAATGGAGACTTTAAGAGGTTGAAGTGACTACAATGAGATCATACAGCATGTAAGTGGCTTGTAAGTGTCTGTCTCTTTTAATCTCCTCTCACTGCATATCCTAAACCTAGAGTAATTAAATCAACCTAGTCCTGCTTCCTACCATCTCATTTTCTAAACGTTTAAACTTAGCCCCAGAAAAATGAAAGAACTTGGCCAAAGTTGTTATTATTTGGTAGCAGAGAAAAGAGTCTAATTTTTACCACGGGGCTTATAATAAGGCTATTAAAAGGGGGAAAATAACAAATACGCCCATTAAAGTGTTATCTGCACTTCTGAACAGCAATTGTCATTATCTTAAGACATCTTAAGATGTCTTTACCTTAAGAGAGTACAAGGAAGGTGGTTACTCTGGCTGTGCTACTGTTGTGAGCAGGGACTAGAGGGACCTTATAAAATTCTAAACTATTTGTGAAGTTTGAAGACATCATTAACCTTTCTGCTATCAGTGCTGTAATGTTGGGTGCGTTCCCAGCACCTAGCGCAGTACCTGCACATAGTAGGTACTCCATAAATGTTTGCTGAACGGATTCGATAGAAATATGATTAGTGTGCCCTAGACCAAAGAAATAAGTTATTTTTCTTTTAACATTCTGAAGTCAATACTATGAGATTCATGTTCTGTTTTCACGGCTCACACAAGTCTGACTTGTATTTGCATCTGTAGTAGAGGGGTACAAGCGGGCTCCTCTGTCATTTCTTCTGAGTCAGGTCATCATGACATTATGGCCTGTCACCAGACACCAAGGCCAGATCTTCCAGGTCCAGCTCTCTCCACTTATGTATTACTTGTTCACTTGTTCCTTTGTATAAACCATGTATATATACATAGTAACAAAATTCACATTCCGGGGATGATCCCCAGACTTTCTTTACCCCCAGTGATAGATGATGGGCAAGACTGCGTTCATGCCTCTTGCTGATAGATGTTGCTGAGCAGCCTATGCCGAAACTGAGAAACTGAAATGGGAGTTTTCATCCGCTCCCTTCTGTTAAATTCTAACTCGCCTCCTCTCTCTCTCACACCACAAGTCTAGCTGTCTGCCCCAGGCAGTCTCTGCCAGCCAGGCCAGGCCTGATCTTGTTCTCTGAATGTCTGAAGCCGGAGATGCCTTAAAGGAAATATTGCACTCATTCCAAAGTTGCTTCATCTTCATGGGGATTTTTTTTTTTTTTTCAGAGAAAGGTAAATGCAACCAATCTGAGAAATCTTAGTTGATTATTTACTATTTATTACTTAACCTTCGAAAGATTCCACTGCAAAAGGGAGAGCAGGTATTTACACAGTTCACAGCCCAGGGAACTTCTTTTTCTCTGGGCGATCCCCTGAGCTAAGCCAGTTAGCTTAAGTTTACATTCAAAGAGGCCAATTTTGTGACCCCCTCCATTTTCCAAAATGCCTAACAGTGGACACTTAAAGCAGGTGAATTGCTAACAAGATTGAAGGTGTTCAGTTTTTACATCATTCCTGAATTGTTGATGGAGATTTACAAATTAGCTTTACCTGTGCACATGATGATCCCTAGCTAATCTGCATAGCACATAAGGAAAGCTGTCATTAAAGGGCTAATGAAGACTGAATATAAAATAAAACTTTCTCAACGTAGAACTATGAAAACTGAAATGTGACTTTTACTGTTTTGGAATATGGCTGTGCAGTTTTAGAGCATCATTTCATGGGACTTGACTTTTCAGGCCCAGTCTTTGTGTAGATAAGAGCTGTTATGCTTTATAAGAGACTCTTAAAAACTGAGAACAAACTGAGGGCTGATGGGGGGTGGGAGGGAGAGGGGGGTGGGTGATGGGTATTGAGGAGGGCACCTTTTGGGATGAGCACTGGGTGTTGTATGGAAACCAACTTGACAATAAATTTCAAAAAAAAACTGTTATGCTTTAGAAATATTATTATTACTATTATTATTATTATTATTTATCTAAGGCAATGACTCAAAATACCTAAGTGCTATTTGAAAAAAGCCAGGCAATAACACAGTGTAAAAACTCATGCTAACAACTATTATTTCAAAGGGTATAGGGAACACCATCCATTCTTCTTAGAGTCCTTAAAAAATACAGTAAGTAAAGGCGGAGGACTTTATGTTACATAAAAGGCAAAGGCAAAGAGGACACATGGTAAGCAGACTTAACTAAATACCCCAAATAATAGTGCGGTTTTTAAAAAAATTTTTTTAATGTTTTTTTTATTTACTTTTGAGAGAGAGAGAGACAGAGAGACAGAGAGAGCACAAATGGGGGAGGGGCAGAGAGAGAGGGAGACACAGAATCTGAAGCAGGCTCCAGGCTCCAAGCTGTCAGCACAGAGGTCGACACAGGGCTTGAACTCGTGAACCGCAAGATCATGACCCGAGCTGAAGTCGGACGCTTAACCGACTGAGCCACCCAGGAGCCCCAATAGTGCACTTTTTATTTTGGCTCTATTAGTTAGGAATAGCAATTGGATGCAAATGATAGGTACTAGAAGTGGCTAAAGAAAATCAGTGGTTTATTCTCACTTATGAAGAAAGTCTGAAGGTATGTGGTCCTCAGAGTCTCTTTGCCATCCTTAACCTCATGATCCAATGTGGGAGCTGAAATCCCGGCCATCCCACCTGTGTCCCAGGAAAGAGGAAAAAGGAAAGCAAAAGACAAAAGGAGTGTTCTGTTCTGCTTTCCAGAAGCCCCACCCATACAGTTGCCAGATTTGGCCAATACAAATGTTATACGTTATATGAACATACTTAGGTGAAGAATTATTCTTTGTTTACCTGGAATTCAAATTTAACCTGGGCATTCTGTGTTTTATCTGACAACCCTGCCCCACTAACGGCATCTCCCTAGATCTCATTGGCCACCTTTACTGCAAGACAAGCTGGAAAATGCAGTCTTTTAGCCAGGCACATTGCCACATTGGAGTTGTTTTATTAAGGAAGAAATAAAAATTAAGTACTGGGTAGGGAGCTAACAGTCTTTACAGGAGTGAAGGGGAATCTGAGGAAAGGCCAGGGCTTCATCCATGCCCACCACCCTCTAAGAAGCATTTCTTGATTGCATCAGTCCCTCGTGGTTGCTCTGGCCTCTGAAAGCATATGGCCCTTTGTCTCGGCTTTGGACACAAGGTATGATTTTTTTTTTAATCTTTGTTTATTTATTTTGAGAGAGAGGCAGTGTGAGTGGGGGAGAGGCAGAGAGAGAGGGAGAGAGAGAATCCCAAGCAGGCTCTGTGCTGTAAGCACAGTGTCCGATGCGGGGGCTCGATCCCACACACTGTGAGCTCACAACCTGAGCCAAGATCAAGAATCAGGCACTTAACTAACTAAGGCCACCCAGGTGTGCCACAAAGTATGATTTTTAATAAACATATAAGAATTGATATAGTCAGAGAGCTGTTGTCTTCTTCAAAGAGGTCAGATGCTAACAATATGCCACCCTTCAAAATACTTTTGCAGTTTAGATCCTGATGGAGAAGAAATCTTTCCTTACAAGGGATACAGGAAGCTTTAGTGGCAGAAAGGACCATGGATGCCTTTGAAATTTGTTGTCTTTGAGCAAAAATGTTCAACAAACTCCATTCTACATCAAACTTATACCACTCCTTCCCAGAGCTTCCTCCCACCATCGTAAGAACACGAGATTATCTTTTTAAAAATCTAATCAATTTTTTAAGTTAATTTATTTTGAGAGCGAGCAAGCGTGTGCATGTGAATGAGGGAGGGGCAGAGAGAGAGAGAATCTCAAGCAGGCTGGCTCCACACTGTCAGCACAGAGCCTGATGTGGGGCTTGATCCCACGAACCATGAGACCATGACCTGAGCCAAAATCAAGAGTTGGACACTGATGAGTGAGCCACCTGGGCGCCCCCCAGAACACAAGATTATCTTAGAGAATGTCAACAGCTCTAGCCAGTGGGGACCAGGTGTAACAAAGCAGCTGGTTTAGGAAACTGGCTTTGGAGAGCTCAATGGCCTCTCCTAACTCAATCATCTGTGGCCTGATCAATCTCTTAAAAAAATTGTTTTTTAATGTTTATTTATTTTTGAGAGAGGGAGAGACAGAGCACAAGCAGGGAAGGTGCAGAGAAAGAGGGAGACACAGAATCTGAAGCAGGCTCCAGGCTCTGAGCTGTCAGCACAGAGTCCAATGTGGGGCTCACAAACCGTGAGATCACGACCTGAGCTGAAGTTAGCTGACTGAGCCACCCAGGCACCCCTGATCAATCTCTTTAAAACATGGTTTACATTGTGTTGCATCCTAAAACAAAGATAGGGAACAATGAAAGGAAACAGACCTGAATAAAATTCACTCCATGTTTCCCTTGAAAGACTTTAATTTGGGGGGTTCCTTTTACCTGACGATGACTCTTTACAGTTCCTCCCCACTATAAACCATGCTTCCCAGCTTTTCCCTGGCTCTTACCTGGACAAATTTAGGGTGTTTTATAAAGATCGGTTCTACTGGCAAATGGCATGTAAGCACATCCAACCTATCTACAGATCCCTTCCCAGGGTTAACTGTGTGGTCAGCAAGTTCTCAAAAGTAAGGATAAAATGATTTTTCTAAGATTGAATCTTAATAACCATTTCTATGGTTCAATGCCTTCCCTGGGTGGCTGCTGGGCAAACATCTCCATGGGTGCTGATAACAGTAAACACGTTCCACGTACACATTCAGCCTGGGGTTTAGCCACGTTCAACTCTGGGTTTGTCATATGCTCCTTCGTTATTTATACTGCTTTCAGTCAGCTACTTGATACTTAATAAAATTTGCCTCCAAGCTGTCCTGCAGGGAAAACGACCTATCCGAGGGGAATGCTGTTCCAACTTTATAACCTCTGATGATTGCCTAATAGCCCTCTGAAAAGGTTGCAGGACTGGAGCAAGCAAAAGTCTGGGCTGCTTCCTGGCATTTAAGGGCACCGAGTGCCTTAGTGTAAATAGAATTACACCCCCTGCTTTTGGGGGGCCTTTCCAGCCAACGTCTCCCCCACAGGAGCAAGTGTAGACAGCATGAGTTATGTGGAAATTTGGCCTCTGCTCAAGGTCAGAACAAGCAGGGTTCGTCAGTGATGATTTTACCAATCTTTCAGTTATTTCAGAAAGCAGGAAGAGAACATAAGAGCGGCAAGAATGGATCTATGGGATGGAAATAATGAGCCATTTATAACCCAAAATGAGACTGCCAGGAAAAACAAACAAAAAAAAGTACATTTTATCAGAGGCCTATGCTGCCCAAGGCTAGTGGGGTACAAGGTACTGAGTGTTCAGCTTCGTGGGCCAAGAGCTACAGTAAGTCATGCCCCCCTGGGCCGCTTCTCTCCTGTCAGCCGGATCAAGCAGCCTTAACCACCTGGTGGAGAAGAGCTTTAGTGTTTTCTAAGTGTGTGCTGGGTGGATGCTTCACATTTTTGATAAAGATGTGGAGTCATGTTGCAACACTTCACAAGTGTGCCTCTGCGTAAGAGTTGCGCAATTCCCAGAGGCACGGGGCTCCGTGCATCAGTGGGGCCCTGCGAACACACGGCTTATGTAATGCAGGATGAGGCCCTCCAGGTTTCTCCTCCTTGTAGCCTCGGGAAGAATTTTCAGGCTCTGAACGTGGTCCTGGTTTCCGGCAGTTCTTTGCCCCAAAGGTGCATACGGTGCCTCAGCTGTCGGCACCTGCCAGAGAGGTAAAGAAGGCTGCCGCTTCTGGCACCAGCACCAAGGAGGCTGGCTCTGGTCCCCAGGTGGCCTTGGCCTACCACACAGCACCCAATAGGGAGGGAGAGTGAGGGCTTTTCATCTAGGGAGTCTAGGCCAGAAGACTGAACTGGGGCTGCTCCGGTAGGTGACGAAAATGAAACGGATTTCCCCAAAGCAAGGTTGTCCTAGTTAGATCAGGAGCACTGTTAATGGTTTGCTCACAGCTCCTTTGTCTGCTGGTTGGAAATCTGGCGCTGTGCTCTCCTCCTCTGCTCACCTGGAGCGGTTCTAAAGTAGGTCGGCTGCGTGTCTGATGCCCTCTCACCTCCAATCACTGTACCCGTGCCTGCCTCCCTGTTTGGCTTCTGTTTCCATCTAGGCTTCCATTACTCGACAAAGCTTTGGAGCACCTGCCATGTGCCAGGGGCTGTGCCAGGCGCTGGACACCAGACAGGGCTTTCACAACACCTGGTGGCCCCCTGGGGCACACTGGGCTAGTCCTACATGGGCCTCTCCTCCTGTGTGACTTCCAGCCTCACCATGTCCCCAAATTATCTATCCTTCCCTCCACTCACCTCCCGTGACTCCTTCTCTCCTCCCTTTGGGGGTAGAACTATTTCTTTATAATTGTTCCATTGGTAATCTAACAAATTAATCTTATAAAAGTGTTGCTTTTGGGGGCGCCTGGGTGGCTCAGTTGGTTAACCGTCCTACTTCGGCTAGGGTCATGGCCTCGCGGTTCGTGGGTTCTAGCCCCACACTGGGCTCTGTGCTGATGCTCAGAGCCTGGAGCCTGCTTCAGATTCTGTGTCTCCCTCTCTCTCTACCCCTCCCCTGCTCACACTCTGTCTCTCTCTCTCTCTCTGAAAAATAAATAAACATTTTTTAAAAAGTGTTAATTTTGGTAATCACTGATTGCTCTCATGGGTTTTTCACATTAAAAAGTGATGGTTTGAAGCGAGGATGCCTTCCATGAAATGAACAAAAGGCAAGCTGAGGAATTTGAAACTAGAGGGCATGGGGGGGAGCTACTGCCTGAGCAGATTCTTTTCAATTTTACCAGGAGATGTTTGCCTCTTGCACCCCCTCCCTTATTACTGGTGAGCTATGTGTGCAGTGTTCAAGGGAACAAATTCTGGAGTTGTACTTCCTGGGTTCAAATCCCAGCTCTGCATGTTCAAATCTTAGGAAAGTTATTTGATCTTTGTTCCTTAATGTGGAAGGAACAATGTAAAGGGGTTCCTTAATGTAAAGGGGTGGTTTGGGGATTAATCTAAGTTGGTATGCATGAAATTTTTATAATACTGGCATGCATAGAAAACATTCTATAAATATTAACTTTGATTTTTCTTGAGGCCAATTCTCTCTCTCTCTCTCTCTCTCTCTCTCTCTCCACACACACACACACACACACACACACATATGTATATACATAAAGTAGAAAGGATAGAATTGGCCTCATGTATATACATATATATGTATGTGTGCGTGTGCGTGTGTGTGTGTGTATAATTTATTGTCGAGTTAGCTAACATATAGTATATACAGTGTAGTCTTGGCTTTGGGGGTAGATTCCCATGATTCATCACTTACATACAAGACCCAGTGCTCATCCCAACAAGTACCCTCCTCAATGCCCATTATCCATTTTCCCTGCCCCACCCCACCCCTCCACCCCCATCAACCCTCATTTTGTTCTCTGTATTTGAAAGTTTCTTATGGTTTGCCTCTTGAGGCCAATTCTATCCTTTCTACTTTATAGTCAGATTCTCGTATGAGCCTGTGCACCCTCAAGAGAGGACTGGTTATTTGGGGCTACAGTTTCCTCATTTGCAAAACAGGAAGTAGTCATTGAATGAGGATGTGGGGACAGAGGACCAGTCAGGTGACCAGGTTCTGGTCTGTGTTCCCCATTGGCTTCCTGACCTTGGACAACTCATGTAACCTCACTGCATCCCAGAGATTGGACTTGGTCTGCCTTTTCCCAACTCAGATCTTTCAGATAACACCAGTGGAATTATTACCATGTGCCTGAACCACATCTTCATACTTACTTGATATTTTCCTTCAGATACTCTTTAAATCAACTCATTATCATATATAACTGTGCAGTAAGTGGTAATACCCATATACTCAAGGGTTTAATACGCTAGGTATAGATTTTTCTAATGCATGTTAAAGTAAATACTTCATGGCATTTTAAAATGTTTGTATAATATCCAAACCATTCTCATGCTACCAATGATGTACACATGCCATTATAGGGAAATCTGGATTAAATTTTTACTATGGATCCAGCCAGCTCTAAAGCCTGTTACTCTTAATGTAATTTTCAGGTGGTTATTTAACTTTGGATGTGTTTCTTTATATCATTTACCTCCCTGAGGGCACGGACTATGGCTTATACCTCTTGAGGCACCTAGCACCTAGAAGAGTGCTTGGTAAATATTTACTTTTAAATTATGCATGCATATGTATGCATGCATACATACATACAAACAGATCTGTCTTCTACTAACCACCAGGCTGATACCAAAAAATGCACATTTCTTTTTCTCCACATCAGTATCATTATTCCTTGGGTGGTTGTTCATTAACTGAAGTAAAGCGTGTGGACTTCCAGGCCATGAGGGATCCTCGGTAAACATTAGTTTCCCTAACTGCCTTCTCTCTTCCCCGCACCCTTTGCTAGTGAATAGGGTTGTCTGTGTGAAAAGTAGAAAGTGAGGCCACTTCCTAAGGGGTTTATAACCCTGGCTATTGTTGGGCCAGAAAAACTGTCCTCAACATCAGCCCTAAAAGAGTCCATTCCCAGGACTAGGAACATCTGATCTAAGAAAGAAATTTCATTTCTAAATGCTATTATTGAAGATGTCTCAAGGAACTGTCTGAAGATTTACTGACAGTTCCTCAGAAAAATGTAAGGCACACCCACAGTGTCACAGCACAGTTCTGGGTTCATAGCTGGAGCAGTTTCTCAACCCACCGTTATTTATTAAGCACCTTCTTGAGCCCCTTCTGTGTCAGTGATCTTGAGAGATACAAATCTGAATGAGACTATCAGATTGTGAAGAGAAGAGTAGGCTGTCAGTGCCTTGAAGGCAAGGAAGAGGTCTCATGCATCCCTGCACTCCTGGGTCTCAGCACAGCATCCACTTGTGATAGCTACATATTAAGTATTTGCTCCATCGATGAACAAATGAATGATTGAAGACAGCAGTCTAACACCCAAAGAGCCTGCGGTCTGTTTGAGACAAGAGAAGACACAGACGGTTAAAGTGTTAATTGACAATAAACCTAACATTACGAGAGAAAACACAGGCTAGTAAAGGTCAAATAAGAACGTCCTGTCAGAAACCTGCCCCCCAAGCAGCCAGCGTTGAATCAGCAGCAGGTCTCACAGAAAAGCGTGTGTTGGCCAGTCTTCCCTGCTTACCACTTTTCTGCCCAGGAGCCCAACGTAAGAGAGAAGTTGCTAGGTTGCTGTCATGTGACTGGTTTCTAAAGGCCACAGAGTTTATCAGCAGGGTATTTTTTAATGCAAAAAAACCAGTAAGTATTTATCTGCCCAAGCACTCTTCATTCATCCACAGGCAAAGAAATGGCAATGATGACTCTTTGAGAGATATGGAATTAGCATGTACGAGGGGTTAGGAGGCTTTAATTATACAGGCTGGAAATCAGGGCGACCTCGCAACATGAGGCCTTTGCCATGACTTCCTGAGAAGAGGCCCCGGACTTCCTATGTAGCTCTTTCTAGGATTCCAAGCTGTCAGCATAAAAGTCGCAGCCTGAACCAGTGTTCTTTTGTCCATTAGTTACTGAAATACTCTTCCCAAATATACACATAACTAAAACATGCCTTCTTCTGTAGAGTTTTAAGCCATTTTTCGTCTGCAAATCAGACCATAGATTTTAGTCCGTTTCATTGGGCACTGATCTCACCAGCAGCAAAACCTTAATTAATTGGTAAAAATGACATTTTCATTCAAATTCTTTTTGAAAAATGATTTGTATACATGGCCAATAAAAATTTCATGGTCCAAAACAGTTTGGAGGCAGAAAGTAAATTTTCATCCACCTCTGCAACCTAGTCTATGCCATAGAGTCACCCACGATTATATTTCCTGGGTATCCTTCCAGAAATAGTCTATATATGCACAAGCCTATATGCCTATATGCACACCTCCTTTTCTTGCACATCCTTCTCTGTTCCTTTAGTGAATCTTAACAAGATATTGCAGTTACTTGTAAATCTATACAGTTAGATTTACCACTTTCATTTGAACAGCTGGACTATGTTTCATTGTATGGCTGTCCCAAAATTTACCCAGACCCCTACTGATAGACAAATAGGTGGTTTCCCATTTTTTTTTTTTTTTGCTCCCACAAACATCTTTTTGCACATATATATGAACAGAACCATGAATCAATGCCTTAAAGTAGAATTGCAGAGACGAAGCCTATGTAAATTTCAATTCTGCTGGACAGTCTCAAATAGTGACACTTAGCTCCGGATGGGAATTGCTAAAAGTAAGATACTTGTTCATGCCAGAAACAAGAGTGAAGACAGTATTTTATTTTAAACTTTAGTACCTTAGGCAAGCAGCACATTTATTTATGAAACTCATTTATCAACGTCTTACCCACCTAAGCACGCACGCGCAAAGACATTACTGTGAGTCTACTCAAAATACACTGTGACAACAACTTACTAAATGAGGAACTTGCTAGAAGTTTTTTACCACCAAATTGTGTGCGTGTTGCAATGGGATTAGTTCACTAATACCGCACATTCTCCACTTTGCTTTTGCTATGTTTACTACCTTTTGTGGTCCTGGTCATTTAGCAACACTAAATGCCTTATTTTTCTTTTGTAACCAAAGATGAGTTTATAACCTTGACTCCTTCCTTCCTCCTCTGAAACACTGGCACATCATTTCTTCTCACCATGGTTTCCCCACAGAGGTAATCAGTCTTAAAATGTCAGGTAAGGCAGATAGATTATAGACGCATCCACGAAAAGGACTCTGTCACAATGGAACTTTGATTTATTTAATTTTCTATTACCTACAGGGTGAGTTGGTGAACAACAATCCTGTATTCTGTTCAGTTGCCACTTCCTTCACTGGCTTTTCATATTTAAAAGAAGGTAAAGAGACCCAGAACATTCTCCAGTTTCTTTAGTGTTTACCCAATTTACACTCTGTGCTACAATCCCCAGTTGGGGCTCCTTTCCTATTTGCTCTTGTAACATGAGAAACCATGTGGAGGTTTTGTGTTTGTTTTGTAACAAGCTGTTACCATTTTCTTTTCTCTGTCCCTGACCACAAACACATGACCTTCCTCCTGGTAACCACTGAAAATCTGCATCTGACCGGGTTGAAACCAAATGAAGTCATTTTGTTTCTATTGGTGACAAGCAATTAAATAAATGTTCTGCTTACATTTAGAACAGGTTGTAAACTTTTGGAAAGAAAAAAAAGGGTTTAAAAGCCTTACTTCAAATATTTCTGGGCTTCGTGGATCCATGAAATGATTTCTGTAATATGAGTAACCAAGAAGCTTCATTTTTACATATACCTCAGAATCACTCTCAAAGAGCCAGAGATTGTGGGTGAAAAAAATAAAAATAAAAAGAACATTTAGACTGCAAGAGGCAATTTTAATATCCTCATGCTATGAGCCGTTTAAGCTCCTTAGTCCAGATAGACCTGCTGTCTTAGAAAGCAATGAAAACAACTGATCTTCTGTATAAAAATAAGAAAAAGAGATACTTTTGGTAGTAGAACTTCCGATTCGCCTGAGTTTGGTCACCTGTCCACATGGGAGTTTGGAATCTGGTGCCGCTACTCTTCGTCTTGCCATATGGTGTCACCAGAAAGTGGGACCCCGGGGACTTAGGAAAGGAAATAAGGACAGACAAAAAGTGGGAGCCACCACACTATTCCAGACCAAGCTACAGAAACCTTGAAGGAAAAGCCCCAAACGCAAGCAGCTGACCAAATGCTTGATACAATGGAGCAGTTTCAAAATCAGTAAAGAAAATTGCCCTATTTGGGGCACTTAAACCAAAACCACAAATAATACCTTTGGCAATGGACTTCTTCCTTTGTGCTCTATCCCCTTTTATTCAACAAGCATGGATTAGGCATGCTTTAGGTGCCAGGCTTTCTGGTAGATGCTGTACAAAGAGTCAAAAGTCAACTCTATCAGTCAATGAGCACTCATTAAATATTATGGAATGAATGAACTAATAAATGCATGAATGAAGGAATAAAATTTCAATAAATCAGGTTAAGGGAGAAAGAACAGATAAGCAAATGGTATGTATAGAATACAGAGAAGTGAGTAACCAGTTCTAGCCAGGGTAGTAGAGAAAGGCTTCAGGCTTGAGGTGACCATCAAATGGATAACGGCCAAATGAATGGGGGAAGAAGAGGTCTTTCAAACAGGCAAGTGAATAAGCATAGCATGAACAAAGGCTTAAAGCAGAGATCAACAAACAACAGCCCATGGAGCAAATCTGTGGCATGACCTGTTTTTTGTAAATAAAGTTTTATTTGGACACAGCCATACCTAGTCATTTACATTTTGTCTATGGCTACTTTCACATTACAACAGCAGCACCAACTAGTTGCAACAGAGACCACAAGACCCCAAAAAACTAAAATATTTACTATATATCAGGGGCTCGTAGGGAAGTCTCAGCTGCTGGAGCTCAGGAGTCCTAAAAGGGGCTCAATGAGAGACGAGACAGAAGGCACCAGACCCTGAAGGTTTTTCTATGCCATATCAAGAAGTTTGGTCTTGATCTTCAAGAAATGGGTAACAAGAGCTATTTTGCATTTAGAAATGTTTCTTGAGTGTCAGGATAGAGAAGAGATATGCAAGACTGCAGTTGGAGACCAGTTCTCCAAACCTTACATCTCTGACAAATTCTTTGATTCATCAAACATCAGAGAGCTTGACGTTTGCCATGCATCTTGCTATATGATTGGGAAACAGAGCCACTCAATTGATTAAAGGAATTAAGGAGGCATAATGACAACATTTTAATAGCATCATTATTTAAAGGTTTCCTGAACAGGCTGCTTCTGCTATGAAGCCACTAGCTGAGATTCCTGCCAGTCTCCAGTTTCTACACCAGTAGACATTGAGATCCAGACGTGAGGAGGTTAATAGTGAAACACAAGCCAGAGAGAAATTCCTTCCTTCATCTCTGTGCCAACATCATCAAATACCAGTCACTGGCCAAACCGGTGTTTATTATGTGCCCTGTGGCCTAATGAGAGGGGATGAGACAAGAAGCAGCTCAACTAACAACTGTCATAAAAATAATATCTTTGGGTTCCATGTGGCATTTTTCATTGGAAGGTCTTGAATCATTTTTTTTTATCTTGTGTAACTATTATTTCCATTTTATTTCCACTAAAGGAAAAGCCAAAGCACAGGGAGAGGTTGTGACTCGCCTAAGGTCACTGAGCAAATCAGAAAAGCAGTTTTTAAATGCTGGGAAGAGTTTCAGGATATGGGAAACCAGTTTCCTTCTCCATCTAGAATGGGCCAGGTTCATGACTCAGTAAGGAACACAGCATTATCCAAGCTAAATGTCTCCTAAAAAGGAGTCATGCTAGGGGTGCCTGGGTGGCTCAGTTGGTTTAAGCGTCCATTTTCAGCTCAGCTCATGATCTCAAGGTTTGTGGGTTAGAGCCCCATATTGGGCTCTCTGCTGTCAGTGTAGAGCCCACTTTGGATTCTCTGTCCCCCTGACACTTGTGCTCATGCTCTCTCTCTCAAAACTAAACATTAAAAAAAAAAAAAAAAAAAAAAAGGAGTCATGCTAGAGGAGATTCAGGGAACAAAGGTCTATGGCAGGTTCATGTTTCCACTAGTCACTCATTGTCCCTGCCCATCGAATTTTAATACCTATTACCAAAGTCCATTACAGGTGCAGAAGAGCCTCTTCAAAGGTCCAGCCTAAGGAAGTGGAGGACTCTGGTTTGGGGGTGTCTTTCCTTTTTGGCCATCCCCCTGCCACCGTTGCCCATGAAGTCTAAGCCTCCCTCCCCATTCCTTTACTCATTAGAAACCTGTGCCAAGGCTAGCCAGAGGTTCCATTTGCTCTGCAATAACCCTGTATTCACCTTCTGTCCCAACATACGTACTCATAAATACCCCTTTCACTCTAACAAATGTCCCAGTTTGGACCATAAATTAATTGTGTGGTCCTTCTAGCTCTGACAAATCAGGATGCTTCTACATTCCATCTGAAAGTCTTCAGACACTTCCTCTAAACAGGATTATTCTATCTTAGACACTTTGTTTTCTAGATCCAGGATTTTTTGAAAACCTGTAATTCCCATACGGTTAGCATAGTGTTATATTGGTTTCAGGTATATAATATAATGATTCAACAATTCTATGTGTTACTCAGCACTCATCATGATAAATGTACTCTTAATCCGCTTCACCTATTTCACCCATCCCCCACCCACCTCCCCTCTGGTAACCATCAGTTTGTTCTCTATAGTTAAGAGTCTGTTTTTTGGTTTGTCTCTTTTTTTCTTTGTTTATTTTGCTTCTTGAATTCCACATATGAGTGAAAAATCATATGATATCTGTCATTCTCTGACTGACTTACTTCACTTAGCAGTTTATAACCTCTAGATCCATCCATGTTGTTGCAAATGGCAAGATATCATTCTTTTTATCGTTGAGTAATATTCCATAGTATATATACACCACTTCCTCTTTATCCATTCATCTATCAATGGATATTTGGGTTGGTTCTATAATTTGGCTATTGTCAATAATGCTGCAGTAAACATATGGGTGCATATATCCCTGTGAATTAGTGTTTTTGTATTCTTTGGGTAAATACCTGGTAATGGAATTACTAGGTCTTCTGGTAATTCTATTTTAAATTTTTCGAGGAATCTCCATACTATTTTCCCCAGTGGCTGCACAAGTTTGTATTCCCACTGACAGTGCATTAAGATCCTGTTTCTCCAAATCCTCACCAACACTTTCTTGTATTTTTTATTTTAGCCATCCGACAGGTGTGAGGTGATACCTCATTGTGGTTTTGATTTGCGTTTCCCTGATGATGAGTGATGTTGAGCATCTTTTCATGTGTCTATTGCCATCCGTATGTCTTCTTTGGAGAAATGTCTGTTCGTATCTTCTGCCCATTTTTAATTGGATTATTTGGGGTTTTTTTTTTTTTGGTGTTGAGTTGTATAAGTTCTTCATATATTTGGGATACTAACCCTTTATCAGATATGTCATTTACAAATATCTTCTCCCATTTAGTAGGTTGTCTTTTAGCTTTGTTGATGGTTTCCTTTGCTCTGAAGAAGCTTTTTTATTTTGATGTAGTCCCAGTAGTTTCTTTTTGCTTTTGTTTCCCTTGCCTTGGGAAACATATCTAGAAAAATGTTGCTATGGCCAATGTCAGAAATATTACTGCCTCTGCTCTCTTCTAGGATGTTTATAGTTTCAGATCTCACATTTAGGTATTTAATCCATTTTTAGTTAATTTTTGTGTATGGTATATGTATCTGTAGATTGATTTGGGCAGTGTAGACATTTTAACAATATTTGTTCTCCCAATCCATGAGCATGGAATATCTTTCCATTTGTTTGCAACATGTTCAATTTCTTTCATTAGTGTTTTGTAGTTTTCAGAGTATAAGTCTTTTACTTTCTCAGTTAAATTTATTCCTAGATATTCTTTTTGGTGCAATTGTAAATGGGATTATTTTCTTAATTTCTCTTTCTGCTATTTCATTATTGTTGTACAGAAATGCAACAGATTTCTGTATATTGATTTTGTACGCTGTGACTTTGCTGAATTAGTTTATCAGTTCTAGCAGCTTTTTGGTGGAGTCTTTAGGGTTTCCTTTTTTTAATGTTTATTTTTGAGAGAGAGAGAGAGAGAGAGAGAGAGAGAGAGAGAGAGAATGGGAAACAGAGCATGAGTGGGAGAGGTGCAGAGACAGAGAGGGAGACACAGAAGCCAAAGCAGGCTCCAGCCTCTGAGCTGTCACCACAGAGCCCAACACAGGGCTCAAACTCATGGACTATGAGATCATGACATGAGCAGAAGTTGGACACTTAACCAACTGAGCCAGCCAGGCACCCGGGTTTCCTTTTTTTTGAGAGAGACAGTGCGCATGTAGGTGTCAGTGAGAGAAGGGCAGAGGGAGAGAGAATCTTAAGCAGGTTCCATGCCCAGTGTGGAGCCCAACATGGCACTGGCTCCATCTCAGGACTGTGAGATGATGACCTGAGCTGAAATAGAGTCAGATGCTTAAGCAACTGAGCCACCCAGGCACCCCTAGGGTTTTCTATATATAGTATCACGTCATCTGCAAATAGTGAACATTTTACTTCTTCCTTCTCAATTTGGATGCCTTTTCTTTCTTTTTTCTTGTCTGATTGCTGTGTCTAGGACTTCCAGTACTATGTTGAATAAAAATGGTAAGAGAGGACATCCTTGTCGTATTCCCGATCTTAGGGGAAAGGCTTTCAGTTTTTCACCATTGAGTATGATGTTAACTGTCAGGTTTTCCATACATAGCCTTTATTATGTTGATGTATGTTGCCTCTAAACCTACTTTGTTGAGGATTTTCATCATAAATGGATGTTGTACTTTGTTAAATGCTTTTCAGCAGCTTTTGAAATGATCATATGGTTTTTATCCTTTCCCCTGTTGATGTGATGTATCACATTGATCGATTTGTGTATACCAAATCACCCTTGCATCCTGGGAATAAATCCCACTTGAATGTGGTGACTGATTTTTTTAATGTACTGTGGGGTTCAGTTTGCAAATATTTTGTTGAGGATTTCTGCATCTATGTTCATCAGAGATATTGGCCTGTAGCTCTTTTTTTTGTAGTGTCTTTATCCGGTTTAGTGTCAGGGTAATGCTGTCCTCATCAAATGAATTTGGAAGTTTTTCATCCTCTCAATTTTTTGGAATAGTTTGAGAAGAATAAATATTAACTCTTATTTAAATTTTTGGTAGAATTCACCTATGAAGCCATCTGGTCCTGAATTTTTGTTGTTGGGAGTTGCTTTTTTTAACACTTTTTTTAAAAGTTTATTTATTTTGAGAGAGAGAGAGAAAGTGCACACACAAGTGGGGAGGGGCACAGAGAGAGGAAGAGAGAGAATCCCAAGCAGGCCCTGCATGGTCAGCGCAGAGCCCAATGTGAGGCTTGATCTCATAAAACGTGAGATCATGACCTGAGCCGAGATCAAGAGTCAAACACTTAACCAACTGAGCCATCCAGGTGCCCCAGGAGTTTTTTGATTACTGATTCCATTTCACTGCTGGTAATCAGTCTGTTTCAACTTTCTATTTCTTTGTGATTCAGTTTTGGGAGGTTATTTATTTCTAGGAATTTATCCATTTCTTCTAGGTTGTCCAATTTGTTGTCATATATTTTTCATAATATTCTCTTATAATCCTTATAATCCTGAGGTTAGACCCAGCATTTTGAACTCATGATAGACCCAAACTACCGATCAGTTCAGGGATCTCCTTTTATGGGTGACCTAATCTCTATACAAATGTCTGGTAATAGTTTGCTGTGCAGTCCACATAACAATTAATTACTAATTGTTATAAATAACTTCCTTGCCTTGTGCTTTTCCATATCTTTCATATGTCGCTCCTTGCACCATTCTCAAGAAGCTGACAAATCAACCGTCCTCTCTGTCCCCTAAAAGGGCAACTTACAGTCCTCTATTCTCCAGCCCAAGCACTCCCAAGCATCAGAAACAAATTCTAGTAGAGCTTTTAGGAATGTGGTTTCAGAGTCAGACATACCTAGATTCAGGTCTGGGTCCTGTTACTCCCTATCTGGGTGACCTCTGGCAAACACTTAACTTCTTTAATTTTCCTTGTCTATAAATTTCCAACAAATATGAACTGCATGAACTAGACACTGCTAGTTACTTAGCCAATAGCCATGCCTGTTTCCTTCCTTCCTCAGGAAGGACACATTCTTGATTACCAGACTCCCTCACTGCTAGATGTGGGCATGCAAAGCAGTTCTGGACAGTGAGGTGCCCCGAGAGGCACCAGCTGGAGTTTCTGAGAAAACTTCTTGGAGGGAGCAGATTCAGCTTGTATTCACCCTTTTGGTTTTGCCACTTAGACTTTGCCCTTCTTCCTTCTTTCTGCCTAACAACCGGTTGTGATGCACAACGCTGAACAGGCATGTTGCAAACATGAGGAAGAAAGCCTCAGATAAGGAGCTTGGGTTCTTGATGGCACCAAGAGGCCTTCATACTCATCCTGAAGTACCTGCTGCTACACTTCTTATTCCGTGAGAAACATAAATCCCTCATTTGGTTGAATGGAAGTTAGATTTCTGCTACTTGCAGTTAAGCCAGTCCTAAATAATACAGACTTCAGAGGGTTGTGGTGAACATTAAATGAGCTTGTTACATAGCCTAGCACATAGAAAATACACAGTGAATAGTTGGTGATGATCACTATCGTGATAATGATCATTATTAGTCATTACCATGGACCTTAAAGACAGGAACAAGAACAGGCAGCAATGGCAGTCTTGCTGACCTTCAATAGCACTAGTACAAAAATGCTTGTGATCTCTCAAGCACACAAAACAGTCACCTGCAGATGCGTGGACAAGAGATGTCTCCGTCAGCAGCTAATGAAGCCAGTTCTTCAAAGCGCTTGTCAGATCCCAGAAGCACAGAGAAATGAAATTCCACTTGGGAACGAGCTCTTTCTGTCCTGGAGGCCCCGCCTGCTTTCCTTCCTGGATAGGGAAACCCTCCATAGTGTGTAATGTGTCTCCTGGAATGGTGGGATTCTCTGAATGACAAGCAAAGCACAACACTTTCAAGGATGTCATTATTTCATGGGAACACAGTATCTGCTAAGAAATCAAAGCCACGCCTAAAACCTGCTGACCATAGGGACACATGTCCAGATACAGCTCTGGGAAATGTAACTAGCTTTCCATCACCTAATTGAACTGCCTGCCAAGATCAGACACGGATGAGACCTACCTGGAGTCCTCCTGGAGTCCTACAAGCCATAGACCCATCCCACCCGGACCCAACACCACTCCAAGTCTGTAGATACAGAGTGTGAGCCGTTGAAAAAACAAAACCAAAACCAAAACAATTGTCTGTGGGTCTTTGAGTTAAGCAGAACTAGGGTTCAAATCTCAGTGGGTTACCTACAAGCCAGGTAACTTTGGGCAATTTTCCCTCTCTGAGCAGCACTTTTCACATGTGTAAAACAAGGAGAAGAATGTTCATTTCATAGGTTTACCAAGAATCGAAGGCAAAGCTGTGGGTCATAGTGTTCAGCACAGAGTTGTCACTAATTTCCTTTCTTTCCCTAACAGTAGGATGACCCTGGCCGACTGACTTGCATTATCCATCCCCCAAGCTCAAGCAGTGGAACCAGATCGGGTCAATGCCACTGAGTGCAGCATACTGCTTTCTGCCCTGTGCGTCATCATCCGTGTTTTCAGGCCACACTTGGGAAGCCAAAGCCTTCCCTGAAGCTGAGGTCATAAAGCAGAAAAAGACAAAGCTCTGCTTTCAGAGAGCAAGGCTGGCGGTGAGCAAAGCCATCTCTTAGTGGCCAACCTGCCCCCTGGGTATGGCAGTCCCCAGGAAACCCAGCAGGAAAGAGCTGGCCCACTTGGCCCTTCCACCCACCAGTCATACGTGACCCCTGGACAGAGCTAAGGAGTGGGGAGCTACTCCACCTAGTCTCTTCGTCCTCTGGACACAGCACTCTTGTGCCCCAGCTTCGGACAGGATGGAATATGACAGTCACAAGATTCACACTTCAAGCCATGAAGCATACTCTTCTTGCTACATCACCTGGCAGGTGTCCTTGGCAGCTGGTTCCAAAGCTACAGCAGTATACACAGGGTTTTGCTCACCTACGTGTCATGGGAACGGCTACTAATGTTTTCCCCGCTTTTCTTTTAACCACTGGCTTATCTGGGGACACATTTCAAACAGGATTTGTGGTTATCGAGACTGGCTAAATACTTGCACGTTCATTTCTCTGTAATTCCATAAGCTGGCAATACAAAACCATGCAGAAACTGGAGGTTCAGGGGCCATATATCATGGCTTAACACAAAATGGGGTTTGTCAAGGGTGTAAGAACAGATGAACTGGTCCTAACAAACAGTAAGTATTAGTTGTATGCCAGGATCTGTGCTAAGTACTTTACTTTCTATTATTACAGAAATAATATTTAAAACATGGGAATACTGAGACTTCTTAGTATATTCTAGATATTAATCCCTTTAAATTTCTGATATTATAAATCTTTTCTCATTCTGTCATCTTTTTTGCTAACTTTGCTTATTGTGTCGGTCCTTTAACAGATATTCTTAATTTTTAAAATGTAGTCAAATCTATTACATTTTCAACTTATGGTTTGCAGTTTGAGAATCTTTAACACTTCTAGTATCTTCTTCTGTTAGCTTTATAATTTTAAAAAAATTTTTAAGTGTTTTTATTTATTTTTGAGAGAGAGAGAGAGAGAGAGAGACAGAGCACCAGCACGGGAGGGGCAGAGAGAGAGGAAGACACAGAATCCAAAGCAGGCTCCAGGCTCTGAGCTGTCAGCACAGAGCCCAACACAGGGCTTGAACCCACAAACCGTGAGATCATGACCTGAGCCGAAGTCAGACGCTTAACTCACTGAGCCACCCACGTGCACCAATTAGTAATTTTTATTTAATTTACATTATAAATTATAAATAAATTTATAATTTTACTTTCACACTGGCTTTCTCCTTTGTACATGCTTGAGATAGGCACCAATCTACTTTGTCTGTATATAATGAGCTATTTGCCCACTACCAATTAGTGTTTCAGGCAATCTGTCCTTTCCCCACTGATTTATGGTGCCATGTTTATTCTATAACAGGTTCCCATTTAGAACTGTAGAGTTGGGTCCATTTCTGATTCTCTGTTCTTCTCCATAGATTTATTTGGCTGGTACTACACCATTTCCACACTGATTTTACATGGGAGACTGAGTCCTCCTTTCTACTCTTCCTTTTCAAGACTGACTTAGGCATCATGAACTTTTATTCCTTTGTATAAGTTTAGAGTAAGTATGTTGAGGTCCTCAAAAAAAACTTGCCATAATTCTGACATTGAATTTATAGGTTAATTTTAAGGGAAACTAACATATTTATACATCAAGGACATGGCATATCTTTCCATTTATTCAGCTCTTCTTTTATTTTTTTAAAAATTATTTAATTAATCAATTAATTAATTTTTGAGAGCGAGAGAGTGCAAGTGGGGGAGAGAGGCAGAATGAGAGAGAGAGAATCTCAAGTAGGCTTCATGCTCAGCACAGAGCCTGACATGGGGCTCAATCCCACAACCTTGGGATCATGACCTGAGCCAAAATCAAGAGTCAGATGCTCAACCAACTGAGCCACTCAGGCACCCCTCACCTCTTCTTTTAAAATGTGTAATTAAGTTTTAAATTTTCTCATAAAAGTATTTGTTAGGTTATTTCCTGCATACTTTATATTTTGAAAATTGTATTTTATGTTCTATTATATTTTCTAGATTGCTTTGCAAAATTTGATAAAGACTAATAATTTTTTTTTTTAACTGACCAGGTGTTCACCATCCTTGCTGACCTTTCATTTTACTTTGTTGATTAAATCTGTTTGTCCAATCTTTACATCTCCTTTTCCTTTTTCCTTCTCTTCCTGTTATGGCCAGAAATGGCAATATGTTAACCAATTTAACAGTTAACTGTTGTTAAACAGTATCAGTGAAAGCAGAAAATGTCTCAGTTTTCTTTTAAAATCACATGGATGGTTCTTTACAGTTTTCAACAGCATCTATGACTGTTACACCTCAAGGTGGTAGGGAGAACAAGTATTGGCCCATTTGACAGATAAGACTCAGTATTGTTGGGTTTGGGGGATCACATGACTAGAAAGGAACAGAATTCATATTTAGGTCTCTGAAGCTTCAAGTTTTATACTACAGCAGACTAACTTACATCTAGTCAAAATGTATAAAATTGCATGATTTAATCCAGCAATACACAAAGCAAATTTTTATTTAGATCTTTTAGCATCCTGAAAAAGATGATCTAATATGATCCTATCATTTTTAAAGAGAACTATACCAGGTGATTATTAAAGATTCTAAACTTCTTCAAAGTTTAAGACCCATATGTCCCTATCAGTTGGGGCTGTAATTCTATTAAGAATTTGAGTCCATACAATGGCAAAGCAGTCACTTAAATTAATCAATCTTTTATATTGTTTACCAACTGTTTAACACTGGGCCTCATTCCAGAAAGGATTTTAAAGTGTTTTATAAGGTCTATCATATTTAAGCTGAAATGAAATTTCTAATGAAGGATTGGGAAAATATGGACTAAAAGGCAAAGCTGCTAAACTTGAGGAAAGAAATCCTCATCATTAACTAGAAATGTGTCTACTAACTCTACTAACTCTAATACTTTATTATTTTATAACAATGGAGAGCATATGTACCCTTTATACTCATTTTAACCCATCATTAGTATAAAAAAAGAATTTGGGTCTTGTACAACGGCAAAATAGTCCGTTAATTTGGTGACTTTAGGTAAACAAGTCAGCTCTGTGGGACAGAGGCGGAATGGGAGAGAGGTATTAATCAGGTGGATTTTACTAATATCGCAATGCACCTACCACTTTCACTTGGTTGGACTTACTTCAACACTGAAGAGCTGTCATAAAAACAATACGGCTATTTCCATTTTCAGAAGCAAAAAATCAAGAAAATCAGTTTCTTAGTTTTGCAAAAGTGACAGATCTCTGGACAGGACTCATGAATTAAGCCCAGGTCTACTCGGCTAGCTCTCTGTAATCAAGCCCCATGATTCGCCCTTGGAAATCAATGCCTCTTAAATGCATGGAATGACATCTCCACAGACACACAAGCAGATGCTTCCCACAACCCCTTTATAAAACTAACCATCAGGAAGTAATAAGGGACTGCATTTGTTCCTGACAATCAGGGTATTTTTCCCCCCATTCCTGCATTTCCACTTAGGGAATGTGTGAGAGAATGTCGTATCTCATGCCAGTACTTGGAATGTGCACATTTATGCTGCCTTTTGAAGGGGAGCCAGGCTGAAAGAGCAAGAAAACACACATAAGGATGAAAAGGGGCTCAAGGAAGAAGTATCAAAGTGTATCAGAAAAGGAAGCCAGAAAACCGTAGTCTCTCTTAAATGCTGCTTTGTAAACGGAGTAGTGAATACAAAATGTAGCCAAGCAGAAGGCTTACATAACTGTGAACAAGATGAGGGGAAAGGACTTGTTCCAAATCCATCATATTTATTAGAACCACTGATTTCCCTTGAAATGGCACCTGTTTTACAGTGAAATTTACATATGAGCTAGCTAAAAAAATTTGTGTTTTTATGGGAAATAAGTATTGTCAGAAAGAATAATAGATTCCATTTTAAATCCTTAGGATTATAAAATTGAGCTTTTAACAAATGAAGCGAGAATTTTCGCTCCAGAACAGGATCATCATAAAGGCAGTGATTTCTGTTTAGTCTCTTCTTATCAGCAAGAGGGAAAATAAAATAACATCAACTGAAACTAATACAATTTTCCATGGCAGAATATACCACTACAGCTAGTAATGCAGTGGCAGTCTGTGTTGAATGAATTTTCTATTTTAAAAAAGCCTATGCTTCTTAAACACATGAACTGTATGAGTTTATATCTGGCCAACTCTTGTCCCCACACCTGTTCATTCAGGCATTAGACTTAAGCGCTTTTAAAGCAAGTGAATGTATCTGTACAGCAACAGATAAAAATAAACTCAACTATTCTTGTAACATTATCAAAACGATCTGACCACATGGAAGATCATGTTTCATGGGATAAAGTGGTTAAATTAGATGTTTCCTCACGTTTTATGACTGGTTTGTCTTATTCACTGTGTATAAAATAGCTGACCTCCATTCCAGGAGCATGAGTAGCAACCAAATTTAATGCTATTTGCTCAGAGGCTCGAACACTGCTTTCATTGCCTCTGAGGCATAGCTTCTGAATGTGCTACTATCACACAGAGACCCAATATTTGGTACATAATAGAAGAGGAACATTTAATTCAGCCAACACTACATTAGCTCTGTGGGGTAACCATTTATACTTCAATGTTGGTCAACTCTTGGGAAATAAAGTTCAGGAAGAAGGTGGATAAGTCATTATCTTTTAGAGTAAGTTTATATACTTATGTGTATGTTTATATTTATATATGGAATCTCTGTAATAAAAAGTTCCCAAGCACAGCCAATGACAAGAGCAGACAGTAGTATCCTTCCCCAGCTCACTCATAATACGTTTGCCATATTGGCAATGGGTTCCTGAAAAATCCAGGTATGGTGGATTGAATCATTGGTCACAATTTTCTTCACATCCTTCCCATATTAAATTATTCATGCACATTCAGTATCATGTGACTCTGAAGAGAAATCTACTGCGGGTAAAATATTTTCCTCGTCCTATTTATTTTGGGCGTGGCCATACAGCTTGCTTTAGCCAGTGCAATGTTCCTGAACATGAAATGAGGTGTAAATTTGCTTATGTGTGTGTGAAAAGAGCACGCTCCAGGAGGCCATTGGTCAAAAAAGGAGGAGCACCATGGGAGAGAGACCTGAACCCTGGAGTCCGGCCAAGCCCAGCGAAGTCATAGCCGATGCACAGACTCATATGAAAGAAATAAATGCTTATTGTTTCAAGCCAGTTGTGGATGATTGTGCCAGATTGTTGTAGCAAAATGCCATCTCAGGACTTAGCACATACTGTTCCCGCTACCAGGAATTATCATGGTAATTACCGTGACTACTTAGTACATACCGTTCCTGCACATACTGTTCCTGCTACTGTTCCAGTTACTCTTCCATGTCCAATCTTTGTCCAGTTAACTTCTACTCATGCTTCGTATCTTGGTTTAAATGTCTTCTACATGGGACAGATGTTGCAGACCACATTAACTCCTCTCCTACATCTTGTATTTCTCCTTTTGTAAGATTCATTACATTTATAATTATTTGGTCCATGTCATCCAATTAGACTATAAACTTATTTGAGGGATGGGGCCACAGTTCAGGTATATTCCCAGCACACAACACACAATGGCTATCAGAGTGGATTTAATAAATAATTTGTTACGTATTTTTTCTAAGGCATGTGATTTTGCTACTCATGGTTGGGTAAGAATCTTAACTTTGTGGATTTCAGCCACTGTAAAATGAACACAGTAATATTTATCTCTTAAGGTGGTTATGATTAAATAAATTAACCAATCAATTCAACATTCCAAGTATCTGACACATAGGCACATAGATAACCTGGTAACTTGGCACTTGATAACTTACAGGGTTTTTGTTGTTGTCGTTGGTTTTTAAATGTTTATTTATTTTTGAGAGGGAGGTAGGGGCAGAGAGAGACAGAGGATCTGAAGCCGGTTCTGTGCTGACAGCAGAGCCCAATGTGGGGCTTGAACTCATGAACCGTGAGATAATGACCTGGGCCAAAGTCAGACACTTAACTGACTGAGCCACCCAGGAACCCTGTAATTTACTGTTTTTAATATGATAGTAAAGATAAAGACATCTCCTCTTTGTGTTAAAAAGAGATGTGTTTTAAAGTGATGTTTTGGCAGAAAAGGAAAATATTACATTGTATCACTACCAGTGATTGTTTGATTTAGATATTTTAAAATATCATGCTTAATTACCATGATGTGAGTCTGTTTTAAAAACAATTTAAGGCAGAATTCAGCTGAGAAGAAACAGGTTTGCAATTGATACCTGGTTTATTTTAAAGAGTCATTAAGTGATTCCATCCTTTTAAAAAAGAATGAAATTCAACCTTTCTATTTTTGAAAAACGTTCATCTTTAATTCATTATTCAGAGTTGGCATTTATGTTTTTCAAAATATTGTTCTTCATTCCCATAGGTATCTTTTACATCAGTGGGAATTTATTTAATTTAAATCACTTTTTTCTTTTGCCCATAGCAACATATGTCCATCATAGAAAGTTAGAAAACACAGGTAAGAATAAAGAAGGAAAACTTATTTCTGTAATCCTACCACCCCAGAGATAGCCACTGTATATCATTCCAAATATTTTTATTCAAATACATTTAAAAAAATAATGATGAGGTTGTTTTTATATTAGTCATTTGGGTTTGCTTTTTCATTTAATTACCATGACTATCCTTCTATGCCAATAAATATTCATCGACAGTATCTTTTTATTAATGGCTTTCCATTGTACAGAAATACCATCATTTACTTGAGCAATCCCCTATTGTTGGAAATTTTGTATATTTATTCCTTCCTTCCTTTCTTTCTTTCTTTCTTTCTTTCTTTCTTTCTTTCTTTCTTTCTTTTTTTAAACTATTACCAGCAATGCTTGTGTGAATGAGTGAAGAGATACAATGTCACTCAAAGCCATTAGAAAATGGCAGCCATTGAGGTACCTGGATGGCTCAGTTGGTTAAGCATCTGAATGTTGGTTTCAGCTTAGGTCAAGATCTCACAGTTCGTGAGTTGGAACCCTGTGTCAGACTCCATGCTGCCAGTGCAGAGCCTGCTTGGAATTCTCTCTTTCTCTCTCTCTCTCTCTCTCTCTCTCCCTCCCTCCCTCTTTGCCCCTCCCCTGGTTGTGTTCTCAAAATAAATAAATAAACTTAAAAAAAGAAAAGAAAATACCACTTACTGGTATCTTGTAGTTCAGAGTACGATAGATCATTATCCTGACCATAGTCTGTTTCTTTCCTTACATTTCTTACAAAGAGTCCGGGACCATCAATGGAAGATGATAAAGGTGAGTAGGTAGGTAAGATTGGGATAACATATGAGTAAGGACTTCTACTTCTGGTCTCAATAATGAATGTGCAAACCAGAACCTATAAATTAATACATGATCAAAAATACTGTAACAAAATGTGGGCCCACATTTTGAAACAGGAATATTTCCCTTTCTGCAGCTACCACATCCATATTTGTTTTCACAAACATTTTTTCCCCCAATCTGGTTGGTTGGTTTGACAAGTCCTGTGAGCTTCATTTTACAGATACAGGAGCTGAGGCACAGAAAGGCTGACTAAAGTGTCCAAGGTCCCACAGATTAGTGGCCAGGGTCTGAGCCCACGTGTCCTGGCCCACAGACAAGTGCTCTTTCAATGCTCTCTTAGTTCCCTGGGACTGTGAATACTGGGAATTACTAAGAATAGAGATGAGGACACAGTGTGGCAGGGAGATTAGTGGAAATACAATGCTTCTGAGAGACAGCACGGAGACATCTGTTAGCTACTTAGCATGGGTCTAACATCCTCAGTCAGAGGATAGTAAATATCTCTGTTCATCTCTCTAAGGTGACATGACCATTGTTGCTTAATTAGAAATTTGTCCCTTAAAGAACTTCAATATTCACAAAGGAAAGGTGCTGCTGAAAAAAGAAAATATTTTCTTTGCTTCTGTGCAAATGATGGAAGGGAGATTTGGCTCAGGTTAAGGAATTAGTGGAGATACGAAAATTATCTAATGATAAGACTATACTCCTGAGTCCTTTGAATGGAAGAATCATGAGTCTCCATTGCACTTAACACACAATTTACAATACAGTGAAAATCTCATACAGCGCAATCAGAATTGCTAATTAATGGGCTAATCAGAAATGTTAGGGAGAAAAAAAGGATACGTTTATGTTGTAATGTTATATTTTAACTTAAATAAATGTAAATGTATTCACCGATCTGGTGGAAGGTCTTGGTCCTTTCCCTTACTATGAGTTCGCTGGAAAGGTTCCAAAGCTACATTTTTTTTTTTTTTTTTTACCTATACCACACCCATAAGATCTTGTTTTTCATTTCCAATTTTTCTTTCCTTGTAGTGAGTGAGAACTTACAGACAGTCGTGAACAAAATACTGTAGATTTTATGATTTTTCCCAATCTTTCCTCATTAACTACTTGGTCATTACTGAGTCTTTTCAAAGCATTATTCCATTTATATTACATTTCATTTTAATAATTCTCTCTCCAGACTCATGTTTCATTAGTTATTGTAATACTGAAGTAAACTGTGTAATTTGAATAATGAATAAAACTGGCACAAACATGTTCAGGAACAAACAATTCTGACTCTAAGAAGTCGAGAAGAGTCAGCTCTTGGGGGAAGAGATGGGCCAGCACCAGTGGACTTGGGTTTGGCCTATGGAGTTGTGTCTTTACCAAGGAAACAAGAGCATGGGTTTCTCCTATAGTCACTTAAGTGGAATTTGGCTAAAGGAACACCCACCATAGTTTTCACTAGTTAACTGTTAATATTAAGCAGTGTCTTTGTAAACAAAGCCTATTATCAGTCCCCGGAAAGAATTTAAATTACATCTGTCACACTTATACTTAGAGTTTTAAAGTCCCATCCTCCTTACCCCAACAAATCCAGAGTCTGTCAATTTGCCTTATTCAAGCACTAAGTTTGGGTTCATATCATCCCTCTTCTAAGTCCCTAAAAGACCCAATTTCTCACCAGGGTTGCCTCTCGAAATGGGAAGGAAGGGCTGGATAAATACATAGAAATTCAACGTTTGTTTTCTTCTGGGCACTTACAAACATCAGAAGATTTCCTATTTTTTCTTATTTATTTATTTATTTTTTTTTGTTTCCCATGATTTGAAGGTACATTCTGTGAGAGACGGGACCTCATCTGTTTCATCCACCCTTGGATTCGTGGCACACCTAGCATAGCACCTGGCACAGAGGAGCGACACAATAAATGTGAAATGAGTGACTGACTTCATCTGGCTGCCCTGAGTATACACACACTGATTTGATCTCACTTAATTACTTTTTTTTCCTTTTTAAGTTAAATTTCTCCACTGTTAAAAGTTTTCCAATTGGCAAAAATGCAGTCTACAGAAGGTTAGATTCCAATCTTATACACACATCAGGTCAGAAAATTACTTTGCTCCAGAAAATAAAAAGCACAACCACTAGAGCCGTGAACTGGTTACACTCATGGGTTGTACCAAGGGGTTTCATACGGCCATTCAGACCTAGCCTTAATAAACAATCTTGGGGCGCCTGGGTGGCGCAGTCGGTTAAGCGTCCAACTTCAGCCAGGTCACGATCTCGCGGTCCGTGAGTTCGAGCCCCGCGTCAGGCTCTGGGCTGATGGCTCAGAGCCTGGAGCCTGTTTCCGATTCTGTGTCTCCCTCTCTCTCTGCCCCTCCCCCGTTCATACTCTGTCTCTCTGTGTCCCAAAAATAAATAAACGTTGGAAAAAAAATAAATAAATAAATAAACAATCTTGTATATCCACATATGACAGCAGCCAGTCACTCACAAGGTAACATTGTCCCAGCAAGCACACTTCCTGTCACTTCTCATCCCACCTACAATTCCAAGGCTGTCATCAGACCATCCATTATGGGCCATGACCAAACTGCCAAAAAATGAAGAAATAAAGAATCTGTGCTTTAAAACTTTGTTTTGTTAAGTAAATGTTTTGTTCAGGCACACTTAGATTTGTAACCGAAAAGAGGAAGGCATGATGAAAGAAATTTTTGTTATAATAGATTAATGAAAAAACCAATTATATTATAGATGAAATGAACAACTCATTTCAAGAGACAAAATGGGTAATAGAGAGCTTCCTCAGATGAAAGAAAAATGAAAGGAAGGAAGGAAAAGAGAAAGAAAGTAACAAAGAACTATGTTTGCTTTGTCAATTAAAAATAGAGTCAAGATTTCACACTGGCCCAACAGGGTGAACATGGCCCCCACTGGGTCAACATGGATCCCACAGGGTGAATATGGATCCCACAGGGTGAACATGGACCCCCAAAGGGTGAACATGGCTCCCAAAGGGTGAACATGACCCCACAGTGTCAACATGGCCTCTCACAGGGTGAACATGTCCCTCCACAGGGTGAGCATAGCCCCCACAGAATGAACATGGACCCCAAAGGGTGAACATAAACCCCACAGGGTGAGCATGGACCCCACAGGGTGAACATGACTGTCATCTCCCTTTAAGCACAACCTTTCACACAGCCTCCCAAATGACAACAATAGAGTTTGTCTCAGATCTTCCCTCATCTGCACATTCAGCCATTAAAACCATCAAGAACTACCTTTAAAATGTCCTGCAAATTTAGCCCTTCTCCATCCCATTGATATTGGTTCAGGCTTTGGTGTCCATAGCTATGGGCTGTTACAACAGCTCCAAATGGTATGCCTAAGAGTGGTCCCTGTGCTAATCCATCTCCATGCTGCCACCAGACGTCCCTCTCACCCAAGATTCTTGGCATCCACTTCTACTTCCAGATGGTTCAACTCATCTCTGAAGTCTCATCTCTTGTCTTCTTACAACCACACTTTTATGCTTCATGCACAATCAGGAAATAGTGGGCTGTAAGAGTCTGAAGCTCAGTGAAGTTCTACAAATGTATAGATTTATAAATATAGTACTTACTTATTCTTAGTAGTTCTATAGTGAATACTGTGGTGCACCATCCAGTTTCTCCCTACTCCCTGCCCTTTCAAGACCATGATGCCCATTCCTCCACTTGTTCGCAGCTGAACTCCTGTCCAAAGGAGTTGCCTCACACAACCTTATGTTCCCTCCTGGTCAGCAGCGCACGTGACTGAAGCAGACACAAAAGCCCAGACCCCTTGCCTTGATGGGGAAATAACTCTGAAGGGTTATCTCAGGTCCGAAGCTTCCCGTGGAATAGGCTGAGCCTTCTGTTGTGACTATATGATAGTTCAACTACTTTCTTTGCCCAAACCCGCATCCCTCACTTCCAGGGAGCATTTCCCAATGAACTTCTTACATGGAAATTTCAGTCTCAGAGTCTGTTTCCAGGAAACACATGAAAAGAGAGTGTACCTCTTTAAACTTAAAAATACAAATATATTGTTTCATAATTAGTGACTTTAATTTTAATTAATGTTCATTATTGACTATTAAGCATCTTCAAGGTTCTGTTTTTATTCAGAATGTTTAAAAGAAAAGAAAGGACATCTATATCTTTAAAAAAAAACTATTAATTATCCACAATCTATAAAGAGCTTATCAAACTCAACATCCAAAAAACAATCCACTTAAGAAATGGCAAAAGACATGAATAAACATTTTTCCAAAGAAGACATCCAGATGTCCAAAGGACACATGAAAAGATGCTCAACATCACTCATCATCAGGGAAATACAAATCAAAACCACAAGGAGATACCACCTTAGACCTGTCAGAATGTCTAACATTAACAACTCAGGCAACAACAGATGTTGGCCAGGATATGAAAAAAGAGGAACCCTCTTGCACTGCTGGTGGGAATGCAAACTGGTGCAGCCACTCTGGAAAACAGTACAGAGGTTCCGCAAATAACAGGAATATCCTATGACCCAGCAATTGCACTACTGGGTATTTATCCAAGGGATACAGGTATACTGTTTCGAAGGGACACATGCACCCCAATGTTTATAGCAGCACTATCCACAATAGCCAAAGTATGGAAAGAGCTCAAATGTCCACTGACTGAAGAATGGATAAAGAAGATGTGGTGTGTGTATATATATATATATATATATATATATATACACAATGGAATATTACTCAGCAAATCTTACCATTTGCAATGATGCGGATGGAGGTAGAGTGTTTACTATGCTAAGTGAAATAAGTCAATCAGAAAAAGACAAATATCATATGATTTCACTCATATGTGGAGTTTTAAGAAACAAAACAGATGAACATAGGGAAAGGGACAGAAAAATAAGATAAAAACAGAGAGGGAGACAAACCATAAGAGACTCTTAAATATGGAGAACAAACTGAGGGTTGCTGGTGGGGTGCTGGGTGGGGGGATGGGCTAAATGGGCAATGGGTATTAAGGAAGGCACTTGTTGGGATGAGCACTGGGTGGTTGTAAGTAAGTGATGAATCACTAAATTCTATTATTCCTGAAACCATTATTACACTATATGTTAACGAACTTGGATTTAAATTAAAAAATAATAATAAAAGTTTAAAAAATTGTTTAAAAATTAAAAAAAAAACTATTAATTAAGAAAAATGGGGGCGCCTGGGTGGCTCAGTCATTTAAGCATCTGACTCTTGATTTCTGGTCAGATCATGATCTTACATGTTGTGAGTTTGAGCCCTGTGTTGAGGCACTGTGCTGATAGCTGGTTGGGATTCTCTCTCTCCCTCTCTCTTTGCCCCTCCCTCTTTCTTTCTCTCAAAAATAAATAAATAAACATTTTTTAAAAACCTATTAATCCTCATCCATCTCCACTATCAGATATTGCTTAAAATGTTGGAGGCAGAACTCTCAAACTTGGCTTTCTCATTTCCCAGCTTTGTAACATTAGTAGGTTACATATCCCCTCTGTATCTCAGTTTCTTCATCTGTAAATTGGGGATAATAATTAACAAATTGTTACTCAATGGATTGTCGTGGAAATTAAATGAGCTATCATATCTCAAGTATTAAGAATGGTGCCTAGCCAAAATTGAGTGTTTAAATTCGTTGGGGTAATATTAACTGCTATAATAAATAAAGCTAAAATTGTCCACTGATTCAAACACAACAGATATTTATTCCTCATTTATGTAACATTCCAAAGCGTTCTTTGTCAACTGGGGCAACTTTTCTCTACATGGCTTTACCAGGTTCTACATTAAAGGATTCCCATTTATCTCCAATACATGGCTTCTCCATCCCTATTAGCCAGAAAAAGGAAAGAACAGAGAGGAGTGTACATGGGAAACTTCTATGGGTCACACTTGGAATTAGAGCTCATTATTTCTGCTCACATTCTACTGTGTAGAACATAATCACATGGCCACACCTAACTGCAAAGGAGCCTGGGAAATGGATTTTAGTGACTGCATAAAACTTTGCTAAAGTAATCATCATTATTATTGCTCTCATTTATTACCAACTTTCTAGCTTGGGCTCTCATCTTCCTGCACCTGGAAAGTCATAATAGCTTCCTCACTAGTCTTCCTGCCACCAGACTGTCCCCCCTCCCTATACCCTTTCTCCACACCAAACCCAGAGTTATTATTATCTAAAATCCAAACCTGATCATCTCACTCACCATTCCCCAACTGCCCGCTTATGTCCTTCTGTGACTTCTCACTGCCTCAGAATCCAGTCAGAGTCCTCGCAGTTCCTCCAGGATCCAGCCAAAACATATCCCTTTGGTCTCACCTCCAGGACCTTTTTATCGTACAGCTGGCATCTGTGACTGGACACTGTGGATACTCTAGTGGATAAGGTAGACAGGACCCTGCCTTATGGACTTTACATTTTAGTGAGGTAAGCAAAACTAGTAAACAAATAAATATATAATATTAAGTAGTAAAGACTATAGTGAAGAAAAATAAAGGGTAAGGACATTAAGGACATTAAGAGTGATGAGCTAAATAAATAGATAAATAAATAACATATTAAATTTTACTGGCAGGTGAAAGCTATTTCACAGAGAGATATGTTGTGGACTTGATCTTCACTATAGTTACCTTTGTGACTGCATATTACAAAAGAGTTCTTATCGCTGACCTATATTTGTGTTTCTTTGAACTTCTTTTATGACAGTCATTCAGGGAAACAATATAGATTGCCTAATGTGCTATTTGTGTGGGATATTGACAGAATAACATAATTTATTATTGCCCACTGGGGAGTTAGAGTACAAAGGGCTCATGTTTCCCCCTACAATCTTCTTTGCAGAAAAAAAACAACATAAAAATATTTAATAAAATCAGGTTTTACTCAAGTATATAAAACTTTCATTTTTTTTAATTGCCTAGACAATGTTATTGTCACTTTGGGTAATGTTTAAAATGTTACATTCGTGATGTTCCTGCCACCTTACTGGATTTAGATTTTCAAATTCAGGAGATGTGAAGTTAAAGATTTTCCTGTAGATGCTTTTCATTTAATCAAGGTAAACAGACTTAGATCTTTAATGGTCAAATATGAGCATGTGCTATGATGTGACATACATATAAAGCTATGAATTCCTCTCAGAATCCTCTATTTAAAAATTGGAACTTTTTTTAAATGTTTATTTATTTTGAGAGAGAAAGAGAGCACAAGGGTGTAGGGAAGGTGGCGAGGGGGCGGGGGGTGCGGAACAGAAGATCCAAAGCGAGCTCTGTGCTGACAGCAGAGAGCCTGATGTGGGGCTCGAACTCACAAGCTGCAAGATCATGACCTGAGCCAAAGAAGTTTAACCACCTGAGCCATGCAGGCACTCTAAAATCTGGAACTTTTAATTTATGATAGCAAAAAAAAGTTGCAAACAATTTAATTGTCAAATAGTTGGAGAATCTTTAAATAACAATTGGAGTACTATACTGTCATCAAAACTCAAGCTTTTGTAAAATACTTAAGAGCACGGAAACATAGGTGGGCTATATAACCAGGTGAAGAGAATGTAAGAGTGTAAAGAATGTAATTGTATGAATCTGGTTTAGAAAACTGAAAATAACCTAAAAGAAGTCAACAGACTGGCAGTCCAGAACGGGTATGGTTAGCATTACAAAATTATCAGAGACCCAGAGCCTTCAACATTGCTACTCTCCTTTCCTTAGCAGGTGACTTCCAAACCATGGCTCAAGGTGGTTGCTTGAACTCCATCTGTTATACCTACATCCCAGTCATCAAAAGGAAACAGGTAAAAAAGGGGCATGCCTCTCATGGCAGACAGAATAATGGCCTCCTAAAGATGCCATGTCCCAACCCCTGAAACTGATAAATATGTTACCTTACACAGAAAAAGGGACTTGGAAGATATGATTAAGTTAAAGATCTTGATGGGGAGTTTATCCTAGATTATCAAGTGGCCCCGATGTAATCACAAGGATCCTTATGAAGGGCAGCAGAAGGCTGAGAGTAAGAGGAGATGTGACAATGGAAGCCGAGGTCAGAGTGATGCGAGAAAGGGGCCCAGAGCCAAGAAATGAAAGTAGCCTTTAGAACCTGGAAAAGGGAAAGAAAATCTATCCTACAGCCTCCAGAAGGGCCACAGACCTGTCAACTCATTTTAGACTTCTGACCTCCAGAACTATAAGACAAGAAATTTGTGTTGTGCTAATCTCCTAATTTTGCAGCAATTTCTTACAGCAGCAGTAGGAAACTAATACATCCTCCCTTAACTTCCCAAGGAAGAAGGTAAAAATAGATAATCAGACACAGTTAACATATTCTGCCACATTTCCTTTAAAAAAAATATATTCCAAAGGAAATAGGTTATGTTTTTCTAGAAGTCTTGGGTTTCAAAATGGAACCCCAAACTCAATTCTAAATTACATAAGGTTAAGCAAGGGGAGGAGAGGTTATTTACAATATAGTTGAATCTCACCCCATTAAGGAAGAAGTATAGGATAAATTGTATATCCATAGGGCTTGTAACCAAGGACTTGTCCAACGTCAGCCCACCCCCCCTTCTCTCTCTCTCTCTCTCTCTCTCTCTCTCTCTCATTCTCTTTCTTTCACTTCCCTCTGCTTTTCTCTGTTTCAGTTCATTCTCATCTACTGAAAATGGACCTTGCTCATACATTGAGAACCAAGGGAGTGGGCATCCAACTTAAAGACCTTCATCTCATCATTCATTCATTTGCCACGTGTTTGTTGAGTCCCTACCATGTGCTAGGCCAGTGAACAAGACAGACAAGTCCTGGCCTCATTCCAGTAGTTGATACAGATAATAAACAAATACATAAATCAAGATCCTTAGAAACTAGGATCTTGTTTTTCATTGTTTATTAGGTATGATGATGGAAATGTGCAGAGAGATGAAATACAGAGTACCTGGGGAGACTTCAATTTATAGCGGGTGGTCAGGGAAGGCTTCTCTGAAAAGCTGACATCTAAGACCCCATAGATAAATAAAGCAGACATGAGCATGATCCAAGGGGCCTCAAAGACCCCACGATAGCTTCTTGAAACAACAGAAGGGAGACCAGCATACCCAGTGCCAAGTGAGCATATGGGGATGGTAAAAGATGAGGCTAGGTGCTACATCCAACAGAACTTCATGGATACATCTTGGTTTTTCTAGAAGAGTCCTCGTTATACCTGTGTCCCCACCATAAATATTAAGAGCCATCCCAGGTTGGAAGCTAAATTTTTCAGTCACCTTGCATATGCAGCTACGGGAGTCAGGATTTTTTTTTCCTGAGAGAAACAACAGAAAGGCATTGACAAGTTTTGAGCAGGGCAATACCAAGATCTGATTTATATTTAATATCGCTGGAAACCAGAGAATGAGTTAATAAATACAGCAAGTTAAATATGTCTACATTTGGAGTACTGATGTTTTTAAATAGAAATCAATATCGAGGTAAAATAAAAAGAGGTATAATTTATGACGTAGCATAAGGCATAGGTATACCCTCACCAACCTCATGAACACATAGGCCTTAAAACCACCACTCTGCTTGTGATGCTTCCTCCTTCTCTTAAACTCAGAAGCACTTTCTGAGGCAGAACATAGCTCCAGCTTTCTGGGTTTCATAGCAACTTGGCAGTGCAATGCTTCTAGGCTGAAATCCCGACTTCCATGGATTCATGCTGTTTCAGCCACAAATATTTACCTTACCTGGCTCCTGGGGCTAATTAAAGGGGCAGGGCTCCATTCCACTTGGCTTTCCCCTAAATTGCTTTCAGAGTCAGAAGCAGCTGCCGGATGAGAATGACAGCTCTATAATTCATCTCTACATCCACACAGTGACTCGCTCACAAATGTCCTTTTCAAATTAGGAAATACCCTGCCCTTGCCACTTTCCTACTGGATTTGAAACTGCATCTCCTTAAAATGATTTCTCCTAGCTTGCAGCTGCCTCTAGAGCTACTAAGAGATTATTGTACCATTTAGAACACTGTTTTGTTGCAAATATTTATTCTTATTGTAAAAGTTATACATGTTTACTGTAAAAGATTCGAGAAGGTGAGAATTGAAAAGTGAATTTTTCCCTCTCTGCTCCCTCAGCCCCTGTCACAGACCCAATGAATGAATGCCTTTCTCCTGGTAACCTCTGTTAATCAGTTTTGGCCATTTTCTATGCATATACATGAAAACAGAGAAACCTTTATTGGCATTTAAATAGGTTGTCCCACAGGCTTTAAAGCGATTTCATGATAACAAGCAAGTCCAGATTTGGTAAACCATGAAATGGTATCACGGTTCGTTGGCAGAAAATGAAGACTCAGTTCTTCTCACAAAGCAGAATAGCAGAGTTAATCCTGGTTACACTTCGGAACAGGGTCAAGGTACCAAATTCAAATCATCAGGCCCAGGAAGAAACCAGACAGGAAGTAAGTTTGCAACTCTGAAGACAGACTCAGAGCTCTAGTGGGGGATGACCATAGATGGAGAAGCTGGAAATCGAGTCTGAGCAGGGGCTCAGAGGTCAGGGTCTTGTCCAGAGGGGTGGAGAAGCATCGTGGAGTCTACTGTGGTCACTGGGGTAATGGAAGGTAGCAGAATCGGAGAAGCCAGGAAGGCAAGATGGGTTTTCCTTAGTGGGAAAGTGGAGATACTGCTGGGAAAACAGAACACATCCACAGAGCGAGAGGACAGAGGAGGGCATCCCTCTGGGGGGTTAGGAGGCTGAGAATCATCATGAGAGAGAGAGATGGAATCTCCCTCTGAGGGACTTTGGATAAGTTATATGTTGCCTTTCAAGTACTTCTCTTTTGTATTGTTTATGTTGGTAAAGTACATATAACACCACTTTAACCATTTTTTAATGTACAGTTCAGTGGCTTTAAGTACCTTCACACTGTTGTGCAGCCACCAGCACATCCCCAGATCTCTTTTCATCTTGCAAAAACTGAATCTCTGTCCCCCTGAAACATGGACTCCCCATTCCCCACTCCTCCCGCTCCTGGCAACCACCATTCTACTTTCTGACTACTCTAGGGGCCTCCTATGGGTTGAATCATACAATATTTGGCCTTTGGTGACTGGCTTACTTCACTTAGCATAATGTCTTCAAGGTTCATCCATGTTGTAGAATGTGTCAGAATTCCTTCCTTTTTAAACCGAATAATATTCCATTGTATGTATCTGTCACTTTCTTTATTTACTCATCCATTTATTCATGGATACTTAGGGTTACTTTTCCACCATCTGGATATTGTGAATAATGATGTTATGAATATGCGTATGCTTTCAAGTATTTTTCTGAATGAAATATTTCAAGTCACGGAAGACGAACAGGGTTTTTTGTTTGTTCTGTTTTTGTGTGTTTTCCTTTAAGGAGAGAAGAGCATTCCCAGGTGAGGGAAAAGCATAGATGAAATTGTGGAATGGAGAGGCATAGCTTGACCAATGAAGGGCAGGAGGCTCCATGGGGCAGCAGTATGGAAGGGGATAGAGTGAAAGGTGAGGTAAGAAACATGGGCAGGGCAGGTGAAAGTACCAAAAATAATAGAATATGTTTACCACCCAGTTGTGTCATACGTTAATATCCTGCCATATTTTCTCGATTTTTAAAAGAAATACAGTATTTTGGATACAACCGATGCTCCCTGCACAACCCCCCATCCGAATTTCCACTCCCCTTTGCAATGGTACCCATTTTCCTGAATTCCAAGTTTTATGTGTTCCATGCTTTATGATTGTACTACATGTGTAAATCATGTGTTTTCATGCTTTTAAAAATGCTTTTAAACTTTATTATATGAATGGTATCATACTTTGTATACATCCTTTTCCACCTTTTTCCCCATTAACATTATGTTTTGAGGATTTGTCTAGATTATTTCATATTCGAATTCCATTGCATGAATATTTCACACTGTATTCTTCCACCTTTACAAGCAACACTACAATGAACATTCTTGTACATTTTCCTTGTGAGACTTTAGGCTGTGGACCTAGATGTGGAATTGCTGGGTTCAAGGGTAGCGTGCATCTTCAACTTTATTTGTAAAGTAAAATTGCTCTCCAACTAAGCGGTTGTATCAATTTACACTTCCATAAGCAGTATACAGTTGTTTCCATTTTGCCCCACTCTCTGCCAACAATGAATATTGTCAGATTTTTTTTTAAGTTGCCAAAATAGCACAGTTGGTTAAGAGCCCAGTTTTTGAGCATCACTCTTGGTATCCAAATCCTGGCTTTATCACTTACTAGTTGTATGAGCTTGGGTCCTATTTTCCCTCTCTGGAAGAGGAAAGAGTTGGTAGTACCAACCTCATGCATTTATTGCAACATTTCAGTGTGTTAACACATGGAAAGAGTCTAGAACCATATATGGTTAGTGCTCAATAATGTCAGCAATATGCATCAGAATTTTTGAATTGGCCATTCAAGTCTTGTCTTCTGTAAACTTATTATTTCCCTTACCCTTTTCATATTGATTTGTAGGTATTCTTTAAATCTTCTGAGTAATAATCATTTGTATTTATATGTTCCAAATATCTTCTTTTGGCCCGTGTCTCATCATTTTAGTTTTTATGACATATTTTGTCATTAAGTTTTTTTTAATTAAAAAAAATGTTTTTAATGTTTTTATTTATTTTTCAGAGAAAGAGACAGAGCGTGAGCAAGGGAGGGACAGAGAGAGAGGGAGACACAGAATCCAAACTAGACTCCAGGCTCTGAGCTGTCAGCATAGAGCCCGAAGTGGGGCTGGAACCTGTGAACCACGAGATCATGACCTGAGCCGAAGTTGGACACTCAACCGACTGAGCCACCCAGGTGCCCCTGTCATGAAGCTTTTAATCAGAATGTAGCCAAACGTATCATCACTTATTTTTTTTTTCTTGTTCAATTTTTTCCTCATAAAAATATTCTCAAATATTTTCTTTTATGAAAGTTGCTTTTAAAAGATTTATTTTTAGAGAGAGAGGGAGCATGAGTGAGGGAGAGGGGCAGAAGAAGAGAGAGAGAAAAAGAGAGAGAGAGAAAATCTTTCTTTAAAATGTTTATTTACTTATTTTTTAATGTTTATTATTTGTTTATTTTTAATGTTTATTTATATAAATGTTTATTTATTTATTTAATTTTTTTAATGTTTATTTATTTTGGAGAGAGAGAGAGAGAGAGAGAAAGAGAGAGAGAGGAGGGGCAGAGAGAGAGAGAGGGAGGTACAGAATGTGAAGCAGGCCCCAGGCTCTGAGCTGTCAGCACAGAGCCCGACACGGGGCTCGAACTCACAAACTGCGAGATCATGACCTGAGCCGAAGTCGGATGCCCAACCAACTGAGCCACCCAGGCGCCCCTAATTTACTTATTTTTGAGAGAGAGAGAGAAAGAGCGTGTGCCAGCAGGGGGAGGACAGAGAGAGAGGGAGACAGAGAATCTCAAGCAGGCTCCGTGCCGTCAACACAGAGCTCCTCATGGGCCTTGAAACCCACGAACCAGGAAACCATGACCTGAGCCAAAATAAAGAGTTAGACGCTTAGTGAATGAGCCATCCAGGCACCACAGAGAGAATCTTTTTTTTTTTTTTTTTAATGCTTTTACTTATTTTTGAGAGAGAGAGACAGAGAGAACGCACACACGCCAGTGGGGGAGGGGCAAAAAGGGAGGGAGGCGGAGGGTCCAAAGCAGGCTCTGTGCTGACAGCAAAGAGCCCAATGTGGGGCTCTAACTCACAAACTTAACTGCTAGATCATGACATGAAACAAAGTCCGAGAGGTAACTAACAGAGCCACCCACGTGCCCTGAGAGAGAGACAGAGAGACAGAGACAGAGACAGAGACAGAGAATCTTAAGTAGGCTCCATGCTCAGCACAGAGCCAGACATGGGGCTTGATCCCATGAGCTTTCCCATTTTGGTCTTCTTCAAACTTGTTTCTCCTTTGCTCTTCCATATGACTTTTTGGATCATCTTGTCAAGTATACAAAAAAAAATCATTTGGGATTTTGATTGGGATTGTTTTGAATTTATTAGCTAATTTGGAGAGAACTGGAATTTTTTATAATATTTGATTTTTTAAATTATTTATTGATATTGTACAGGAATATAAATTCTTTTTATACTAATCTTGTATCTAGTAACATGCTGATATCTTATACTCATTCCAATAGCTTGTTTGTATTTTTTCGTAGATTCTATAAATGCAGTAATATTCCTACCAGTAGTGATACTTTTGTTTTTGTTTTCTTTTCCAATCCTCAAGGCTTTTCTTTTCTTCTCTTAGTGCTCTGGTTGGGGTCTTCAAATAGTGACTGGATGGAAACAGTGACAATGGGCAGCTTTTTTATTCCTGATATTAGAAGGGATAATTCCAAACTTTCACCAGTAAATATAATGTTTGCTACAAGTTTCTGATAGATATATTTATTCAATTAAGATAATTCTCCCTAGAGGCGCCTGGGTGGCTCATTTGGTTTGGCATCCAACTCTTGGTTTTGGCTCAGGTCATGCTCTTGCAGTCATGGGATCAAGACCAACATAGATTCTCCATAGAGCATGGATTCTCTCTCTCACTCTTCTCTCTCTCTCCCTCTCTCTGCCCCTCTCCTGCCCATGCATACTTTCTCTCTCTCTGTGTCTGTCTCTTAAAATAAATAAATAAACATTAAAAAAAGAACTACCCCTACTCAATACCAAAACAATAAAATCCCCAATAACCCAATTAAAAAATGGGCAAAGATTTGAATAGATATTTCTCCAAAGAAGAAATACAAACAGCTAGCAGGTAAATGAAAAGGTGTTCAACATCACCAATCATCAGGGAAATACAAATAAAAACCATAAGGATATATCATCTCACACCTACTAGGATAGCTGTTATGAAAGAATCAAAGGTAACAAGTGTTGGCAAGGATGTTGAGAAGTGGGAGCCCACCATACACTGTTGGTGGAAATATGAAGATGCAACCACATGGAAAACACTATGGAAGTGCCCCAGTTACTCAAAAACTTAGAAGTGAAACTACCACATGATCCAGCAATCCCACTCCTGGGAGCATCCAGAAGAAATGAAATCAGGATCTCAAAGAGATCCATGTACTCCCACATTCATTCTAGCATTATTCACAACAGCCAACATATGGAACAACCCAAATGTCTACTGACAGAAGAATGGATAAATAAAATGTGGTTTATACATACAGAGGCACATGATCCAGCCTTAAAAAAGAAGTAGATCCTAAAATTTGCAGCAACATAAATGGACCTGGAAGATATTATACTAAGTGAATAAGTCAGTCACAGAAGGACAAATAGTCCCATGATTCTACTCATATAGAAAACAGAAAGACACCTGGGTGGCTCAGTCAGTGGAGCGTCCAACTTCAGCTCTGGCCATGATCTTGCAGGCCGTAGGTTTGAGCCCCGCGTCTGGCTCTGTTCCGACAGCTCGGAACCTGGAGCCTACTTCAAATTCTGTGACTCCCTCTCTCTCTGCCCCTCCCCTGTTCACACTCTGTCTCTCTCAAAAATAATAAACATTACAAAAATTTTTTTTAAAGAAAATAGAATGGTGGTTTCCAGGAGATGGAGGAAAAGGGAAATGAGATGTTCAATGAGCATAATATTACACTTATATGAAATGCTTAAGTTCTGGAGATCTGTTTACAACATAGTTTTTATAGTTAACAGTATGGTCTCGTGCACTTAAAAACTTGCTAAGAGGGAAGATCTCATGTTGCGTTTTTACCACACACACAGAAAAACAGCAAAGGGACTCAAGGAAACTTTTGGAGGTGATGGATATGTATATTACCATGATTGTGGTGCTATCAGAAGTGAATGTTTATGTCCAAACTCATAAAATTATATAAATATGTGCAGCTTTTTGGTATATTTATTACATATATTTCAAAAAAGCTGTAAAACTAATTTTTTTTAAATGTCAGGCTCAAGTAACAGTGAAAGGATATGTTCTTGCCTTTACCAAGGAGAACCTGGGATGAGATTTCCATTCCAAAATTGTTCCCTGAAATGGACAACCCACATTTGCTAGGTCAAATAGTGCCCAATATTCAGAATAATTTCCACTTTTGTGAAATAAATATATACAAAATAAAATTCCTTACTATTTGTATTTCCTGTTTTTTAATATGAAAGAGTATCCTATTTTAACAAAAGATTTTTCTGCCTCTATTAAGATAATTATGTGCTTTTTCCTTTGCTCTTTCCCTTTTCAATTTGTTAATCTGGTAAATTATAAGATTTTCCTAACATTAAACAATCCTTGCTTTCCTGGGATAAACCCAATAGCGTATTATTTTCATTGTCACTGATTTTGCTGAATTTTATCAGAATTTATACCTTTATATTTAGAAGTAAGGTTGGCAGGAAGCAAAAGCAAAAATGAACTACTGGGACTCGATCAAGATAAAAAGCTTCTGCACAGCAAAGAAACAATCAAGAAAACTAAAAGCAGCCTATGGAATGGAAGAAGATATTTGCAAATGACATATCAGATTAAGGGTTAGTATCCAAAACTGATAAAGAACTTTTCAAACTCAACACCCAAAAAACAAACAATACACTTAAGAAATTGGCAAAAGACATGAATAAACATTTTTCTAAAGAAGACATCCAGATGTCCAAAGGACACATGAAAAGATGCTCAACATCACTCATCATCAGGGAAATAAAAATCCAAGCCACAATGAGATACGACCTCACACCAGTCAGAATGGCTAACATTAACAACTCAGGCAACAACAGATGTTGGCCAGGATATGAAAAAAGAGGAACCCTCTTGCACTGCTGGTGGGAATGCAAACTGGTGCAGCCACTCTGGAAAACAGTATGGAGGTTCCTCAAATAATTAAAAATAGGAATACCCTATGACCCAGCAATTGCACTACTAGGTATTTACCCAAAGGATACAGAAATGCTGATTCAAAGGGGCACATGCACACCAATGTTTATAGCAGCACTATCAACAATAGCCAAAGTATGGAAAGAGCTCAGGTGTCCATCGACTGAAGAATGGATAAAGAAGATGTGGTGTATATATACAATGGAATATTACTCAGCCATCAAAAAGAATGAAATCTTGTCTTTTGCAATGATGTGGATAGAGCTAGAGTGTATTATGCTAACTGAAATAAGTCAGTCGGAGAAAGACACATACCATATGATTTTACTCATATGTGGAATTTAAGAAACAAAACAGATGAATAGAGGGGAAGGGGGAAATAAAAAGAGACAGAAGCAAACCATAAGAGACTCTTAACTATAAAGAACAAACTGAGGGTTGATGGAGGGGAGGTGGGCAGGGGGATGGGCTAAATGGGCAATGGGTATTAATGAGGGTACTTGTGATGAGCACTGGGTATTATATGTAAGTGATGAATCACTCAATTCTACTTCTGAAACTGATATTACACTATATATTAACTAGAGTTTAAATAAAAATTTTAAACAACAACAACAACAAAAGAAATAGAAGTAAGGTTGGCTTACAATTTTCCCTATTATCCTTGTCTTATTTTGGATTCAGGTTTGTTCCAGTCTAACAAAATGAGTTTTAAGGTACTGTTTATTTTCATGCTCTATTTATATTCTCTGGACTGTTCATAGAAGATCGGGATTATATGTTCTTATAAATTTGGTAAAATTTGCCTGTAAGAAACTAACTATATCTTAATTCATAATGTGAGTAGATTTAATCACTGATTTAATGTCTTTCAAGGTCGTAGGATTTTTTTTTTAATTTTAATGTTTATTTATTTACTTTTGAGAGAGAGAGAGCACAATGGTGGAAGGACCAGAGGGAAAGAGGGAGACACAGAATCCAGAGTAGGATCCAGGCTCTGAGCTGTCAGCACAGAGCCCAATGCTGGGCTCGAACCCATGAACCACAAGATCATGACATGACCTGAGCTGAAGTCACTGACTCAGCCAATTGACAGAGCCACCCAGGCACCCCAAGGTCATTAGACTTAGGTCATTTATTTCCTCTTGAGTCAGTTTTAATTAATTATAGTTTTCTAGAAAATTGACCATTTTGCATATTTCAAATTGACCTAAAGCTGTATGTGATTGTCCCTTGTTACCTGTTTTAATTTCCAGTATATTTGTGGTTATGTTGCTTTTCAATTCCTAACTTCAATATTGTTTTGAGTATCTTTTGAATGTAATACCATGCTGAGACTGGCCACCAGGAAGCCCAGTTTTAAATGAGTTGTAATGGCCCATTCCTACAATAGCCCAGAATTTGAAGTAGGAATAGAAACAGAAAGACCACTAGAACTATTCCCCAACAACTTTTGTCTACTGTCCCTAATTCCTTCCTGTGAAACCACATAACCTCAAATGCATGCTTATATATATTCCTTAGAAATTTGTACTCTTGCATAAATGCAAAGTGGTGGTGATCTATTTTCTCTAATTGCTCAGTCCATTCAAAGAACAGAAGACAATAACATATCTCTCCTGAAATATATCTTCTGCAGCTTAAGTATCCTCAGTTTTTCTAATAGTTACTCAAATATCTTGGATCACAAGCCTTTTGTTATCCTCCCCCCACCCCTTCTAGTGATCCATCCCAGTGTACCAACCTGCTAAACTGAATCCTTTACCCCAGGTATGGTCTGACCTACACAAGTAGGATGGGTCCTTACTGTGCTTCCTAAAATACACTGATGTTCTGCTCACTCCATCACACCACTGACTCGTGTTAATTTTGCAGTCAACCAAACATTTGGGGTTTTTTCACACAGGCTGTTGAGGAATCTTTATTCCCAAGTAATATAGGAGCAAAACTCCATTATGTAACTCCTTAGCCGACTGACTTACAAAGAGAATTTAAAGATGTCTGGGCTATGAGCAAGCATCCTTGTAAGTGAGGATGGAAGGGCTAGCAGACGGTCCTGTTCTCCTGTCCTCAGCCATCTAGGGGAAGAGCCCTTCCTTTATAAAGGAAGGCATGTCAGCTGGGTCATACTGTAGTACAATTGCCAAGAGCAGGGAGGGAAAAAGAATTGTCATTTGTTGAGGACCTACTGGGGGCCAAATCTACGTTAGGGGCTTTACATCTGTTATCTAAACTTTAGTCCTCATAACAACACCGAGTCAAGGTGTAAAGAGGTAAATAAATGAATGCCAGATAAAAATGTCCCCAGTTTATTTATGAGGGACCAAGACTCAGAGTATGACTTGCCCCAATGGATAAAGCTAAAAAGCAACGGAGCCTTATTTGACTCTAGAATTTAATTTCTTCTCCACTGCCAGGCAGGACTGGATAAATGTGGGTGGAGATATCAAGCAGCAGGCATCAAGGGCACTTGCGTGATGTTTTATAGTTTAGTGAAGGACTTTCACCTACATTAATGCTTTTAAGTTGATCTTCATAACATCCTCATGTGGGAGGCAAAGCAGATGATACAATCTTTATTTTACAGGTAAAGATATTAGCTCTCAGAGAATCAAGTGACCTACCCAAGGTCACCCAGCTAGCCAATGAGGTTGCAGGGCAGATCTTAACCCGAGCCCCTCTGTTAGCAAGCCCCTGGGAAGCACCCCTCCTGGTGGCTGGAATAGGGCAAGGAGGCCATGGGGGGGCTGGGGCACATGCTCATGACAGATGTGGATGTGGGAAAGGGAACAGCTCGAAACCCTAACCTTACCAAGAAAATGTAATGCTCTGTTATTATTTTGAGGCTTCAGGAGTCACAGGAGAAGGAAATCCTGGACTAATGGCCAAGAAGCAGAGCAGCCTAGGACAGATAACATCACTGTTTCTTCCACAGCAAAGGCGAGGTCGCCTTTTACTACCAACAGCATTGGTGTGATAGATCCTTGTGGAGAACAGGACCATGAGCTGGTGAAACTATTGACCTTCATTTAATTTCTTCAGCAAAGCTAGAATCTTAAAATAATAATAATAATAATAATTATTATTATTATTATTATTATGAAAAACAAAACAAAACCTCAAAATGAATCCAATGTGTTCATTTCACAATCCACTGAAGACATGTAGATTTAACATCAATCAAGTATCCACAGAACATTTGGTTTAACCAGTTACTTAAACTCCACTTAAGTTAAGCACTGTCTTATTCAAGCACTCAAAACGGAGGCTTTGCCAGTTCATTGGCGATTTGCCTGCTGGTAACTGGTTTCCACATGATCCCGACTGAAACCAAATTCCCCCCAGCTGGGAGATTCTCGTTTTCTCTAGGCCACCAATTCACATCTATTGTCCTCTCTCAAGCCTGGCTGAGAAACTCTGCTCCTGGAGCCCCTAAATTACTCAGAAGAGTCTACCTGCCCTGAACATGAAAGCTGGCACTCTTTACCTGTCTACAGATGGTGGAAAATCGAAAGTTCCTGAGAGTTTTGTTTCTCAAGCCAAAACGTTCAAAAATCGAGGAGAGGACACTGAGCATTTTTTTTCTAGTCCTTTCCAAGCCTCACTGTGGCTCAAGTTCACCCAAGAATATACAGATGCCTGGACTACTGTCAGAAAGGACTCTGCTACAGAGAAATGTGTTAAGCTATATTGTGAGGACGCCATATCCACACAACAGCAAAATACAAGCTGTAGAAAAATGAGATGAAGGGAGAGCTTGTAGATTCCAAGAGACTTAAGAGGTATGACAACCAATGTGATGTTAGAACTCAGTTGATTCCCATTTCAAACAAACACGAGGTGAAAACAACAAACAAAAAACAGAAGAAAATTTGGAACACTTGGAAGAAAACTGAAAATTTGAACATCAGTTGGGTGTATGACAACATCAAGGACTTACTGCTATCTCTGTTTGAATGTAATAATGGTATTGTGGTTTTTTTTAAAAAAAAACAGTTTACATCTGATAGAGAAATGTACTGAAATATTTTGATAATATTTGAGAATAATGTGATGATAAAATGATATGATGTTTAGAATTTGCTTCAAAAAGGAGGCGTAAATAGAAACAGAGAGGAAGCAAGGCTGGCCTTTAGTTGATAATTATTGCATCTGGGTGTTAGGTTCATGGAGGTAAGTGGGGTTCATTATGCCGTTTTGGTCTACTTTCAGAACACTTGTGAAAATTTCCATAATAAAATTTAAATCTCCCTAGGTTCGCAAACTGTTGTATTTCTCCCCCCACCAACCTTAACACACTCATGTGCATACTCATACATATCAACCACCTGTTCCAATGTGGACTCAAGGTTTATTCCCCAGAGAAGAAGAAAAAGAAAGTGGGAGTAGAACACTTTTGTACTGTGTACAAATACAAACAAGTTTCAGAGTTTCTCATGAGTTGTACTAGTTCTAGACTGAGGCATGTAGAAGAACTGTTACTAACATCAAATCAGTCTAGTTACTTTTAGTAAAAGACTAAAAGACTAGTTCCCTAACTTTTTAAATTAAAGCAATTTGTTTCTTTCTTCATAAACTTCCCCTGCCTGCAGTTCATGAGGTTTATGTGTTTGTGTATGTGTGCAAAGGGCCACCATGTACATTCGTGCAGGTTGTGCATAGCACAAGGGCTTCACATCTAAGGGGGCACCCTTCAAGTTGTCAACACTGTACATTTGCATTTTTATGATGATAACTGTCTTGCAAGTGGAAATAAAATGTCTTGTTCTAACAAAACGAGTGTTTAATTAACTTTCCAACAGACGGAAGCAAATGTGGTCTGAAGATACAGGCTCCTTTTCTAATTATGGACTTACCATCTGGAGTAGCAGTGGACCTGATCTGCCTAACTACCTGAGTTTGAATTCCCTCCCCCAAAACCACTCACTGACTTTATTATAATCTTCATAAGTTACTTAATAGCCCAGAGCTCAAGTTTCTTCATCTGTAAAATGGGATTGTAAAATTGAGAGCATTGGTCAAAGCCCTAAATGTATACGAAACAGTTGCCTGGCAAATCATAAGCCTTCAACCAGTGTTAGAGATTAGCTATTATCATAGCTACTCGTACACATCTAATTTTGTGTGTGGGGGGGGGGGGCGTGCATGTGTGTGTTGTGTCGTTTATAAATTCATTGAATAAATTATTGCAATGGACTTCAAAAAGACTATATCCACTAATTCAGTCTATTTTAAAAACAGGACATCTTTTCGTAACCATCAAGTTTTGAAGGATGTGGCAAAGCTCAAGGTCCAGGTAAGCAGCAGGGGTGTATCAGCCTTCCTGCACACAGGAGCTATGTGCATATGCTGATCAAGAGCTCTGTGACCAAATATTCTGGGGTTTTTCCATCCTAACTACTTGGCCAGGAAGTCTGTAATGGGAAAAGATCCAGTGGGAGTTGCCAGCCACAAAGGGGTATTACCCCACAGGCAGAATAGAGTCAAAACGTTTCAAGAGGTTAAAAGTCTATTTTTAAAAGGAAAGAACACAGAGTATGCCTTTAACTTGGTGTTAAAAATAAACTCAGCTGCCTCCTTTACACTTCCCACCCCCTCCCCCTGTCCTCCCATACCCTGCACTGCCCATAGGGAAGAAAGACTGCTAGTGTTTCATTTTGTTTCTTCTCATGAGTTTTTCTTTTTCTTTTCTTTTTTTTTTTTTTTTTCATCTTTGGCCAAACATGAGCTACTTGGTGTTCAGTTCACAAAACAAGTTGCATTCTCTCTCAAAATTTCCTCAGGGATCCCCAGGAAGCAGGTTGGATTATAATTTAGAATTAACCCATGTCAGGGACTAAGGAAAAAATCCACACTGAGATAAACAAAATGGATCCCTGCCAGCTTTCTCCCATGCCTGCGAAGTGTCTGCAGGGGAGGTCATTCAGGCAAGACGGCCTTTCACAGAAGGCTATTTAATATCGGGGTTTAAGCACAGGCTTTTCCTGAGGCATGGTTACCCATAGAAACACGGCTTTGCTGAGTTGCTTTCAATAAATTCCATCAAACAACCACAAAAATCCTATAGATCAGATGTGCCAGTCTTTGTTCACACACACAAAAAAAGCTAATCTGTAGAGCCGAGAAGCTGCTGTCTGGAGTGAATAATCTTGATTTCTTAATGTATATAGATGGTAGCAGGATTTCAAGACCCCAGTGGGAGGCAAAGATGTTGAAGAATAAAGAGGCACAGGTCTGTGCACAGTTCTGCTACTTCACTGGGGTGGGGGAGAGATGAAGGGTCACTGGGAACTTGTTTACTTAAAAAGAGCTTTTTTAAATGTCTATTTATTTATTTTGAGAGAGAAAAAGGATGTGTGCGTGTGGGGGAGGGGCAGAGAGAGGGAGACACAGAATCCAAAGCAGGCTCCAGATTCTGAGCTGTCACCACAGAGCCCAATGCAGGGCTCGAACCCACAAACCGTGGGATCATGACCTGAGCTGAAGTCGGACACTTAACCAACCGAGCCACCCAGGCAGCCCAAAAGATTTTTTAAAAAAGAGACAGCCCTTAGTTAACATAAGATAAGGGAGAAAGCAACAGAATTCATTTTAAGAAATAAAGTTCTAGTCTCAGGTCAGCCTCTGACTTGAAATGTGACCTCAGTCAAACCATTCATTTTCCTACAGTTTCCTTTCAGAACTATTCTTTAATAGGAATATATAATTGTTAAATTATATATAATTGACAAAAACAAAATATTGCATCAAAGCACTTAAACAAGTTTAAAATCTCGTTCAGATTTAATGAAGTGATTTTTAATGAAGTGCATGTCTAGAAAGGCAGAAGGGAAATTTCATCAATAAAGGTTGAGGTCTAGCCAATTGTTGTCCATTTTTCATGAAAAGAAAACACTCTAGTATATATTGGAGACACTAGTACCTAACCGAATATGCCTTGAAAACGGAATAAAGGTAAAATGATGGGTTCCTAGCTGGCAAGGATCAGCTTCTGGGGCACTCTGAAGTTGTGGCAAGTTCCATATGTATATGCAACTATTTTTCAAATGTATATAGATTGGTTGTGATTAATAAGATATAATTGATAAGTTATAAATTCCTTAATTTTATTTCTGTATATGTATTAATAAAATAAAAACTCATTTTAAAACATTAGCAAAATCAAGTAAATTTTCAGCATGTGTTTTTTCATTGTTTTTCAGCACTGACCATTGTGGATTTATTTGTATTAATCTGTACTAATTAATTTGTATTAAATTGTATTTATTTGTATTAATCTACTTGCTCAAATGATTTCCTTTCCTTGATCTATACTGTATACCGTGTTTAAATTTTACAAAATCAAATGCCAAAACACAGTAAGTGTAATGGATAGGAATGTGCATAGCAAGCCGGTATTAAAACATTAGGACTGCCCCATCTCTGGTCCTTACCATTTCAGCAAACACTCCTTCCTGGTCACTCACTATCATTTCTGACGACTCAATTATTGTTGAAATGTGTATCTGATTTTTTTGGGGGGGTCATTTGTGTATTTTTTATTGAGACATAATTGACATATAACATTGTATTAGTTTTAGGAGTACAACATAATGAGATTTGATGCTTGTATATCCTATGAAATGATCACCACAATAAGTTTAGTTAACATCCATCACCTCACATAATTACACATTTTTTTCTTATGATGAGAACTTTTAAGATCTACTTCCTTGGCAACTTACAAATATATAGTCCAGTATCGTTAACCCTTGTTGCCATGCTGCACATTACAGTCCCAGAACTTAATTTATCTTATAACTGGAAGTTTGTGCCTTCCGACCACCTTCATCCATTTCACCTGCCCCCCACTCCCTGCCTCCGGCAACCACTCAACGTATATTTCTTGATCAACAAATTCTAAATTACAACTTCTCTCAGCTAGGAATCCTGGAACTTAGTATTTAACTTTTTGCCTTAAAAAGGCCTCTGCTACATGAGTTCATTAAGAAAGCAATGGGACAATGATGCTTGTCAGTAACTCAAAGAACTGCACTAAAACAAGGGGAAGAATCAAGTCTACAATAAAAACGTTTGAGACAGTATCTATTTATTTGTGTTGTTCCAGGAAGGACTGAGGGTGGCTTATGAAGATGCATACAATTAAGCAAGATGCAATCTACTACAATATAAATGAGGAGGGAAAAAAGACCAAGAAAATAGGATAGAAAGCACATGGCAGTGGTGAAGTGAGGACATAAAAGACGTGCCTTGAAATTCGAGGTGCTTCTAAGCACTGAGCAGTTTGATTCTCCCTTTGTACACAGCGAAAGGGAAAAGGGAACCATTATCAGACACCTAATTCATACTGCTTCTTAAACAAATACACACTGGCCTCTCACAAGAAGACTGACTCTTTCAGCTGGCAAGATGAGAGAAAATTCAGGAAGGACAGCATCCCCAAAGCATACTGTTGCAAAGGATCAAACGCCGAGTTTAGCCAAAACTTGAGTCAGTAATTAATCCAGTACAGCTCTTCCAATATTTGGCGTAAATTACTTTGCCTTCTTAAACAGGCAGAAAAGAGTGATTTGCTTCCATTTCATACACCAAGTCAATTACACAGATAAAAATAGAAATAACGTGTCCTAGCAAGTGTAATTCTCCGTCCCATCTTACGTCCAGATGTGCTTCCAAATTCGGATCTTTCAGTGCTCTCCAGAACTCTCCCATGGTGACCTTTTACCCCATTTTATTTTCTCTTACGTTGTCCTGTGGCAATTTCCCCCATTGTAACTGTTAGCCTTGGCACCCCCGGAGCCCTCAGCGAGGTAGAAAAACAGATGGCCTGTAGGAGCGGGCAGTCAGGAGAAGACAGCACAGAACTAGGTGAAATGGCCAAGCTGGGACTCCCCGGGATACACTGTGGAGACAGTGTCCAATCAGTTTCTGAAGACAGGCTGTGCCTGCAGCCCATGACTGGACTGGTCAGCTCACTGCTGACTGAGAAGTCCAGAAACAAGTCTGGGAACATCCCCTCTCCCTGGGCACCAGCAAACTCATGAAGCAGGTGAGTACCTTCTAGGCACCGGGCACAGCTAGAGCTAGGGAAAGATAGGCGGAAGGTACAGACTGAGCCACCGCCTTCAGGTTAGCTCGTCTATTATACAGGAATTTCAATATGGTAGTTGCACACACCTGCTCTGGATCGAGGTCCTGAATCCTACTTCCATTTTTGCTGTGTCACCCAGGACAAGTCAAATTCCTGGGGCTTCAGTTTTAGCATCTGCGGAATGGAGACAGCAATTACATTATAGTGAAAACGCTTGGAACGGTAGTGGGCACAGCTTCCACCCCCAGACCACTGCCTCCTCATGAGATCCCTGTCTCTGCAATAGGGACCAAAATTGACTGTGTATGTGTTATTCCAGGCACTGTTCAAAGTATGTGACATATTTGAATTCATTTAATCTTTTCCATAGCCTTATGCAGAAGGTACTATTATCCACATTTTATACATCAGAGGCAGAGGGATTCAGTGCCTTGCCTAAGGTTCTCAGAGAGGCAAGATATACTAGTCATTAAGGGTGCCCACTCTGGGAACAAACTCCCTGGGCTCTAGCTAGAAGTCGTGCGACCTTGGGCTAATTACTTCACTTCTCTGGGTCTGCCTCCTGCCTGTTTGCTCTCAACCCAGTCCCCATCTTCCCTGTGACTTCTGAGAACGACATTTCTGCCATCGAGTGTCGGGTTAGCTAGGCCAACGGGATGTAGTGGTAGAGCTTAACACGCAAAGCGGAGAGAAACGTCAAGGCGTTTCGTCCCCTCTCTGGGGTGGCCGCTCTGGAAGTGGCCGCATCTCCTCCTGGGCTCCAATTCCTGTTGGGCAGCCCCAGAACCTCAGCTCTGGTGACATCCCCTCCACGCCAGTCACCCCACCCCCACCCCTGTAACTTGCAAAAGCAGCTTCCTACTGTTGCTCATTCCCAGGTTGCCTTGCCGCCCGTCCTCTTGCCTTTTGTGCTCTTGCCACACCCTCGTAGTAGAGCCCTGTATCAAGTTTCCTCTGGTGAGCTACTGGAGTAGCATCATTTTCCTGGTGGACTATGACAGACACATTTTGTACTTGCACTTCTTCATCTGCTAAATGCTAATTGTACCTACCTCACAGGGTTGCTGTGAAATTTAACAAGTGAATATATTTGAAGTACTCAGAACAGAACCAGCACAAAGCAAGTAGCAGCTATTCTGGAACAGGCAAAGGGAGTTTGCTCCCCTAAACGGGGCACCAAATTCCCTTTAGGCTCTTAGGGAGGCGATCCTGAAGCTTAAAGGATGAGAAGCAGCAAACCAGGTAACGCAAAAGGTAAAAGTGTTTCAGGCAAAGGGATTGGACAACCCGTGGCCAAGGAGTAACAGCGAGCAGGTGCCCTTCTAAGAATCAAGAAAGGAAAGAGATTCAGAAAGACTGGAGCATGTGGACAGCACAAGGTGAGAGGAGAGTCCGGAAAGAATGATGCTGGAAAGGAGAACGGGGCCAAATCGTGCCTTTTTCGTAATGTTAAGGGTGTTAAATTAGTTTTAAAAAGGAGGCCTTTAGACAGAAGTGGCTCTAAATGCCAGGGTGACTGACATAAGCAAACCAAAATCTAAGCCTGTAAATGCCTCCAAGTTAAGAAAGCGAAACTTAAGGGTAACCAATTACAAACAAGCTTCTAACTAGGCTTAAAGTTACAGCCAATCAAATAATTTCCTTTCTTGGCTTCTACATCCACTCTATGTAAGTCTTTCCCCTGGCTCCTGTCAAGGAAGCGCTCCTAACTACTTCCAGTTTGGGATTCTATTCCAATTAGAACAGATTTTTGCTCAAATAAACTTGAAAAATTTTTAATATGCCTCAGTTTATTTCTTAACAACTTTAACCCGAGGACAACAGGAAACCATTGGAGCATTTTAATTAGCAGAGTGACACAGTGAATTTACAATTTAGACAGATTGCTTTGGTTGTAATGTCAGAAGTATATGGGGTGGGAAGCAGAAAAGAGATGAAGGCAGGAAGAGCTGTTGGGAGCCCATTGTGTGTATCCAGTTAGGGGGCAATCGCTTGGACTCAGTGGTGACAGTGAAGTTATTCAGGAGGTAAGAGCGATGGGATGGGCATTGGATTGGAAGAGGCAGCCAAGGGAGAAGAGGGATCAAAAATGATGACCGGGTTTCTGACCTGGGTGAATGCAAACAGCAAGTAGCACAGCAGAGTTGTTCAAAAGATGGGCTCTGGCTTACACAGCCTGCAGCCAAACCCTAGCTCTACCTACAGCTAGCTGTTGAACCTGTGGCAAGGCACCGAATCACTCTGTGCTTCAGATGTGTGGAATGGGGATAATATCTGTACCCTCTGTACCAGGTTTTCGAAAAGGTGAAATGAGGTAAAGCATGTCAGATGCTTGGAACAGAGCCAGTAAAATCACGAGCACCATGAATCCCCATCACTATTAGAGATGAGGATCTCAGGAGAAGGCACAATCTCAGGGGTGGGAGCATCATGAATTCAGATCACTCAGTACTGACTATGAGACATCTATGGAACCAGAGAAAGAGCTCTGGTCTGCACATAAAGTGAGAACAGATAGGTTTATAGGGCACACCCCGGGGAATGTCAACATTTAAGTGACAGTTTCAGGAAGTGGTTTATAATAAGAAATATATATTTGGCCATTGTCCCCTTCCTGACAGACCTCCTAAAACCCTTCAAATTTCCTGTGATGAGAGCCATCAAGGTGTCTTTTGTGATGTTAATAGGTGACAGTTGGAAAGCACCTAAGGGTGGGGGGTGGGGGCTGGTTACCAGTGGAACCAACAGTATGATTTTCAAGGTTAGAACTTTCATTCCTACCTCTCCCCAATCCTGACCTCTTGGGGCGGGGGGGGGGGGGGGGGGGGGGCGTGGCGCGCGGGCTGGACGTGAATCAGTCACCAGCGATCAATGATTTAATCAATCATGCCTTGGTAATGAAGCCTCCATAAAAACCCAAAAGGACAGGGTTTGAGAGAACTGAATCCTTTCCTATAGGGTCTGGCACTGTCTGCAAGTACATGATGTCAGAATTGAATTGAATTGTAGGACATCTAGTTGGGGTCAGAGAACTGCTTGGAAGCATGGGGGCAAAAAATCCACCCACTGGAATTGGAATCAAGAGTCATAGAGGCCCAGGAGGAAAGCAGAGAAAAGCAGGCAGAGAAGTAGGAGGGAAGCCAGCAGTGGCTGCGGTCCAGTTGTGAGCAGAAAACAAAGACCCCATAAAAATAGCAGGAGCTGGGCCTAAGAATTATTGGTGTAACTTGGGGTCTGCACTTATCATCCCCTCCAACCAGGGGTCATAGGACATGGTAGCAAGAAGTGTGTCTCAGCTGACCTGTGAATGAGCAAACACCAGACGTCTACCCATGTCTGATCTTCTGTGCTGACCTTGGTGACTGGAAATGACACAACCCAATTTTTCTGGCGACTCCACTGAACCCCTGATCTTTTCCTTCATGTGACAAATCACACAGCAGATATTTCTTCTGAGTACAGATAGCTGCTCTGATTGAGAACAAGCATGAATTTGGTTATCTGCCTTCTCCTGTACATAAGGCCATTTATAGGTTCCTCATCTCCCTTCCAAGGTCCAAATAAACCTTCCAGTAATTGTAGCCTCAGACTTTTGTTTTGTTTTGTTAAAGACTCTGATTCCAGAAGGTTGTTCATCTGCTATGTTTATTAAAATCCCAAGACCTGGTCCAAGGCCTCGCTCCCAGGATTCTGATGACAATGCCAGCATTCTGTTCACCCAGAAGAGGTCTTTGCCAGGGGGCACCAGGAGGATTACTCTGATTCCATGCAGAAAGCTTATGAAATGGCTTTCCATTCTGTCCAGCACAAGCAAGGGGAGTTGTTATTTTTATAAATGTCAGCAGAGCTTTCCACTATATAGTTTTGAGAGATGGTGATTAAAACAAAGAGTACTTTTCTCTTGAATTCTGCTACCCCCAAACTTTCATTAACACTCAATTGATTTTAGGAAAGTTCAGCATTAAGGTTTCCACAGCACTTTGGCACAGTAGTACCTGTGCATTTGGGATAACACAATAATTTCTTACTTTAGAAAAAAAAGAATTACTCTGGCAAAATGAACCTTTTAGCTGAGGATGGACTGGTTCCATTTTTGATTCTTCCATTCTCAAGGTTAACTGGGCTGCTGAACTCTCCCAAGCTGCAAAGGAGGTACTAACCAGCATCCAAACCAGCTTGGAAGGGACATGGAGAGAAACCAGAACTAAGGCTGGCCAGTCTGAAAACTAGTAAATGTTATCAAGTTAACAACTTCCCATTTATCAATAGGTACCCAATAAAAAGGGAATATGCATGAGTTTTTTTAAAAGCTTCACAAAAAATAAGGTGTATTAGCATAATTGACTTTACTATGCAGCAGTAATATAAATGGCAATCCACTCTTGTAGAATATTTGTGTTGAAATTAGGACATGGTAGCACATTCAAACACAAGAGCTAATGGAAGCTCTAAATATAGATTATATTCCATCTGGCTGACAAGAGCCTGCCTCAACACATTAACCAGAGGACCAAACCAGAGAAGGGAAATAGCTCTCAAAAATGCAAAAGAGAAAAGAGATTCACTTGGAATTTTATCTGGTAAAATATCAAGTCACAGAATCAAGTCATCTGTTTCATGGACTATTTTTATAACTCAGATGTTAATTTTGATGCTGTCTTTAGATGCATAAAAAGAGATTCTTCTCCCTTTAAACTTGAAAGAGTTTTGTTGAAGTAGGTACCTCACAGCTCATAAATGGCATTCAGTTGTTGAAAATGATTTTGACGATTCGGCTTTGACATTCCCTACATTTGCACAATAAACAGAGCTGCTGTTTCTTTTCTTCCAAAGCCATTTTAAACGTTCGCCCATGGGGACCATGTCCCCTTAGCATTTTGCAAGAGTTATACTTTGCACTAACCAAACAACAAACTTTTGTTTACATAACAAAATTATTTTTTCCAGTTTCAGCTCTGCTTATTAACAAATTAAAGTAGGTATTTCTCAAGCCAACATTTCCTCTTTGTTTATGGTTGGAGATCTTGACCCATATGACAAAACAAAATCCACTGAGGAGCACAGAAAAGTACCAGCACACAGAAATGTGTCTTTGTAACAATCCCACGGCACACAAGCCATCGTGATAGCCAATGTACTCATAGAAAGTCAACAATGGCTATTTGCAGTTGATCCAGTCCCTCTATTTAGGAGGTTTTTGTGCCATAAATAGATCAGAGAGTCTTGCAAAATGTGTATTTATGGTTAAGCTTTTATGCATTTCAGAATTTGTTTGGAATATTGAGGCATACTATCCTGAGTGTGTTGTTTTCTTTTTGTGCAAACTCTGCTGAAAAACAAGAACAGTGAACAGGATGAAGAAAATGTAATCCAGGCCCTGGGTTGATAGAGAAGATCACCTCTGGGCTTGGGGCCAGTGGGGTTTTAGTTCCCCTTGCTGGGATCTCCAGAGAAACTAACTCCCAAATATTAATCAGACACTGCCCCCCTCCCCGCTTTAAAGCTTCCAGTGGTTCCTAATCACTCTGAAATAAAACTTCTGACCCTGGCCAACAAAACCCTACACAATCTAGCCACTTCTAAGACTTTACCAGCCCTGCTATGAGCTGAATTATGTCCCCCCAAATTTATATATTAAAGTCCTAACCCCCAGTACCTCAGAAATTGTGATTGGTTTGGAGATAGGGTATTTAAAGAAGTAATTAAGGTAAAATGGGGTGATATGAGTGGGCCTTGATCCAGTGTGACTGGTGTCCTTACAAGGAGAAGAGATTAGACACGGGCAGGGATAGAGGAAAGACCATGTGAAGACAGCGGGAGAAGGCAGCCATCTACAAGGAAGTGAGAGAGGCCCGAGAAGAAATAAAACCTGCTGACACCTTGATCTTGCACTTCTAGCCTTCAGAACCTTGAGAATATAAATTTCTGTTACTTAAGCCACTCAGGCTGTGGTCGTTACAGCTGCCCTAACAAATAAATACAAGCCCATTCCCTCTCCACTCCTCCTCTGAGGATTTGCCTCCTTTCTGTTTCTTTCCATATGCCTGACTCGTTCCCACCACAGGTCCTCTGCACTAGCTGTGTGGTCCATCCAATATCTGCATGGCTCTTTCTTGTTTTTCAGGTCTCAAATATCACATCTTCAAAGACTAGATAATGTAGAGTAGTTCCCCTGACCTGACTTTCTTATCTTCTGTACCCCCCAATTAGCTCCCTGAGGACAGACATTATGTCTCTCTTGTTCACGACATTATCCCCAAGTCTTAGAACAGAGCTCGTCACTTGGTAGGAAACTCAGGAAATATTTTTTTAATAAGTGAATTAACAACCAAAGTTTTTGTTAAGTCACTAAAATCAATTAATTGACATGAAAGGCCTGCCACAAGGTAAAGATAACAGAATTGGTTGGGGCAAATTGAACTGAACTGAATGGAATTGAATCAGGTAAATGAATACCAACCAATCTATAGAATTTGATCTTTAAAATTTCATCTTAACTCTCTGTGATCTAGTCTTGACAATGAAGTCTCTGTCTCTCAAAAATAAAGCAAAGAGGGATCTATTAAGAGAGAAGACTATCTGAAGATAGTTCCCTCTGGAGAGGACAATTAGAAGAAAGGGTGTCCAAGGAAGATAACTATCCACTGTGTTCCCTCTTGATCTGTTCAAAACTTCAGCCAGTGCATATATAACCTTTAGAAAGAAGCTTTACAAAAGACAAAACTAAGGGTCACTGAAGCTCAGTCAGGTGACACGCTCTTGGTTTGGGCTCAGGTCATGATCTCATGGTTGGTGAGCTTGAGCCCTGGGCTGGACTCTGCAGCTGTCAGCACAGAGCCTGCTTGGGATTCTCTCTCTCCCCCTTTCTGTCTGTCCCTACCCCGTGTGCTCTGTCTCTGTCTCTCTCAAAATTAATAAATAAACTAAAAAAAAAAAAAAAAAAGATAAAGTTAATTGTTGAGTAATTACTTGCCTTAAGGATGTCAATGAAATGCTGTCCATTTCCCCATCTGTCCCAAGCACACCATCATTCCTACTTTCTCCCCTTTGTTCCTGTTGATAAGGCTGGGACGACCCTCCCACCCCCCAATGTCTTCCACAAGCTCTCCTGTCAACTGTACATTCCTGTAGTAGGTAGATCACTTTGAATTATGATTGTTTGCTTAACACATTTGTCTTAGCCTGACCTTCGTGAAGGTGGAGACTGGTCTTACTCATGTTAGTAATCACACAAGATTCAGCCCATCAAAGGGCTCTGGGGACACTTGTCAACGGAGTAAATGGAGAGTACTGCTCTTCCCCAAAGACTGCAGCTGACCCATCCAGCTCTCATCCGTGCTCTCCTGCACACCTCTGGATTCCTAGTATCTGCTCCTCCAGCTCCATAGAGCATATCAAGAAGGGCAAAAGAGAGCCCTCAGCCTAATAAACACTTCACCAGAGGCCCAAATTGAGATGCATTCTACTTACCTGTCTTAATCCAAAAGGAAAAAAATAAAGTGGCAGAGCCCTGTTAAGGCTTTAAAAAAAAGAGAGAGAGAGAGATAATTCACATACCATAAAATTCCTTATTTTAAGGTTGTAATTCAGGAGTATTTAGTATAGTCTTATTGTGCAGCCATCATCACTATATAATTCCAGAATATTTCCATCACCCCAAAATGGAGCCCATAGCCATTAGCAGTCCCTCCCCATTTCTCCTCTCCCATTAGGCCCTGGCAACTACTACTCTACTTTTTATCTCCATGGATTCGCCTATTCTGGACATTTCATATAAATATAGTCACACAGTGTGCAGCCCTTTGTCTCTGACTTCTTTTATTTAGCATAACGCTTTCAAGGCTCATTTGGGTCATAGCATGTGTCAATACATCATTCCTTTTTATGGTTGAGTAATATTCCATTGTGTGGGTACATTTGTTTTTCTTTTCCTCAGTTGATGAACATTTGGGTTGTTACCACTTTTTGTCTATCATAAATAATGTTGCTATGAACACCCATGTACAAGTTTTTGTATGAACATATGTTTTAAATTATCTTAGACTATATATCTGGGAGTGGAATATTCTGGGTTATAAACACGCATAATAACTTTGTTTTTAACTTATTGAGGAATCGCCAAAGTGTTTCCACAGCAGCTGCACCATTTGATGCTCCCACCAGCAATATAGGAGGGCAAGGCATTTTCTCTTAGAGATTAGATAATCCCAAAGGAAGGACATTGTCCTTTATAGACTGCCCAAGGTCAAAAGAGAGAGGCAAGAGATGTTTTATTAGGGAGGAAGGTGTTTTATGAGGGGAATGAATGGCTCACAAAGTCCTGCTGACTCATTTTCAGGCAACTTTACCATGGCCTTATAGTTCACATTGAAACTATGCGCTCAATCTTAACACGAAGTGCCTGGGTGTCTACAGCACCTTTGTTCCAAGCAGCATAGCACCTTGGAGACATCATTTAATATGTGCAGTTTTGTTTCCTATTCAGCAGGGAGATATAGGTCTTCCTTTGCCCACTTAGCTTTATTTCTGGGAATAAGCTTTTCAAGACATAGGAAGTTCAGCCTTGCTTTAAGCCATCAAGCTGCTTGAATGGATATCATCCATTATTTCAGAATTTTTATTCAAACTTTAGGTTAAGGCAAATTTTATATGTCTAATGGCTTTGGGAAGTTAAAAAGACATAAGAGGTTCTGTGTGTGTGTGTGTGTGTGTGTGTGTGTGTGTGTGTGTGCGTGTGCGTGCACATGCATGCACGTGAGTATGTGTGCATGCATATGTGTGCCTGTGTGTGTGGGCACCACAGAATGAGGGGTACATGCTGTCCATCAGTAACTATCAACTAACAGAAGCCACAACCTACCCTGTGTATGGCAGCCAGAACCTACCATCACACTGGCAGATACTAAGTTTCTGTGCCTCCTTGAAAGAAAGCAACACTGACTGTGAATAAAAAAAGATTTTAGGGGCGCCTGGGTGGCTCAGTCGGTTGAGCGTCCGGCTTCGGCTCAGGTCACGATCTAGCGATTTGTGGGTTCAAGCCCCGCGTCGGGCTGTGTGCTGACAGCTCGGAGCCTGGAGCCTGCTTGGATTCTGTGTCTCCCTCTCTCTTTCTGTGCCTCCCCCGTTCATGCTCTGTCTCTCTCTGTCTCTCAAAAATAAATACATGTAAAAAAAATTTTTTTTTAAAGAATCTGAATCTAAGGTTTATATGCATGCAACTTATGGATGGAGTAACAACAAATGGAAGAAATATATTTACAAATGAAAGTGAACCTACATTTACTTCGCTAAAATTGATTTTTTCCCTCTCATCATAGTTTTCTCTATCACACTATTCAACTTCCCTGAAAGAATCAGCACAAAGGTAAAAACACAACAAAACTCCCTCCCTGTTCATAAACCTCCTGTCCTGACTCCCAGTCCACACCCTAAATAAACAGACAAGACTGCCCATGTCCTAAGTGGATATCTCCCAAAGGCCTTGAACCTAAAGAGAACCTGCTTCCAAGGAGAGGCCATTCCATCCACCCAACTTCCTCGGGCCCCACAGCTCCTCTCTAACGACAGGCAGCCACAGTGGCTCAGCTGATCTCGGCGGGTGCAACAGCAGAGAGAGGGGAACAGAGGTTAAGAGGGGAGCCAGGAGGGCGAGGTAGCAGATGAGGCCAGCTGTCAATCAGCTGTCACTCAACAGCCTGCCCAGCGCTGCTCTCCTGCCTGAGGCTGTGGGGAAGTGTTCTGAGTGGTGTTCTAGGATAGCTCCCTTCCGGCGTGCCAGCAGAGGCAGAGACATCCTGTGATAAGCTCTGAAACGCAGAGGAGAAAGAAAAACTACAGAAGCAGAGTAGCCTGGACCCTCCCCATCACATCTCTAAGCCTCCACTTCTCCAGCCCTAAAGCAGAGGTGGGTCAACATGACATCTGAGAGAATACATGTAAGAGCGTTGCTACTAAATGAACGAAGAACTCACTAACTCAAAAGTTACAGGTTTGAAGGCTTGAGGTTCTGTCAGCACCACCTGGAGCACCTGTCAGAACGCAGACTACGGGCTTCACCCCCAGAGGTTCCATTCATTAGGGTAAGGCCTGCAAATTTGCATTTCTACCTTCCCAGGCAGGGGATGTTGCTGCAGCTGGTCAGGGACCACACCGTGAGAACCATATAAAAGCATAGTGCTAAATGTCAGCTAGTGTTATAACGGGTGATCACGCGGTATGTCCATACCGAGTGGTAAGAAGGAAACAAAGTCACTGTCCAGAAAAAGCAAGAAAATAATAAAACATATATAAATACAAAACATATAGTGCTATATTGACAGTACTCAAGTACTGCAATTTAGTCTTTCAAGCCAGAAAGACTAGGAATTAATCAGACAGACATTTTTGACCAACCCCCGTCCTCCAACTTAACAGAAGCAGACCAAGCCCCCCAGTCTGGGCCTGGAGCCCCACTCTCCTACCAAAGGGAGAGGAATCTGAGGGAAATTCTTCTCTCCAAGTCTCAGTCCGGGGGCCGCAACCTTGAACTCAACCACCCTCTTCCCTTCCAGATGTCAGAGGGAGAAGCCTCTCAAGGCAGAGGGTACCCTGGAACCCATTTCCTCCTCCTCCATGTTCTTTGCCTTCTTGCCTGGGGAGCTAAGAAGCTGGGCTGAGTGCAAAGTGACTTTCGCTGCGAAGCTCACCAGACCCTGATAACAAGGTCATGAAAACCTACACAAACTACTTAACGCATGTGGGACTTGTGCATGTGGTACAGCACATCCCGTGTTGGAAGCGATACTTTTCTGTTGCTGGTAATCCCTCTTTTGACCTTGGAGCTCACCGAACAGCTCAAATCAGGTGGTATTTATATGTGGAACATGTGACATATTATGCCCTTTGGCTTAGTGACCCACACAGGAACCAAATGGAAGCCAGACTAGACATCGACGTTGTCCACACAAAGCAAATTGTTCAAATAAATTCCACTTAAAGAATGGTGATTTGGGGGAAGTGAAAGGATTCTCCCTAGATTTGTTTACTGTGAAGTAGAAGGGAAGAGCTTCTTTACTGGTTTGAAATGACATCTGATAAAATTACGTGGAAGGTGATGAAACATCATCCTCTGAGCAACGGTTCTGATCCAGTTCAGTACCTCCTCCTCTCTCTTGCCACCTTCCCATTTTACCCACAAAAGAGCTTCTCATATGAAAGGCTAAGAAAACCAACCAATATAAAGTACAGTTGAAACTGAGTGCTAAAACCTTATCCATAATTAAGCTAGGCAATTGCCTCCTGAAAATTAATTGGGACCAACTCTGAGCATACAAGTTGTAAAATCTATAAAGTTATAAAGTTAAAAATCTATGAAGTTATAAAATGTCCAATATCTCATTTTTCTATGTCCCTCCATCCAATTTCCTCTCAAACATCTGCCTCCCTCTCTCTCTCTCTCCCTCCCTCTTCTTCTCTCTGAGTCTCCTGCCTTCTCTCTCACTATATTTATTTCATAAGCCTGTTTGCAAGAAAGGAAAGAATCCTGGGTTAGTCATTCACACTTTAGTGTGAATTAAGTCAGTGAGTCAACTCTCACAGGAATGAGGTTTCAGGCCATAGCTCTAATTGTGGAATGACTGTTTTGAACCCCTTTAAGGATATTTCATGAAACAGCTAAATTTGGGGAAGAGGAGAGGAACTGCTCAAATCTGCCTGTGCATAAAGGCAGCCCTGAGTCCAGTTTTGAGAAATGAGAGCCTTCAGCTCACTCCAAACTGAAAGTGAATTCAGATTAATTCACAGACATTGAGTGAGAGTTATCATTTGTCCTTTGGGGATTTATTGGTTTCAAACCCTTCTCTTCTCTAGGCTTCAGAAACATCATTTCTTTTTTTTTTTTTTTAAGTTTATTTATTTTTATTTTGAGAGAAAGAGAGAGAGAAAGAAAAAGAGAAAGGAGGGGCAAAGAGAGAAGGAGAGAGAAAGAATCCCAAGCAGGCTCCATGCTATCAGAGCTGAGCCTGATGTGAGGCTTGAACTTACAAACTGTGAGATCATGACTGGAGCTGAAACCAAGTCAGACGCTTAACTGACTGAGCCACCCAGGTGCCCCGAAACATCATTTCTGATGGCCCGTGTCAGCCTGGTAGGATCTATTCTCACTCGACACCTGGTCTCTCTACTCCAGAAGCCCTTTCCACCAGCAAGTTTTTTTTTTTTTAAAAGACCCAACATGAGCTGCTTGGGCCAAATGTGGCTGCGAATCCTTCAACAAATGTTCTGCTCTGGCGAGCACGACCCTCAGAGTAGAAAGTTGATAGTGCTCTGACATATGGCTGGTCCCCTGGAGTTTCTCACTCTTCCCTCAGCCGGAAGAACTTCAAAACTCTGAGCCAGTGGAAAGTTCAGTTTGTTCCAAGCAGGAGAGACAAGTGTGCTCCCAAAATGAGTACTGGCATTTGGAAATACCCGAGGGTATTATAAATATAATCTTTCTGAGGTGTGAGTGTGTGTCAGAGAGAAAGAGATAGAGAGAGAGAGAGTGTGTGTGTGTGTGTGTGTGTGTGTGTGTGTGTGTGCATGTGATGACAGAAAGGGGTGCGAGCACAGGCCCAAAGCCAACAAGTATCAGTATCAAGAACATGAGGTCAGGCATAGAGAAGAATGTCCACTATGTGTTCAATACTAAATTCAGAAGTTTCTACTGCTTCTTCCCTGTAGAAGTGGGGGAAAGGGAATGAGGGAGGAGGAGAAAAAATGAGGGAAGGAAATAGAGAGAGAAGCAGAGACAGGATGGAGAAAGAGACATGAGTAGGGATGAGGAGAGAGAGGAATAGGAAGTGTGGAGTCTTGCCTGATGTAGAACAAAAGGCCTAGACTGAGAGGGGCATTGGGTGCCTCAGTCGGCTGAGCGTCCGACTCTTGATTTTGGCTCAGGTCATGATCTCACAGTTTGTGAGTTTGAGCCCCACATGGGGCTCCTCTCTGACAGTGCAGAGTCTGCTTAGGATTCTCTCCCTCTCTCTCTGCTCCTCCCCTGCTCTCTCTCAAAATAAATAATTTTTTTAAAAAAAGGCCTAGACTGAGAGAGAGAGAGAGAGTCAGAATGAAGGACTGCTGATCAATCACAGGTCCCGCCACCAGTTACAAGTGAGTCATTCTGCCTTTATTGCTTTGCCAACTATCAGCTTTCATATCCAAATGGTCCGCCTCTCCCATAATGCTATGCCAAAGCTAATCCACCATCCACAAGGCATTCTATTTCCTGCCAGAGACGGGCTTGTTCGGGTGGGTCTTAGTCCCTTCTGTGTCTCTGAAAATGCTGCCAGTCTCTGGGGCTGAGGCACAGAGTGAAGGGAGGTGAAGTGATCTTGACCTTACAAGAGAGCCCCTATGACCTTCACTGCTCTTTAACGAACTGAGCTGACCGGCACAGGGGCACTTAATCCTTTATGTGCCATGGCTCCCAGTGGCAAGCTGGTAAAGCCTATAGACAACTTCTCAGAATAATGTTTTAAATACATAAAATTACAAAAGAAAATAATTATACTGTTATGGTCATCAAATATTTAAGTAATGTACCAGAGTAATATGTGTACTCCTTTAGCAATGCTTTATTTCTAAAAAAAAAAAAAATGAAGGTTTATTCTTGAGGCAGAGAGTATGAGCAGGAGAGGGGCAGAGAGAGAGGGAGACAGAGAATTCAAAGTAGGCTTGGCACTGACAGCAGAGAGCCCCATGTGGGGCTCAAACTCACGAACCGTGAGATTATGACCCGAGCCCAAGTTGGACACTCAGCTGTCCGAGCCACCCAGGCACCCCAATCAATGCTTTACATACTAAGACCTGATGAAGGGTCAAAAAGCTACTGTCATTTCAAAGAGTGATGGGATGGGGCGCCCGGGTGGCTCAGTCGGTTAAGCGTCCGACTTCGGCTCAGGTCATGATCTCACGGTTTGTGAGTTTGAGCCCCACATCGGGCTCTGTGCTGACAGCTCAGAGCCTGGAGCCTGCTTCGGATTCTGTGTTTCTTCCTCTCTCTGCCTCTCCCCTGCTCATGCTCTGTCTCTCTCTGCCTCTCAATAATAAATAAAAACGGTAAAAAAAAAAAAAAATTAAAAAAAAAGAAAAAAACAAAGAGTGATGGGAGATATTTTGAGATGTCTGCAATAACTATCAGGTGATGTGAAAAGATCTGTGATTTCAATGGCGACAAAGTCACAATGCTAATACCACTGCAGTCAAGTTGCCCGCACTCTTACCAGAAGGAAAAGCTAGATTTCAAAGAAAGTTGAATAAAATAGAGATATCATTTCTTCCCATTCAAATTCATGAACCAGAATAAAGTAAACAAAGGAGTGTCTGATGATAATAGTAACAGGAACTATACTAACAAAGCACCATCTCCTACAAGAACAGCAGCAGACACAGCTGCCATGTATGGAGACTCTTCTCTATACTAGGCTCTGGGATAAGTGCTTTCTGCATTTCATTTCCCTTCATTCTCACTCTGAGGAAGGCATCATTTTGCCCACTTAACAGATGAGGAAACTGAGGCTTAGGGATTTTAGGGAACTTGTCCAGGATCACAAGTGATAAGCAGCCAAGAATGGGAGTCAGGCTGTGGCTGTCTGTCAGCCAAGCCCACATTCACCAAGAGTCCTTGAGAAAAAGGGGTGTGGAGGTGGGGAAAGAGAGAGAGATGAATGCCCAGAAGCACTGTTTCCTTTTTCTCATCCATATATAGTTCCTGTTGGTGTGTAATGGGGAGATAGGTGCCAGAGAGGATAGGAGCCTGTCGATCATGGACACCATCAAAAATCTTCTCAAAAACACTAAAAAGGAAGGGCTACGAAGGAGGACCAGCTCTATCAGATAGTAACACACCACAAAGTCTCTATAAATAATACAGCATGGTAATGGCACATGAATAGACAGACAGATCACCTGAACCTGGGTGGGCCCTACTCTCCATGCAGCCACCAACGTGATTCATAAGCAGGTACTACCCCTGACTGAATCACACACACTGGTGTCTCCACAAGAAGACGCTGCCAGGTTTGAGGGAGGAAGGAGAACTAATTTTTCAAAATGCTGTTCAAACAGGATCTGTTTCTGTTTAGGTCATCAGGTAAGACTTGCACATCAATCAGTAAGTCACAAGACCAGACTAAGCTTAATTTAATGCAACCCAGGATTGTATTGGCTTTCTTCATGGTCACATTACATGGGTGACTCAAACTGGATTGATTTTCAAGTATAATCTCTCCACCTTTGTTGTACATATTGCTGCTAAGCCAAGTCACATCCTGACAGTGTGCCATTGGTGTTTTGGATGCAAATACAGTATCTTTCATTTATCCCCATTAAATTTAACTCTATGGCCATGTCATATCATGCAAACCCTTGCCTGTCCATTTTTGCTTTTTGTTTTTTTGATTTTGTTATTAATGAGCATATCCTGGTGAACACTGCTTCTTCTCCTTCACTAGTATTTCAACAATCTCTTTTATTTATTTATTTATTTATTTATTTATTTATTTATTTTCATATTTATTTATTTTTGAGAGAGACAGACACAGAGTGTGAGTGGGGCAGGGGCAGAGAGAAAGAGAGACGGAATCCAGAGCAGGCTCCAGGCTCTGAGCAAGTGGTCAGCACAGAGCCTGACGTGGGGCTTGAACTCACAAACCGCGAGATCATGACCTGAGCCGAAGTCAGTCGCCCAACCAACTGAGCCACCCAGGCGCCCCTCAACAATCTGTTCTAGAACCTGATGTGAGATAACCAGGAAACTACACAGCTTGCAGAATTTGCTTTCTTTCTTCTTAAAAAACCAGATGGGCATTTGCCTATCTTTCATCTTCTCTCCCACATCCACAATTTGTCATAATTCTCTCAACTCTGGAATGTAATTTCTTTAGGCCAACAAAATGGACAAGTTTGAACACCTGCACTTTCACTAATCTTAAATGTCTGTTACCTTTTTATCAGTGCTTGTTCGATCCTTTTCAGTTCAAGGATCGTTCTACTTTATGTATTCAATGTATGTGGGATACTGACTATGTTCTAGGCACTGAAAATTCAAAGAAAAATATGTTCCCTGACTTTTGGGAAGCTTTCAGCTTATTGGAGAAAACGAAAGTACAAATCGATAAACAATAATATGTGGTAATTAGAAGTCAAAACAGGTTATATTACAAAGAGAATCTATTGACTCCTGGAACTGTAAAGTCTTGTCATGTAACAGGACAGGCTTCAGGCATGGTTTGATTAGGGCTCCACTAGTGGTTTGCTGGAAAGTGTGTACAACAACTAATTGACTCTCTGGAGAACAAAGCCTTGACTTACAGTGTTTGCCGATTTCCATGTTGTAAATACTCCCACCATGGCCTATTTCAAGCTAAGAGTATAAAATCACGGAACACAGAATTGGAAAGAGAGGTGCACAATCACCTGTGGCCTGATGATTGATGTAGCTCCAGTCCATTATTACCACCCTCATTTCTCTACAAGTTTCTCCATTCTTCCATGGTCTATATGCTGGTTTTGTCCTGACGATGCAACCAGCAGCTGAGACTATACACTTTATTCTGGCATCTAATGGAGAACATGCTTCTCTACCCTTAAGTACCAAAAAATTCCTGAGCTCCCTGAAATAATCACTGTACCCAAAGAACACTCCCAACTGGGCTGGCCTTGAGCAATGTGTTTAAATAAGTAATAGTAACTGCTTTGCAAGGCTCTCCATTTCACCTACCAAGTGCTCCTTGTTGGATAGAATTGGCACCAAAATCATGTCTTCTAGAAGGTGAAATTATCAGTAAGACGAGAAAATAGCTTATTCACATTTGTCCATTTTAGTGGCTACACCAACCAGATTTTCCTTTCAGGACTGAAACTCCCATCCTCCACCGCTGGGATGGGTGATTGTTGATGGTTCATAAGTGAGTTCCTCTACAGGCATTGCTCTAGCCAATAGGAGCTGCCTGCCCCTTTTGGGAAGAAACTGCTGGTCAATGGGCAGGTACAAAAGCCTCGTCCTGCCTCAATTCAGACCTCTCTGAAGGGATATCCCAGCTCCAGAGCTCCCCTGGAGGATCAGATGAGGCCTTTACTGCAACCGCACAGCAGGTCAACTTTCCCTACTGCTCCATTGGATTTCCCTCTCTGTTAACATCCTTCCTGTGAGCCTTCCCCACTAACTCTCTTGCATACAAATCTCTGTGTCTATTTCCAGGCAACATCATCTGCACTGCCCATCCCTGAACCAGTCACTGGGTTGTTTTAGACAAATCAAGTCTCATCACTGAAGCTGGGGGTGGGGTCAGTCCCACTGACATTCCATGCTTGCCCCACTGTCGGGGGGGGGGGGGGGGGGGGGGGGGGGGCGGGGAGGATTTGGATGGACAGCACTATCTGTGTCACAACACGACATGCTGAGTAATGTAAAAGACACACAAACAATATCAAAGTCCAATAACTGTTGTACTGTAGGTGCTAAGAAAAAGGAAAGCAGGGGCGCCTGGGTGGCGCAGTCGGTTAAGCGTCCGACTTCAGCCAGGTCACGATCTCGCGGTCCGGGAGTTCGAGCCCCGCGTCAGGCTCTGGGCTGATGGCTCAGAGCCTGGAGCCTGTTTCCGATTCTGTGTCTCCCTCTCTCTCTGCCCCTACCCCGTTCATGCTCTGTCTCTCTCTGTCCCAAAAATAAATAAACATTGAAAAAAAAAATTTTTTTTAAAAAAAAAAGAAAAGAAAAAGGAAAGCAGCCCCTGACACCCACAAATAATCACAGTTAGACCCCAATAGTATTACAAGCTGGTCTGACACTCATAGCCAGGCCATCTTGTTCTCCGGTTGGACATAAATAATCTCATAGTACACCAACCTCAGATAAACTTACTCTGAACCATGATAAAGAACAACAAAACAAGTTCACAGTAAATTTGTAATTTGTAAATTTTTACAAATTTGTGATTTATAATTTTGTCTATGCCAAGACAAAAACAAGGTCACTGTGCCACCCATAAAACACCAAAGCATAGAACTGCCCTTTGCTCTTTGGTGGTTTCCAATCTAGAGAAGATTTTTGAGTTAATAGACCCTCCCCAAATCACCCAACCAAAGCCCAAATCTTAAAAGTTCTCTGTGACACTCTGTTATACCCCATGGAGTATGTTTTCCCTCCATCAATGAGGAATAAACCTACCTTGTCTCACTGTTGGTGTGTTCCTGGTGGTCTTTGGCTGAAGGGCACTGACAGTATTCAATCAGCATGTGGGGATGAGTAACTCCTATTTCAGGGGAGCCTTCACAGAGGAGGTGAACTTTGAGCTGGTTCTTGAAGGATGATTGGGCTTTTCCAGGCAAGCAGGGTCAGAAAGAAGCCTTTCCCAGGCAAAGGTTGGCAGTACAAAAATGAGGATGAGGAGTCCACGTGGGTGGGATATGGGGTGAACTGGGAAGGTACTGGGACCAAATGTGCAGATCCTTGTAGGTCTACTTAATCCTGTCAACAAAGAGGACAGAAGTTGGAGGTAAAGAGCTCTAAATTTGAAATCTGGTTGAAAGAATAATTACCCGAGTAACCATAATTTTTTTTTTCCTAGCCCTTTTTCCTTTTTTTTTTTTTTTTAATATGGAGTGGGGTAGGAAAAGAGGGAAAGACACTTGATTTTCTTAAATCAAAATTGCATATTTTGAGTTTCTCCAGTTTTCTTAATCTTAAATTTAAGGCATATGTCTGGCAACACCAAGCCCTTTACTCCCTAGTTATCATGAATTCTGAGAAGATCTAAAAAATTGGGGCCAGTGGTGTAAGTCCTGATATGAATCCAAAAGCTAAGAACCAGGAGCACAAATGTCTGAGGGCAGGAGAAGGTGGACGTCTCAGCTCAAGAGAAGAGCAAATTTGCCCTTCCTTTTCTCTCTATGACGGCACTCAATGGATTGGATGATGCCCATTTGCATAGGGTAAAGTGATCTTATTCAGTCTCCTGATTCAAATGCTAATCTCTTCCAGAGACACTTTCACAGATACAACCAAAAAATAATGTTTTACCAGCTCTCTAGACACCTTTTAGCCCAGTCAAGTTGGCATATAAAATTATTCATCACCCCTTGGTAACTGGTTGTAAGAGTACAGTTCTATATAAATGTTTGTTAATTACAGGTCTTTAGAAAATGACAGGTTTCTGATAAACTGAAGCAGACTGAAATGCCCCCAGTTTTATAAGTCCTCCCTGGTGCTACCCTGGATCGCAATTATAGAGAATTTTGTGTATATTTGGGAAATCCATGTTTTCATATTTTTACTACATGTGTATTGATAAATCATTTAAGTATTATTTTGTGCTTTTAGACATAAGTAGTATCACAATGTGTATCATTTTGTGATGTCTTTTTTTAACTCAGTATTATGTTTTGGGGTCCAGACTTTTTGTTAATATATGCAGAACTCTTACTGCCAGTAAACATGTGAGTATTAACCATTATTTTCATAATTATTAATATGAGGCTTTATATCATTCCTTGTAATCACTTTATAGTAATGAACACTTTATTATACTACATTTTATTTATTCATTCTTCTATTGGTGAATATTTAGGTTATTTCCAATTTTCTGCAATTATAAACAAACAATACCCCATAGAATATCCTTAAGCAAGTCATGTTCATGTGTTCAAGAGTTTGTACTTACTTAAAATGGGTTGTAAAGAGAATGCATTTTAAGTTTTGTTAGCTATTGTCAAAGTGCTCCCCAAAATGTCTGTAACCATTGGTTTTCATAATCAATGTATGAGAATCCCTACTTTTCTAGATCTTTGCCAAACACTGTGTCAGATTTTTCAATCTGTTCACTAATTTTTTTAGTTCCTGTTCACTAATAAGTGCGATGGAACTTTTTTTCCCTACATTTATCGACCATTTAGACCCTTAACCTTTTCCAGGGTCACAGAACTCCTTGAGAATCTCCCTTAGAAAAACACACCTGTGGGGCACCTGGGTGGCTCAGTTGTTGAGCAGCTGACTTCAGCTCAGGTCATGATCTCACGGTTGTGAGTTCGAGCCCCGCATCAGGCTCTATGCTGACAGCTCAGAGCCAGATGCCTGTTTTGGATTCTGTGTCTCCCTCTCTCTCTGCCCCTCCTCCACTCACGCTTTGTCTCACTGTCTCTGAAAAATGAATAAACTTAAAAAAGATTTTTAAAGAAAAAGAAAAACACACCTGTGCACCTGCACCATACTTTGTATACATATTGAGGGGCTTCATAAAGCCCTTAAAGACCATCCATGAACTCCTCAGAGCAGAGACTCTCCAACTGTTAATGGATATAAGAACCATCTGGGAAGTTTGTTGAAAAGAAGATTCCCATGACCCATCTTCAGGGATCCTGACTCAGGGTGTCTGGGTAGAGCCCAAAGGGTAGTTGCAGGTGATAATTATAAGAAAGACAGCTTTAAGGGTTCCTGGACTCCAAGTAAGAAATCCTGTTTCCGCTTTCCAAAATTTTCCTTTTCCCATAGCTATGAAACAAAGGATAAAGTCACTAAGCTTAATATTCAAACTCTAACTTGTCTTCACACTGACGTTGTTTCTACTTTTAAATCCAGAGTTACTACTGCAGGCACACTTTGTGCCTTTCATCAAGTTGGCTAGGAGGGTGCGTGAAAGGATGAAGAAACAGGATTACATGTGATGCAAAGAAAGACACAAGGAAGGGGAAAAAATTAGTAAATTCTAAGCTATGCCAAAAATGCTACATAAAAAGCATCTCCCTACTAAATATGAACAGCTTGTGTTTGGAATGGCTTGTGTACTAATTTTAATACATGAGCAAGCTCATTTTTTCTCTGTTAGATACTTTCTTTTAAATTTATTCTTGTTGCTGTTATTGTTGTTGTTGTTGTTGTTAGATACTTTAAAGATCCTCTTGTGAAAAGAAGGAAATAAATTGTTTCCTCCCAGATCTAAATTCACATATGTGACTATTGTAAGAGGAAGAAAATTGATCTCCTCAACTGCAAATAAGACATATTCTGTTTAAAAACCTAGTACTTAGGAAGCCATGAACCAAAGAGCTTGCAGTGCATTTTCAGAGTGGTTAAGCATCTTTTTGCTATGAAGATGATTTTACATTGATACATTTCTCCCCTTTCTCTTTCAGGCCAGCAGTTTTCAATAGAGAGTTAATCCTTGTTTTTAACTAAGTCACACGCAAATGCATTCCTCACTGAGCTGTTCAAAGGCCAGCATCCTCTTGAACCTTCGGTGTAATTCGGTTTGGCAAATGATTCCAGGAACAAGAATTAGGATCCGGTTCTAGGACTTTAGAATGACTCACTAGTTAACTTTGGTCTAGTAACAATAGAAAAATGACCGTTGCTCTATCTATGAAACTGGGACAGAGATGCCAGCTGCTTGTCTCACACAAAGGGATGAAGGAGGGCCAGGCTTGTGAGATAACAGGCATCGTGTGGATGGGAAAGAGGAGGGTGCCAAGAAAGAGCCAGAAGACCACAAAGAGGGCAACCTGACACAGAACTGAAGGAAAGCTATGAGTAGGGTGTTCTGTAAACAATGGGGAAAGCTAAATGAAGTCAAATCCCATCCCTTGTCCTTCTGGAGACTAGCTTTCTACTTTCATTGGTAATTCATTGGGTTCACAGTAAAAATGATGGCCCAGGCTTTCTGAAACTTTCTGAGCTCATTATCTTGTTCATTTGGCAATATATTACTTCTCATATTATATAGATTTTCCAGTCTAGACTGTATGCTTATTAAACATGATAATTGTGATTGATATATAAGTGTACATATGTGTGTGCGTGTGTGTGTGTGTGCACGCACGCACATGCACACATTCAAAGTAAAATGCCTGGAACTCTCGATATAAATACTGTGTATGTTCAGTGAATGAATTCTTACATACAGAGTAAAATAATACACACACACACACACACACACACACACACACACACACACATCAGCATTTCCCCCCCAGGATTCAAGCCAGCAAAAAAAGAGCAATGGTGAGGGGGAGGTGTTGAGGAGACACTTCTACTTCCATACTCATTCCTGCCTGTATTATTTATGATCTAGATACAACTGCAGTTAATGGAGACTGAGTAGTCATGACTTAAACAAAATAGAATTATATTTCTCTCTAATATAATGTGGCTGCTCCATAGTGTCCAAACTCAAGTTCCTTCCACCTTTCTTAGGGTGTTATTCTCATCTGCATGGTCCAGGTAGCTCACCACAACATCCACATCCTGGCTCAGTTGGAAAAGAAAGGAGAGCACATCTTTCCTTGCAAGAACACATCTCTTCACAGCCCTTTGGCTAGAACTTAGTCACATGATCACATGCCTAGCTGCAAGGGAGCTTGGGAAATGTAGTCCATATTCTGGGTAGCCAAAAGTCCAACTAACAATCAGTGTCCTCTAACGAAAAAGAAGGGAGAGATGAATATTGAGACAATCAGCCATCTCTGTCACACAGTCCAGCATTAAAAAAACAAAAGTAATAAAGATGTGGATTTCCCAAAGTTGCTACAAAAAAAGCTCCAATGGACTCAGAAGTAGCCGGCACTTGCTGGTATCATGAGTGTACTAATCTACATACAGTCATTCCAGATGTTCATTCAGGGAAAAGATCATTCTCAACTTTGCATATTTGCCTTTGAAAAGCCTGAACCTTCTTGTATTAATTTCTGCTACTTTCCAACTTCCTTTCCTATGTCAGCTTTGGGTTTTTATACTACAGATAAAATTTTATGGTTTTTGACCTCTAGGACAGTAAAAGCCCACTTTGATTACTGTGCATACAAGACTAGAAGTGAATGCATTTGGTGTGAAATCAGGGACCTGACTACATTCAACTTGAAAAATAAGAACAAAAAGCCAGTGAGCATGTTCAGAGTGGGGATGATCAGACAATCGACTAGTCATAAAAATTAAAGCAACCATATAATAGTTAAAACCTAAGGAGCTCCCCTCTTTTTGCTAGATGGGATGCTGCCTGATTCCTGGATTGCTTAATAAAAAAAATTAGATTTTCAAGTAAAAAAAAAATGTTTAAAATCTATTGAAGACTTACTTTCTGCCCAGTGCTTTATCTGCATTATCTTATTTAGGATGCTAAAAGGAAAAAAAAGAGTTGGGGAGGGTGGTACTACGACTATCTTCATTTTCAGCTGAGGAAACTGAGCTTGAGTGAGTAATTTGTCCATACTACCTAGCTACCAAGTGGCAGAGCCTGGACTTGAACTCAAGAAGTTAACACTAGCATTGGTACCTTTAACCACTGGCTATATGCTGCCATGCTGGTGGCATAGAGGACCGTGAGCATTGTCCCAGCAGCCTTCCTGCCGACAGCCACATGCATAGCTATTGACCCTGTCAATCACTCTATCTGCAAGCATGATGGTGGGGGACATAAACAAGAGAACAAAAATCCCAACCTTCAGGATTTAAAGTTGTCTTAGAAAATTAAAGCCTCAGGGCACCAGGGTGGCTCAATCATTAAGCATCTGACTTTGGCTCAGGTCATGATCTCACAGTTTGTGAGTTCGAGTCCCACATCGGGTGAGCTTGAGCCCTGCACTGGGTGAGCTTGAGCCCAGCTTTGGGTGAGCTCGAGCCCTGCTTTGAGTAAACATGAGCTGGGCTTTGGGTGAGCCTGCTTTTCTCTCTCTCTCCTTCTTTTCCTCTCTGCCCCTCACTAACTTGCGCCCTCTCTCTCTCAAAAAGAAGAAGAAGAAGAAGAAGAAGAAGAAGAAGAAGAAGAAGAAGAAGAAGAAGAAAAGAAAATTAAAGTCTTTTTACAATGAAAAAATTTCAGAAAAACTTTAAATATATTAAAAATAGTTCTACAGGGGCACCTGGGTGGCTCAGTCCCTTAAGCAACTGACTTCGGCTAGGGTCATGATCTCACGGTTCATGAGTTTGAGCCCCACATTGGGTTCTGTGCTGACAGCTCAGAGCCTGGAGCCTGCTTCAGATACTGTCTATCCCTCTCTCTCTGCTCCTCCCCACTCACACACACACACACACACACACACACACACTCTCTCTCTCTCTCTCTCTCTCTCACTCTCTCTAAAATAAATTACATTAAAAAATAGTTCTACATTTGATAATTTTCTTCTGTGATGATTAGCATTCATAAAATCTAAGCTATTCCAGATGACAGATCTACAAACTACTCTTTTGTAGCCTTTGTTACTATTGTAACTCATCACATATTAAGTCTACCTCATTGGTGGAGAGTGGACTCCAGGAAGACATGTACCTGGCTTTATTCCCAAATGCAGAACAGAAAGTGTGTCCAATAATTATTTATTGAGTGAATCAATGTTTTCCTTCAATATAGCCCTTTAGCATTATTTGCAACCTATTAGAAATAGTTAATATAGGGGTGCCTAGGTGGCTCAGTCAATTAAGCAACCGACTCTTGATTTCGGCTGATGTCATGATCTCATGATTCATGGGTTCAAGCTCCACGTCTGGCTTTGTGCTGACAGCACAGAGCCTGCTTGGGATTCTTTCTCTCCCTCTCTCTCTGCCCCTCCCCTGCTCACTCTCTCTCTCAAAAGTAAATAAACATTAAAAAAAGAAATAGTTAATATATTATAATTATATTATTAGATGTTGCTGTGCTTCAAAATTTGATACTAAGAACTTGCACTATAAAAAGTTTTGCTTAATCCATGTTAACTTATCACAGGAATTTAATATCCCACTGACTTGTGTGTGCCTGTGTTCCCTGTGGAATTTCATTTCTATTAATAAGTTTGTTTACTGGACTACTTTTTGTCCCCAACATTTTGTGTGGTTGGTTTTAAATTTGACACCAGTGGATAGGAAGGAGTCAAGTCATTAAGATCTCAAACTGCTTCAGAACATGGTAATTAAGCTCTAAGAAGAATGACCCCAGGACCCATCTGTCCTTAATAAATCCATTCTTGAAAGGAAATTCTTTCTCCTAGTTCTATCAATTTCTCCCAGAAATTCCAGGTATAAATTCCTGAATTATTTTTACCCTGGAATTCTTACTCTTCATCACCTAGGCAGACAAGATTCCTACTAAATTTACACAGATGCTTAATGGGCCATATGCCTGCTGAAAACTGAAAGGACTTTACCTCCTAGGATCTTTTTAATGGTTGCCCCCTCAAATGCATGTTTGTTTTACTACTTCCTTTTCTGAACAAGCCTTCTCTCCACATCCATCTCCTACTCCAGATTTTCAGCTGCAGGACTGTAAAGAACAGAGGCTTTCCCAGGTGAGAATTGGCCAATGGCTCAAATCTATGATGTGAGCCCTTAGTCCCTGAAAGGATAAAAGCCCCAGTGTCTGTGAGGTTGGATAGAGGGCTCCTCAATGAGCATTCCTGGGAAGTAACTATGCAGATGGGCTAGCTGGTTTTCTCCCACAAGCTTTTCTCCCCCAACTTTTTATTTTGAAAATTGTCAAACCTTTAGAAAAGTTGAAGGAACAGTTCATGGATACCTATGAACCTTTCATATAGGTTAAATAGTTAGTATTTTCCATGTTCCAAAGAATATTTTCTTTCTCTTTATACATCTACCTATGGATATAGATGTACACATTTACATCCTATTTGGTGGAACCATTTGAAATTGCAGAAATTGGGCGCCTGAGTGGCTCAGTCGGTTGAGCATCCGACCTTGGCTCAGGTCGTGATCCTACAGTTTGTGGGTTCAAGCTCTGCACTGGGCTCCATGCTGATGTGTCCTCTCCCTCTCTCTCTGCCCCTCCCCTGTTTGCACTGTCTCTCTAAAATTAATAAACATTAAAAAATTTTTAAGAAATTGCAGAAACTATAATATTTTACCCCTAAATATTTACATGTGTATTACCTGAAAAAAACAAGTATGTTCTCCTACATAGCCACACTACCATTGTCATACCCAAGAAACTTATCATAAAGTGAATAATATTTTATAATATATAGTCCATAGTCAAATTTCTCCAGTTGTCTCATAATATGTTTTATAGTTGGGTTTCTTTCTTTCTTTCCTTTTCTTGTCTTTCTTTCTTTTTCTTTCCTTTCTTTCTTTTCTTTATTTCTCTTTCTTTCTTTTTCTTTTCTTTTCTATCCTTCCTTCTTTCTTCCTTTCTTTCCTCTTTCTTTTTCTTTTTTTTCTTTCCTTTCTTTTTCTTTTTCTTTCCTTTTCTTTCTTTTTCTTTTTTTTCCTTCTTTCTTCCTTCCTTCCTTTCCTTTCTCTTTTTTCTTTTCTTTCTTTCTCTCTTTCTTCCTTCCTTCCTTTCCTTCTTTCCTTTCTTTTCTTTTCTCTTTCTTTCTTTCTTTCTTTCTTTCTCTCTTTCTTTCTCTTTCTTTCTTTCTTTCTTTCTTTCTTTCTTTCTTTCTTTCTTTCCTTATTCCTTTCCTTCTTTCTTTCAGGTGGAGGGCTCTCTATACTCATTCAAGGTGCAGGCATTGCATCTGGTTATATATTTATTAGTCTCTTTTAATCTAACTTTACATACTTCCAATCCTGACCTTTTAGTTTCGCTCTGTTTTTCAAGTCTTTTGCAGAGTCCAGGGTAGTTAGATGTCTTGTAGAATGTGCCATATTCTGAATTAATCTGATTGTTTCCTTGTGATTCAATTCCACTTAAGCAATTTTGACAAGAATAATACATTGTGATGCTATTCCCATGAACTTTGAACAAACTCCAGAACAAGGATTTTATCAAGGCCTGAGTGATCAGATTCAAAAGAGTAAGAAAAAAAAATGAGATTTAATATATACTGCTTTTAGCAGAAGGGTGAGATGTCCAAAGCAAAATGAAAGAATGAGTATCCAAGATTCATGTCCAAGATTATTATTAACTTCTATATATTTGAAAGGAGCCCTTGTCATGTCAAATCTAACAACCTTTGTGAAATAATCAGAATTGAGATTTGTGCAGGGTCAACCTCTGCCCTAGCAAAGTGGGTAATTACTAATTTGGTGCAATTTCAGGAATGCAGGAGGCCACTCTGTCCCACTCAACTACACTGCCTCTATTGTGTGAGTAATGATTACCATCTACTATTATTAATCATCAAAGTTCTTTAATGAATAGCTACTAAATGTCAGGCCTTATGCTTAGTGTTTTATTGATCTGTATCTTACAACAACCCAATGGCAGAAATTATTATTCCCATGTTATAGATGGGAAACTGAGGCCTAGAGATGCAATTTCATCAAGGGTCCAAGCAGCATACTTGAGATGTTAATCAAAATCTTCCTCACAAACTCAAGTTCCATAATTCTGTATTTTACCTGGTACTCTTCTATTCACCAGTCTCACCTCATTCACCAAATAGCTTTGTCTTCTTTCTCTAGATCATACACTGCACTGAGCATCCAATAATAGCATTTTATGCCAATAGGTCCTCCTAGAAATTAAACTATTTTTTTTTAATTTTTAAAATTTTATTTGAGAGAGAGAGCATGTGAACAGGGGAAAGGGACGAAGGGAGAGAGAGAGAGAATCTTAAGTAGGCTCCGTGCTCCATGCTCGGCTCCCCTCCTATGACCCTGGGATCATGACCTGAGCTGAAATCAAGAGTCAGAGGCTCAGCCGACTGAGCCACCCAGGTGCCCCTGGAAATTAAACTATTATCATTTGTGCCATGCCTACTTTGTGCTAGGCTTCTCGCTGAAGGCTCCTCACACGTTTCCTCTCCCCAAGAACCACATAAAGAAGGTATATTTTAAGACTGTCCCACGGTCACCAAGCGTGTAAATGGTAGAGTGGAGACCTAACCATATCTGACTACAGGCCGGAGCTCTCAAACAAGGCATTTTTCTGCCTGGCTATAGGAATAACCTGGCAACCCTGAAAACACAATGGCACACAGACTTGCAAGTAGTAGGAAAGGCCAAAATGCTGAATCATCGAACTCTAAACTCCTCTACCCCCTTGCAACCCCAAAGGAGGTTCCCCAGGACATTCCCTGAAATGGGCCACTGGCTCCTGTGAGCAAATCACTACACAAGACTCCTCCCTTACAGAAAAAAGGTTGGTCCTCCTGTATTCGGCAAGGAACAGGAGCCAAAATACCACTAATGGGAAGAACACACACACACACACACTCTCTCTCTCTCTCTCTCTCTCTCTCTCTCTTTCTCTCTCTCTTTCTCTCTCTCTCTCTCATCTCTATTTGTAATTCCTCCTACACAAATTCTTTGAGATGATTGGGTCTAATAAAAGAAAATATTTCCCTGCAGCTATAGAGAGCAAATGTCCCAAACTAAAACTCAGAATACAGTCTGACTATGATTGCCATACCTATAACAAGGATCTCCCAAGAAACAAACGAACAAATAAACAAAAAATCAGCCAAATGCATGCAAGCTATTCTCCAGCCCTTTTATTGGGCAGGAAGTCCAGAAGACCAGGTTGGAGTTATCTCCTGGGGTGCCTGCCTTACTATGTCCTCATCTTTTGACAGCTGTGCCTCATCCATGACCAACCTACCTACCATAGCTGATGGGACCAGTTGTCCCTGTTAGGGAACATTCCCAGAGACTAGAATTCAGGAACTTCTGTGCCTTCCCTTGAGGTTCTAGAACTGATAAGAAATGAAAAGTCAACCTTGGCAGGGAAGAGTGGGAACAAGAAAGCAGGCTCACTGAAAGAGACTGGCACCACCCAAAGGGACTTGTCCCAGCCACAACTCTCAATTTGCCCTTAACACTGCCAAGTGATCCTACCACACATCCCTGGCCTATTTGCCTCTCCATTCCCAAAATGCACATTCTCCCCTCTTCAAACATTAGTCCTCCCATGCCCACCTACTTCTCATTTGAGCCCTTAAATACATTCCCTATGATGGTCTCACAGACTTCACTTTCACAATTATGCTGCCCCCCCCCCTTATTCCCATGAACCTACAGTAATTATTGCCCTTCTTTAAAAAATGAAAATCCTTCCTCTTCCACAATCCTTTTCCAGCCACCACGTCGGTTCCCCTTCAAAGCAAAGGATGTCTCTATTTACTGTCTACACTTTTGAAAAATTTTTAATCTTCTATTCTCTTTTCAGTCCATTGTAGTCATGTTTCCTTCTCAATCATCCCATGAAAGCTGAGAAAGGTCTCAACAGGTTTACTAATGAGTGACCTCTGATTTTGCCAATTCTAAGGATCACCCTCCTAGTTTTCTCTTGAGCTGTCTGCAGCATTCAACAAAGATGAGCGTTATCTCCTTTGCAAGATTTACATGGCCCTCCTTTCTCCTAGCTTTCCTTCTACTTTGCTGCCTCCTTTTCCATCTGCTTTACTGAATCTACCTTCTTTTGTTCTGCAAATGTCAAGGAAAGAAGAGTGAGGCAGGAAAGGAAGGAAAGCAAATACAATGGTACATTACAGAGCTGGCTTCTGCTTGGGATCAAGCATGACTGATTGCTCTAACTCCCTGGACCATCTTCCAAGAGGCCACATGAGTGAATGCATCTCAGGACTGGCTCCAAAGAGAGAAAGAGGGAATAATTTATCCACTGGCTCCCATTCCCCCTTGACCAAAGCTTGACTCCATGAGGCGTTAATTCTTCCTCACTTCCCAGTTGCTTTTATACAGGCACTAAGCAGGCTGGCTTCAATACGGAATCCCCTGGGAAACAGGGCTTTTACTTTGTCAGGTGGCACCTACAAAAAGCCAGTGGGAGCCCACACAGAACCAGCAACAGAGATAGAACAAATAAGCAAAGGCTCTTGGGTCAGGTGAGTCTGAGAGTGGCTGAAGTAGCTCATAAGACGTGTCTTATACAATATGTCCGTCCTTTTGGCATGATTCCACACTTGCCCACTGGACATTTCCATGTGAATGTCTAATGTTAAGCTTAACATGCTCAAAAGAGAACTTTTCCTCCCTTCCCACTCAAACATGCTCCTCCTATGCCTTCACTTTTTTGGCCAATAGCATCTTAATCCAACCAGTCGCTAAGCTAAAAATCAAAGAGTTACCATTGGATCTTCTCATTTCCTCACTACCCCCCTACCAGTAGGTCCTGTTGGCTCTAACTACAAAATGTATCCCCAATCCACTCACTTCTCTGTGTCCACACTACAGCCAACCTGCCACAGCCAGAGTGGGCCTTTTTTTTTCTTTTTTACATTTCATTATTAAAAAAAAAAAAAAAAAAAAAAAAACTTCAAACATATACAAAAGTAGAAATAATAGTAAATCAAACCCCAATTCAACAAGCACCCAATCATGGCCAATCCTGTTTCATCTCTAATTTTTCTTTATGTTTATTTATTTTTGAAAGAGAGAGAGCAGGGAAAGGGCAGAGAGAGAGGGAGAGAGAGAATCCCAAGCAGGCTTCATGCTGCCAGCGCAGAGCCCAATGTGGGGCTTGAACTGACAACTAACTGCAAGATCATGACCTGAGCTGAAATGAAAAGCCAGCAGCTTAACCAACTGAGCCACCCAGGCACCTCTATCTCTAATTTTAAGGAAAATCTCAGATGTCATATAATTTGATATACAATGATATGGTTTTACATAAGTTTGCATCTCTTCAAAATAGGAAACTTAAAAGAAATAACTACAGGGGCACCTGGGTGGCTCAGTTGGTGGTTCGTGAGGTCGAGACCCACATGGGGCTCTGTGCTGTCAGCTTCAGATCCTCTGTCTCCCTCTCTCTCTGCCCCTCCCCCACTTGTGTGTGTGTATGTGTGTGTGTGTGTGTGTGTGTGTGTGTGTGTGTTCTCTCAAAAATAAACATTCTTAAAATATCTTTTAAAAAAAATAAAAGAAAAAAAATAACTACATCAAAGAAAGATCAATAAAAATTGCCAACAATTTTTTTAAAACTCTAACTATATAACATTACAGGATGCTCTTTACAAAGGTAAAGCAGGTTGTGTCACTTCCTTGCTGAAAACCTTTCAGCAGCTTCCCTCATGCTTTGTATAAACACAGCCAAACTCTTTACTAATGCCCAGAAGGTTTGACCTCACATGACCCCTGCCAATGTCTCTGGTCCCCTTTCCAGCCAGGTTCTCTCCATCCACTGCATGCTAACCACACTGGCCTTCTTTGTGTTCTGCAAATGCTCCATGCCTGTTCCTCCCTGAGAGCCCTTAGTTGATCTCTCTGCCTAGAAGGCTCATCCCTGTCATCTTCCTACACTTGGCTCCTTCTTGTCATTCAGGTCTCAGCTTACATAGAACTCCTCTTGTCACCAGTCTCAAGTAGCCACGCAGTCATTACAACATAACCCTCTCCTAATTCTCTCCATAGTCCTTTGCCCATGACATTTCTGGTGTGCCTTGGACAGGTTTACACTTATTGTCAACTGTGACTATTAATAGTACCCCGTTGGATCTCAGATGTGGGCAAGCAATTTATGGTCACTGGAATTATAAGAATCTTTTACAGTAAAACCTTGGATTGTTAGTAACTTGTTCTGTGAGTGTTCTGCAAGACAAGCAAACATTTCTAATAAATTTTAACTTGATAAATGAGCAATGTCTTGCAATACGAGTAGTACGTGACAACAAATGTCACATGATCACAAGCTAAGCCAAAGGTTCTTCCCCCACCCCCATCCCTCCCTGTGGGATTGTGGGTGATTGTCTCCCATGCTTGGATGCTCCGTCTCAGGCCATGGTGTTTGGCAGATATCAGTGATTTTTCAGCCAAGTTGGAAGGTGCCCACAACTGAAACTAGTGTATTTTTTCTCACTTCAAAGCACCTATGGACAGTCCTTTGTTTTTCCATACAAGAGTAAGCTTAGGAATGCCTTGCTTCATTCTAGGTCAGGCTGCCTGCAGATATAGACCCTTTCCTCTGCTGCCTTATTGCCAGTTACATTAAATACAGTATATGACAACAGCTTACTACACTTATTGTCAAGTATACTCTAGTCAACATCCGTGCAAGTGTATACAATGGCCCCCATGCAGAAAAAGTCTGAAAAGAAAGGCGGTAAGAAGGAGATGATTATGGTGGAAGTTAAGAAAGAAATCATTGGGAAGTAAGAAAGAGGTATGCGAGTGGCTCAAATTGGAAGATTTTATAAGAAGTCTATGTCTGTATCTAGTCTACAGAGGAGGAAGAGAAAAAGGCAGAGGAATCCCTCACTTCAAATGAGCTTAGGGGGATGTGTAAAATGTGAGAAACAGTGCAAAATTTTGTAGAAAAGCACCACCCGAATAAGGCTGTAGCAGTGTGAGCAATGAATCTGTTTCATGACAACGCAGTATCACATTTCTGCAAAATCCTAAAAAGGAGGCAAAAACAAGGGTCATTAGTTAGGGTCCTTGTTAAAATTGCACGAAAAGAAAAAGATTCCATTGAGCTAACAGAGAGCAGTGACCTTGTTAGTGATAGTGAAGCTGTCCTACACAATAATCCTACTCTCTCTTGTCTCCCTTACACCAGCCACGAAGGTTTTCAAAGGTAAGTGCAAGTTAATTTGTTTATTTTTCTTTATATTTTGTATTTCATTTATTTTTTGTATTATATTACAGTATTGTAATCATTTTTATATGAATAATTTTTGGTTGTGAAATGAATCATCTGAATTTCCATTATTTCTTATGGGGAACTTTGCTTTGATATACAAGTGCTTTGGATTACAAGCATGTTTCTGGAACGAATTATGCTCACAAACCAAGGTTTTACTGTAATTGTTTGACTTTGGCTTATTGTCTATCTCCTCCTACAAGAATATATGCTCCTTAGCATATATTGTCCGTGCCTCTAAGCTCTCATCTAACTATTTCTCCACTGTATCCACAGTGCTTGGCACTAGGGAGGTCTGAAGAAGGCAAGAAAGCAGGCAGGCAGGAAGGCAGGGATGGGAGGGAGGGAAGAAGGAAGGATGGAAGGGAAGAAGGGTGGGAGGGAGATCTCAGGCTCTCCAGTTGAGCTTGAGATCTTTCCAGCTCCTGGTTCAAATAATTCTTTGTATTCTCTGTCCTAGGCTTCTATAATCTTCTATAAACGTTCCTATTTTAGTTAACATAGATAGAATGGGTTCCTGTGACTTATAACCAAGCAATTCCTGAGACCTGCTAATTTCTTTTAAGAAATTGTTCATTTTTCCCTTGATAGTATACTTTCTTCCCATCAATTATTCTGTTTAATATATTAAAAAAAAAAACTATTATAAGAGCCACAGTTATGGATTGAATGATTATATCCCTCCAAAGTTCCTATGGTGAAATCCTAATCCCCAAAGCAATAGTATTAGGAGGTGAGGGCTTCAGGAGATGAGTAGTTTATGAGAGTGGAGCCCTCACGAATGGGATTAGTGCCTGTATAAAAGGGACCTAGTGAGCTCTCCTGTCCCTCCTGCCATGTGAAACATGAAGACAGTGGTCTATGAACCAAGAAGAGGGCTCTTACCAGAAACCTAATCTGCCAGCACTGTGATCTTGGACCTCCCAGCCTCCAGAACTGTGAGAAATACATATTTGTTGTTATAAGCCACCCAGTCTATGGTATTCTGTTATGGCAGACAGAGCTGACTAAGATAGCCATCCTTCTAAAACAGGGAAGGTCCACAGAAAGTATTTTCCTTAATCATAAGCCATTGAGAAGTTTGGAATTGCAAACAAGCAGTCTAAATAAAAGTAATCATTTCTACTCCACAGACTACCATAAATATTAGCAGCATTGGCAATAAAACTTCAGGTCCGGATTATGCATGGGCCCATTTTTACAAAAACATTTCAGTGGAAGATAGCACATTGTCAAAACAGCAATAAATCATTGAAATAAGACCATATTTTTTTTTCACTCAAGCATGTAAGAAGCCTGTGTATGCCCATTGCTTTCAAGTTACTCCATTTCAGGAAATTCATGCTTTAAATAATCATTGTAAAATTAAACCTATTCTGTAAGGGAAAGAATGGTACGAGTCTTCTTTCAGACAGAACAATATAAAAAAACAAGCCTTGGTCTTGGTTGTTTTTTGTTGTTTTTTTTTTTTTTTTTTTTTTCCTTTTAATGGGAATGGTGAGGGCTAGGGATTGCCTTGAACTTCAGATGATAGCTAATGATGGGAATGTGGATTCATTGCATACAATATTGAGAAAAATTTAATAAGCTCCCTTCCCAAGTAATAGCAGCTGTCTCTGCATAAAGAATGAGATAACCAACCACTGGAGGAGATGACAAAGTTCTACTGGAGAAATGTACCCCGGTCCACCTCTCCTTCAACCTCAGATCCACTTTCTTCCCCTGACAAAAAAGGAAAAGTGAGTTTTAGCACTCAAAAAAAAAAGAGAGGGCATCAGTACAGGCACATACTACACCTTCCTTTAGTAAGCCCACTCTCAGGAGAGGTAAATGCCTTTTCTGTATGAAGTTTATATTTTTCCTCATTTCGTGAATATTTATTGCCCTGATCTGTCATTTGGATATGCAATGGTGAGTAAAATAGGCAAATGCCCTGTCTTGTGGAACTAATATTGTCCAAATACCAGCCTATGTCATTTTTCTATTGAGGCAGCATTGCATAGGCGTTATGGTCAGTCAAAGAGCCTGAGTCCAAATCCTGGCTTCACAACTTAGTAGTTCTGTGATCTCAGGCAAGTTACTTAAATTCCCCGTGCCTCAGTTTCCTCTTCTGTAACCTCATAGCTTTGTTAGGAGGTTTAAATGATTAAAGCAATTACTACAGCAATGAACAGTGTAAAGCAATTAGATTAGTACATGACACAGAGTAAGCTATAGATGAGAGTTTACCATTTCTATTATTATTATGGCAAAGGGTGGGATTGATTTGAAACACTTAATCAATGAATTGTTATGCACCCAAACATGCCTGACCAGTTTCCTGGTAGTCAGGCCCTTTTTCCTCCAGACAGGAATTATGAAGTTTCTTATCTGGAAAAACTGAATGGCTCCAGAGAAAAGACCTCCATAGAATGGCATCTGGAAGTTTCCCAGCATTTGAGCTAACTCCCTGCCAATCACCCTAAAACAACTACCATCAGGCAGTGAACCCCACCCAGGTCAGAAGCATTCCCCATTCTAATAATAGACAGACCTTTAACAATAGAGAGATGCCAAGAAAAACAGATACTGGCATCTCTGGGTAAATAAAGAAAAGACAGGGAACTGAAAAGAACTATAATCTGTTGAAAGATTAAGGAAGATAATTGCATCTATAAAACAGCATAAAAATACTATGAAAAAAAATAACAGAGAACAAGAAAGAGTTCTTGTAAAATTAAAAATAGAATTGCTAAAATTGAAAATTCAATAAAACTTTTATATATAATACATATTTTTTACTTTATTTTCCAACTGTTCTCAATCCTCTCTCCCTCCCCCCAACAGCGGCAGCATAGATTCTAACTTTCCTACCCCATTTTTGTTCCATGTCCCCTGCCCTGGGCTACCCTGGAGGTCTCCTGACCACTAAAGACATCTGTAATCTTAAATCCCATGGCACATGAGGCTGGCAAATATCCAATGAGTGAAGTAAAGATTGAGTGATTGATGGCAGCAGTGAAGCTCCCTCCAGTGTCATACCTTTGCCAGCCCCCTTGGCTCAGTTTATGCTGCCCCTTCCTGAATATTCTCTCTCCCCTCTGCATGGAAGAGATTCCTGGCAAAGTTTATGAGTACATGAACATTGGCCTCGGAATTACACAGACCAGGTTTTATATCCAGGCTGTGGTATGAAGTTTCCAGAGAATCATGTGTGTCAGAACACCTGTTGGCTTGCAGTCTTATTGCCACCATCAGCCAAAATGGTGACATCAGTTGTTATTTTTTTTAATGGTCTTTGTCAATGCTAGTCTGAGAAAATGCTATGTAAAGTGATAATTAGTATTAAATTAATGATAATAATTAAAGGCATACACACACACACACTAAAATGTAAAAACAAAAGATAAAGATGTATAGTATGAGAGAAAAGATAAAATATATAAAAGATCAATCCAGGTCACATATCTGATAGGGGTTTGAGGAAAAAAAAAGCAGATGACATAAAATTATCAAAAAAAAGAACTCAAGAAATTTTCCTAGAGCTTGAAGAACATGAATTTTCAGAGTGAGAGAATTTAGCATGAAAGAAAAAAGCTAGACCAAAAACAGCATCATGAAATTCCAGAACACCAGACACAAAGAGAAGAAATGTAATCCTTACCTCACACCATACACCAAAATTGATGCCAGGTAGATTATAGATTTAAGTATGTAAGTTAAAACGTAAAATCCTTTAGGAAAGAATACGGCATAATGTCTTTATATCCTTATAATAGAGAAGTCACCAAATGTACAACTTATTTAAAAAATGACACATTTGACTACTTTAAATATATAACTTCTGTCTCATCAGAGGAGACTGTATCAAAGGCTGCCTAGTTGTTCACTTGTCCTTTTGTGTTTACTTCTTGTACACATAGTCAGACTGCATTTCTCAGCCTTGTCAGCAACAAGATGTAGCCATGTGACTGACTGCATACTGGTCAATGAAATGCATTCATTCAGGACAAGATACCCTCCATCACTTTGAATATAACTGGCTTATGGTATTTTCAGTATTTCTGAGGGCTTTAGGCTCAGCATGGAGATAGAGGCAGCAGAGAGGCAATACTGCTTTGTGGTTAAGGACACCACTTTACAGTCTCTCTGTTCTGCCAGCTACTAGCTGTATGATCTTGGGCAAGTTACCTCAGTTTTCTGTGGCTCATTTCCCTCATTATAAAATGTGGGGCATGACAAGGACAGGGCCTACCACATGTAGGCATTGTAACGTTTCAATAATACATAGTAAGTGTTCAAATATCTTCTACTACATTTTTTAAAGAAGATTTAATCCACAATGTGAGTGCCAAAATGGTAGGGAAATAGTTATCAAAGCACTTAGATGACTTTTTCTCTGTCCAGTGAGGTACCTGACACATAATGGGTGCTCAACAAACATTTTTTAATGAACAAGTAAATGAATCTGAGAGTAAGTAACAGTGAGAAATTTACTTACACAGGATAAGCACAAGCCCCTCAGCACTATTCAGCAATATTTGCAGTGTTTCTCAATCCCAGTTCACATTAGAATCACTTGGGAGCTTTATTTTTCTTTTTCTTTTTTTTTTTTACCTTCTATAATTTATTTATTTTTTATAATTTACATCCAAGTGTAGCACATGGTGTAACAATGATTCCAGGAGTCGATTCCTTAAGCCCCTTACCCATTTAGCCCATCCCTCCCTCCCACAACCCCTCCAGCAACTCTCTGTTTGTTCTCTATATTTAAGAGTCTCTTGTGTTTTTGTCCCCCTCCCTGTTTTTATATTATTTTTGCTTCCCTTCCTTAGGTTCACCTGTTTTGTATCTTAAAGTTCTCATATGAGTGAAGTCATATGATATTTGTCTTTCTCTGACTGACTTATTTAGCTTAGCATAATATAATCTAATTCCATCCACATAGTTGCAAATGGCAAGATTTCGTTCTTTTGATTGCCAAGTAATACTCCATTGTATGTGTGTGTGTATGTATGTGTATGTATATATATATACCACATCTTCTTTATCCATTCATCCATCTATGGACATTTGGGCTCTTTCCATACTTTGACTATTGTCAATAGTGCTTCTATAAACATTGGGGTGTATGTGTCCCTTCAAAACAGCATACTTGTATCCCTTGGATAAACACCTAATAGTGCAATTGCTGGGTCATAGGATAGTTCTATTATTTAATTTTTTAATTATTTGAGGAACCTCCATACTATCTTCCAGAGTGGCTGCACCAGTTTGCATTCCCACCAGCAATGCAAAAGAGATCCTCTTTCTCACTTGGGAGCTTTCTTAAACCATTAGTGACTGAACCCCGTCCACAATCTCAACTGAATTGGCAACTCTAGGATAGGAAACAAGCATTGGTATTTTTTTTAATCAGGTGATTCTATGGTGCACTAGGTTCAGAATGACTGCTATTACTAATTGTGAGCTGACTCCTTTCCTATTCCCCAAGGTAATTGTTCCAAAACTCCCTTATTTCTTTAGGCTCCCAATTCTACCCCTGATCTTCTTATTCTTGGCAAATGGATATTCTTCATTTTCTCTTCTACCTCATCTTTTACTCTATTCTTCTTTGTTCTTCCTATTTCAGGAGAATATGTGTATCCTTAGACTCATTCACTGCCTCCATTTTGCAGTGATATGTGATATAGAGTGGACCATGCATCCGTCCACTATCCAACTAGACAGTGACCTTCCCAAAGGCAGGGTTCATTCATTTTTGTACTCTCATTGTGAAGAAAGGTGGTGGCATACCCTCTCAGGGGTCAGGGAAGAAAAGCTGATGCCCAGCATATAGCAGGCACTTCATAAACATCACTGAATGGGGAGGTGGGGCCTTTACCTGGACCTTGAAGGATCAGTAGGAATCAAAAAAGAAAAGGGGAAATTTTATAAGGGCATAGAAAATAAAAACTAAGATAAGGAATTCAGAAGAGCAGCATTTAACTCTTCCTAGAACTTTCTAGAAACTATCATCATTACACTTCAACCACACATACAAATAACTACTACTTCACACCAAAATTCCTCTGGTTGCAAATAAAATATGGCTTTTGAAAGTACTCTGTCAAGTATAAAAGACAATATAAATGAAAGAATGCTATTAAAAGAAAAAGGACACACTGGAAAGAGAAATCTGCAAAAAAACATCATTTTGTTTCAACAAGGAGATGCAAATGCAACTCCCTCTCTTGCTCCTCCATGTCTATATCTGTAAAATGGAGACAATAATAATCCCTCCCTTCATAGGATTGATGAGATGTTTAAATGGGTTAATAAATATGAAGAACATAGAATAGTGTCTAGCATATCATAAGCACAATAAATTGTTAGTTTTTAAATAATGTTGTAGACAAAATTCCATTATAATATGCTAAAGATCATTACAGCTATTCACTTCTAAATAGCAGAATCAAACTGTAATCAAACTGTGAAGGAGGCTTGGAAACTCATGGCTCTCAAGTTACCCTTACAGCCCCTGCTGCTAGGGAAACTATCAACTTTTCCTCATAGATGTTATCTTCCCAGCCTTCACTCATTGTCCCTTTCCTCCACAGTCCTGAATCTCAAGGGACAAAAGAGGCTGCCTTGGATGGACCTGTTATTCCACATGTCCTGCCTTCTCTCCCTGGTCCTTTTGGCAACCCTGAGTAATATCACCAGGGGTTTGTCTAATTTTGTTAGTTTTCTTAAAGAAGTAAGTTGCCATGATTGACCACTTTTATCTTTGTCTTCTATCTTCTCGATAGCTATTTCTTTTTTTAAATTACTGAAGTGTAATTTACATATGGTAAAGTTTGCCCTTCTCAGTGCAGTCCTATGAGTTTTAGGAAATATGTACAATCGTGTAACCACCACCATGAAGATATACAGCATTGCAATGATCTCAAAACGTCCCCTTATGTCCCTTTGTTGTCTCCATTTTCTGTTTTCTGCCTTTTCCAGAAAGTCATATAAATGGCATCAGATGGTATGATTTTGAGCTTTTTGAATCTCATTTCTTTTACTCAGAATAACAATTGGAGATTCATCCATATTGTTGCATGTATCAGAAGTTAGTTCCTTCTTATTGCTCAGTGGTTTCATTGTTTGGATGAACTATAGTTTGTTTATCCATTAACCAGATGAAGGACATCAGGGTTATTTACAGTTTTTGGTGCTTAAGAATAAAGTTGCTATAAACATTTGCATGTAGGTTTTTGAATGAACATGTTTTCAATACACTGAGGTAAGTACCTAAAAGTAGGATTACCGGGTCATACAATAAGTGTATATTAACTGTGAAACTGTTTTCTAAAGTGGCTATACATTTTGCATTCCCACCACCAATGGATGAGAGTTCCAATTGCTCTGTACCCTCATCAGCATATGACAGTTGTTATATTTTATTTTACTTTATTTTACTTTATTTTATTTTATTTTATTTTATTTTATTTTTATTTTTATTTTCAGCCACTCTTTTATGTGGATAGCATCTCACTATGGTTTTAATTTGCATTTCTCCAATGACGCTGAGCATCTTTTCATGTGCTTATTGGGCATTTGTAGATTTTTAAAGTTTTTTTTCAAGTCATTTATCCATTTTTTAAATTGTGGGGTTTTTTTTTTTTCCTTATTTTTGAGCTTTGGGAGTTCTTTATATATTCTAGATACAAGGCCTAAGTCACATATGGACTTCCTGCTTAGTTTTTTATCCTCTCAAGGGGCTACATCTGATATTTTTGAGATGCTAATTGAGATGGTCCTTAGACCATAGCCACTAGTCACAAGGGAGGCAGATGTTTATAGAAGAAGACAGGGAAGGCTTGATTGTGTAGTAACCCAGAGATTTTCACTCTGTTCATTCTGTTCCATACAAGTTAGAACAATACCGAGGGTCTTTGGTAAGAGGGAAGAAAGACACAAAATAACACAAACATTTTCTAAAAGTGGGCCAAAGCCAGTAAGGGAAGAGTTAACTTGGTAGCTATTTCACTTTAAGATTGAATCAGGAGGTACCATTTTCATTTTGCCCTTACTCTTTGGAGTAAGGACACCCCCACCCTACTTCCCTTCTCTCCAGCTCCAATAGGACCCATCTGACTGGCTGAGCACCTGAGCCAGAAATCAGAAAGGAGAAAGAGGTTGGTCCTGAGAGAAGGAGAGCATGGAAAAAGGAGAAGAGTTCCTTGATGCCCATTAGGGAGACTCAGTGTGTACTGAGCAATGGCTTTCCATATTGCAATATCATTTGGACTCCCAGTGTACGTTTGATAGAAAGGTTTTTATGTAGGAAAGGTTTAGAGGTGGTAATCTCTTTGGGATTGCTGGAGGATCAGCATGGAGCAGGAGTATTGCAGGATTGTAGGAGGATTGCTGGAACATGAAGCTATGTTTTCAAAGTTCTTCACAAAGCATAGTAGATATAAATTCTCCACATTAAAGAAGAGAGCAAAAGTTAAGCTTTCTTCTAACACACTGCAACATCCCACCTTCTAGCCATTAAGGAAGAGTTAGGAAGACTATGAGCCCAACTCCATATTTGTGTTTCTACTATTCATTTTACACAAAGGAAAGATAAGACAGATGATAGGTAGGTAGGTAGGTAGATAGATAGATAATAGATAGGGAACTACAGGCTTTCAACTCTTAATCATATAATCCTAGGATTTCTGACTCTGTATTAAATCTTTGACCTGAGAATATGTTATGATTCTGAAGCACTCATAGCATCTAAGAAATGAAAAAAGACAACTTCAAATTGCCTGACTTTTCTATGGCAAATGTAAGTAGTCAATCTACTTTGATTTCCTTTCTCTTATGTCAAAACAAACAATTAAACCCTAAAACCAGAAGTGTAAATTCCTGTTGGCACAAATGATACCAAATGTGCCCCAGTAAGTCACTAAATATCTTGACCTCTACAGCTCTTCTGTTGATCTCTATACTTTGGATTGAGTATTTCCCTAATTACCTGTATTTATGTAGGTCTGTTCCACATCATGGCACCCTGTGTAAGATGAGTGGTTCTGAAAATATATCACCATGGATCATCGGTTATAATGAGAAGTAGATTAACCCAGGGGTGTGCCATTGAATGATCTGCCAAAGGCACAGTTGACAAAGTCCTCATCAGTCAGTAGTGATATAAATACCATCCTCCTCAGTGGATCATTTGCAATGTGTCTCTCAGAGCTAAATCAGCGCTCTAATTGCAACATCAGTTATGGGTCCTGCTCAGTGATGAGAGGGGCAAAGATATGAGGATGTTCTCAGCCGAGGCTATTTATACATGCCACGTAGTCCTTAATTATCTAGTAGGGTGGGGATGGGAAGAGGCAGAAAGTTGACATATTCTAAAAATTGAATCTACCCACCCCCTCTATATACTATTTCCACAAGAGAGAAAATTCTAGGTACTTCCTTTCTAAGGAAAAAAAAAATAATAAGGTAAGAAATTCAAATCCTGTGAGGATGCATGTAGTCTACCCAGTTGTCAACTGGTATTTCACTGCTGATATTCTTTTTAATTAAATGAATTCAAGTTTTATAAGCCCAAAATCAAATGATCAGTCTTGGTAGAATATTCCTTTTACCCTTCAAAGTGAAAGAAAGTTGTAGAATAAACATTTATTTGGTTATTTTAGAACTTTGGTCAATAAAAAATCCAGACTTCATTATGAAAACTTCCTGGAACATAACATAGCAATCATTAATTACATATTCATAAATTAATATATTAAATGCCAGAGATTCAAAAATACAGTACAGGCAAAAATATAGCACAGGAAGAATATCAAATATAAGGTAAATATGGGAAGATATAGCTAAATAATGACTACATTTATTTAATGTTTTACCTATATTATCTCAGTAAATTCTTCCTACAACTCAGTAACAGACATATTATTATCCTCATGTTACTGATAAGGAAACTATGGCTCAGAAGGTTAATTGATGCAAGTCACATACCATAAAGTGGGGTATCAAGATTCAAATTTTCATCTCCGGTCTTTACCCTAAAACATAACTATTTATTCTACGTATTTATATCAACCTGATAGACTTTCTTACACATCCTGCTTCCCAATAATGTTAACTGACCTATTTTTGACTTTTCAAGGCAATTACTCTCCCTCATGGCTCTCCTTCATGCATCTTTAAGCCGTGAATTCACTGTGAACAGTTGAACGTTCTACTTATACCTCAACTCAAATCCAATAATGAGATCATGATTGATCCAGCTTCTCTGCATGAGCAAAGATTTTGCACCATGCCCCCTCAAAACAGAGTAATTGCCCATGGTCAGTACCTGGTCTTGCTCCAATGAGCTGGTGGCTGGGAGGGCAGGAGCAGCAGGAGGGAGCCCCAACCTGTTAGTAGAGGCTGTCAGCCGGCATGTTCCCCTCCACAGAGGCTGCAGAAACTTGGATTGACCTGGGTAATACAAATATGGTGAAAGGATTCAGAAAATACCACTGTGAAGAGTTTTCTTTTCTGAACTTCCCCCCATCTGCCTAAAAGCAGAGCCTCACCCAAAGAATTAAGCTGTCCTAAGTGCCCTTCTATCACCAGAGATCAGCACCAGGATAAGAAATCACCTAAATAGACATTGTTGCTAAGCTGTTACATCTATCTATTCTTCTAAGGGCCCATTTATCTTCCCTAAAAGTCTTTTATTTTCCCCTACATGCCCTTTTCCCCCTCTTCTGACCCTATGATGATGGTATATAAGCCCCAAATTCTAACCACTTCCTTGATTCACATTTTTCTGTGAATTCCCATGCACATAGATAAATAAAAAAATCTGTTTTTTCCTCTTATTAATCTGTCTCTTGTCAGTTTAATTCATAGACACCAAACCCTGAACCAAAGACAGTAGAGGAAAAGTTTTGCCACCACAATGCAATAGTTTGAAACCATCAAAAAATACTGTAAAAGAATATTTAATGACATGGAAAAAATCCACTATTTTCTAAGTTAAAAAGTTTGGGTTACCAAACTCAAATGTAGCATTGGATCTCATTTATATAAATATGTATGTTTGCATACATGCACTGAAAGTCTAAAAGAATGTTCACTAAATTGTTAACACAATTACCTTGAGGAAAAAGAGAAATTTTAACTCTTCTTGCTATTCTATTTTGTACTATTCAAGCCTGTAATAATAATAAATTTATATTACTTTTAATATTGAAAATATGCAGGGGTGCCTGGGTGGCTCAGTCGGTTATGCATCAGACTTCAGCTCAGGTCATGATCTTGCAGTTCATGTGTTTGAGACCCATGTCAGGCTCTATGCTGACCGCTCAGAGCCTGGAGTCTGCTTCAGATTCTGTGTCTCCCTCTCTCTATGCCCCTCCCCAGTTTCTGCTCTCTCTCTCTCAAAAATAAAAATAATAAAAACATTTTTAAAAATATCAAAAATATGCAAATATATTTTTAAAATATGCAAATATGAAAAAATAAGAATTGATGCATACATTTGCAAAAGCCATATTATTTTTAAGATTCATCCTAAAAAATCAAGATGAACTTAAAAATTAACCTATGAAAAAAATATTCATTGTTGTATTCGCAAAATAAAATTGCAAAGACAAAGTCCCATAATACAACATTAAACAAATAAAGTGGTATCCATAAAACTGATATTTTACTTTTTAAATTTTTTTAACAATTTTTAAAATTTAAATCCAAATTAGTTAGCATATAGTATAATAATGATTTCAGGAATAGAATTTAGTAATTCATCACTTACATATAACACCTAGTGCTCATCCCAACAAGGGCCCTCCTTAATGTCCATTGCCCCACCCAACACCCACCAGCAACCTTCAGTTTGTTCTCTATATTTAAGAGTCTCTTATGGTTTGTCTCCCTCTCTGTTTTTACCTTGTTTTTGTTTCCCTTTCCCTATGTACCTCTGTTTTGTTCCTTAAATTCCACATATGAGTGAAATCATATGATATGTCTTTTTCTGACTGAACTATTTTGCATAGCATATACACTCTAGTTCCATCCATGTTGTTGCAAATGGCAAGATTTCACTCTTTTTGATCACCACAGAATATTCCATTGTATATATATATATATATACCACATCTTCTTTATCCATTCATCAGTCGAAGGACATTTGGGCTCTTTCCATACTTTGGCTATTGTTGATAGTGCTGCTATAAACATTGGGGTACACGTGTCCCTCAGATCAGCACTCCTGTATCCTTTGGATAGATTCCTAGTAGTGCAATTTCTGGGTCACAGGGTAGTTCTATTTTTAATTATTTGAGGAACCTCCATACTATTTTCCAGAGTGGTTGCACCAGTTTGCATTCCCACCAGCAGTGCAAAAGGGTTCCTCTTTCTCCTCATCCTCGCAAACATCTGTTGTTGCCTGAGTTGTTAATGTTAGCCATTCTGACAGGTGTGAGGTGGTATCTCATTTTGATTTTGATTTGTATTTCCTTGATGATGAGTGATGTTGAGCATCTTTTCATGTGTCCTTTGGACATTTGGATGTCTTCTTTGGAAAAATGTTTATTCAAGTCTTCTGCCCATCTCTTTTGTTTTTCGGGTGTTGAGTTTGAAAAGTTCTAGATTTTGGATACTAACCCTTTATCAGATATGTCATTTGCAAATATCTTCTCCCATTCCATAGGCTGACTTTTATTTTTGTTGATTGTTTCCTTTGCTGTGCAGAAGCTTTTTATCTTGATCAAGTCCCAATAGTTCGTTTTCGCTTTTGTTTCCCTTACCTCTGGGACATGTCAAGTAAGAAGTTGCTGCAGCCAAGTTCAAAAAGGTTGTTGCCTGTTCTCTCCTCTAGGATTTTGATGGCTTCCTGCCTTATGTTAGGTTTTTCATCCATTTTGAGTTTATTTTTGTGTGTGGTGTAAGAAAGTGGTCCAGGTTTGTTCTTCTGCATGTCGCTGTCCATCTTTCCCAATACCATTTGCTGAAGAGACTGTCTTTTTTCCATCGGATATTCTTTCCTGCTTTGTCGAAGATTAGTTGGCCATACATTTGTGGGTCCATTTCTGGGTTCTCTATTCTGTTCCACTGATCTATGTGTCTGTTTTTGTGCCAATACCATACTGTCTTGATGATTACAGCTTTGTAATACAGCTTGAAGTCTGGAGTTGTGATGCCTCCAGTTTTGGTTTTCTTTTTCAACATTACTTTGGCTATTTGGGGTCTTTTGTGGTTCCATACAAATTTTAGAATTGTTTTTTCTAGCTCTGTGAAGAATGCTGGTGATATTTTGATATGGATTGCACTGAACATGTAAATTGCTTTGGGTAGTGTTGACATTTTAACAATATTTATTCTTCCAATCCATGAACATGGAATATTTTTCCATTTTTTGTGTGTTCTTCAATTTCTTTCATAATGAGGTTTCTATACTTTTCAGTATATAGATTTTTCACCTCTTTGGGTAGGTTTATTCCTAGGTATTTTAGAATTTTTGATGCATTTGCAAATGGGATTGATTCCTTGATTTCTTTTTCTGCTGCTTCATTATTGATGTATAGAAACACAACCAATTTCTGTACACTTATTTTATGACCTGAGACTTTGCTGAATTCATGTATCAGTTCTAGCAATTTTTGGGTGGAGCTTTTTGGGTTTTCTACATAGAGTATCATGTCATCTGTGAAGAATGAAAGTTTGACTTCCTCCTTGCCAATTTGGATGCCTTTTATTTCTTTTTGTTGTTTGATTGCTGAGTCTAGGGCTTCCAACACTATGTTGAATAACAGTGGTGAGAGTGCACATCCATGATGTATTCCTAACCTTAGGAGGAAAGTTCTGTTTTCTTTCATTGAGGATGATTTTTCATATATGTCCTTTATGATCTTGAGGTATGTTCCTTCTATCCTTACTTTCTTGAGGGTTTTTATTAAGAAAGGATGCTGTATTTTGTCAAATGTTTTTTTCTACAAAAACTGATGTTTTTCTATCATAAATATTATTTCATGAGAAAAGATATGGTATATAAATGTGTATATAACATACAAATTGGGGGGAAAAGTCACAAAATAATAAATTATAGCATGACTTGTCTGATAAATTAAAATGTGCACAAAATGCATTTATGTCCAGAAAAATAATTGGGAAGAATTTAACAAAAAGTGGATGGGAACAGATGGTTTCCATTTCTATATTTTTATGTCTATTTTTTTATTATCCTACAATGAACCTACATTGATACGTACCTCTTAGAAATAGAAGTTAGGGTTCTTGGTTTTATTTGGGGTTTCTATTTTGTTTCATGTAAATATTGATGGCTTTGACTGGAATTTAGGACTTTTCTTCATTCCTTGCCATCTCACTTGAGGCTGCTTAGAGCCCATGGAGAAGAGCATAAGTTTTTAAGGTTGTATAGTCATGACACAAAACAGACTAGATTAATAAGCATATATTTTAACACAGAAAGCAGAGGCAATTTCTTAATCTCCATATGAAGTTTTCTTATTGGGTATTATTCATTCATCATTCAGTGGCAGGTTGTCCCCAGAGGTTGGTGCTACTCTGACACTGCCCCTACAAAGTCCTATGCTCCTCAGAACCACAATAACAAAATTTCTTTGAGAATTTTTTGAAAAATGGCAGCATACTGGAGAGTAATGGAGATGCAGATGAACATTCTAATGCAGTCCATTATTTCACAGTAGCTGTAATCTGAAAATCATCCTTATAAATATCATCGTCTTCCTCAAAATATTAAAAATAGATTTACCATGTAATCTAGCAATTCCACTTCTGGGTATATACCCAAACAACTGAAAGCAGAGACTTGGACAGATATTTGTACACCCACATCCATAGTGGCATTTTTCACAATAGCCAAAAGGTAGAAGCAACCCAAGTGTCCACCCACAGATTAATGTACATGCATGTATGTGTGATGAAAAAGTATTCCATACTGTGGGTCTTGGGCAAAATTGTTTGAAAGCCTCTGCATTAAATCATATGTCCAGATATGGGAATTTGAAAAAACAGAATAAATTATAAATTAGTCAGTTAATTTTTATTAATATATATCTAATAGTAATCAGCAAAATCAGCAAAACATGGTGGCATGCAAGCCCTTAGAGTTCCTACTTTACTACTTCCCTTTTCTGAAGCATATTTCTTTCTGAATTCACTTCAACACCTTCACAGTCTCCACAGGATTTCCAACTCTCTAGTCCCTTTGTGATAATTACGTTTAGACATATACTTGAAATCTAAGTAGTAAAGGATATGTTTAGTCAATAAATAGCAAACTTCTCAGGCAGGGCACCTGGGTGGCTCAGTAGGTTGAGGGTTGGACTCTTGATAGCAGCTCAGGTCATGATCTCAGGGTTGGTGAGATCAAGCCCTCTGCATCAGGCTCCATGATGACAGCTCAGAGCCTGCTTGGGATTCTCTCTCTCTCCCTCTCTCTCAAAAAGCCTGCTTGGGAGTCTCTCTCTCCCTCCCCTCTCCCCACTCGAAATAAATAAATACACTTAAAAAAATTTTTAGGGGCGCCTGGGTGACTCAGTCGGCTGAGCGACCGACTTCGGCTCAGGTCATGATCTCGTGGTCTGTGGGTTCGAGCCCCGCATCGGGCTCTGTGCTGACAGCTCAGAGCCTGTAGCCTGCTTCAGATTCTGTGCCTCCCTCTCTCTCTGCCCCTCCCCCGCTCATGCTCTGTCTCTCTCTGTGTCAGAAATAAACATTAAAAAAAAATTTTTTTTAATTTTTTTAAAGATTTAAAACATGGGGCGCCTGGGTGGCGCAGTCGGTTAAGTGTCGGACTTCAGCCAGGTCACGATCTCATGGTCCGTGAGTTCAAGCCCGCATCAGGCTCTGGGCTGATGGCTCAGAGCCTGGAGCCTATTTCCGATTCTGTGTCTCCCTCTCTCTCTGCCCCTCCCCCGTTCATGCTCTGTCTCTCTCTGTCCCAAAAATAAATAAATAAACGTTGAAAAAAAAATTTAAAAGATTTAAAACATAAATAAATAAATAGTAGATTTCCTGAATATTTTATTCTACTTAAGTAAACAAAGATTTTCCTTACCCCACTAGCACTTCAAATTTTCAAGCTTGGTTTCTGAAAAAACTTATCTTTTCCATTTCTTGACCCTTGACAAAGGTCAAGAAGAAGCCCAGTGTGGACAATGTTGGAGGTCAGCCCAAGCTGAAGTGGACAGCCAACTGACACCAAGTAGAATGATGAACAATCATGTTAAAACCTGATTTTCTAAGAGAAGCCAAAAATTTCTATTTTTACATGAAATGTCCTGTTTTTAAATGTTTGCAACCAATTCAAAATAATTTTAGGCACTTTAAAGGACAAATAAGGAGCACCTGGGTAGCTCAGTCAGTTAAGCCTCCTATTCTTGATTTCTACTTGGGTCATGATCTCACGATTCATGAGATTGAACCCTGCATCTGGCTCTGCACTGAGCATGGAGCCTACCTAACATTCTCTCCCTCTTCCTTTGCCCCTCCCCTGCTCACTCTCTCTTGCCCTCTCTCTCAAATAATAATAATAATAATAATAATAATAATAATAATAATAATGGACAAATAAAATGTATCTGCAAGCAGCCCAGTTTATGACCACTTGTTTCAGAAGTCCACTAGATAAGGGTTAACAATTACTCTTCAGAGCCTCCCTAACTTCACCCCATCCTCACTTCCACCCATCCCTTACCCTGGAATTAACTGTTCTTTGATCTGATTTATTAGAGCAATTTGTACATATCTTTATAGTGCTCACTACATTTGGTGATAGTTTCATTGTTGTTGTTTTTACCCACCCATCTGCCTTGCTAAAGATAACTATCATTTAATGTTGAACCCTGAGATTTGTGCTCAGTCAGAATTTGAGGAAATCCATGTGAGGCCCACTCTGACAAAACACAACTTTGGTTGAATCACTTGAACTCTTTAGGCTCAGTTTTCACATCTAAAATGTGAGTTAATAATAATCATGTATAAAATGGGGCTGTATTACTAGCTATGGCAATGAAGATACAGTGAGGTATCAGCAGTCCAACCTTTCCAGAAGCCTTGAGTGTAGAGGGATTTTTTTAAATAATTATGATATATAGGTGGAATATTGAGTGCTTACATGTGCCAGGCACTTCCTAGATGCTTTATATGGTCTCCAAATCTTCACGACAATTCTAAGTTGCTTATCATTATTTGCATGTTAGCTGTAAAGAAAATAAGGCTTGAGGCAGCTGAATAGCACTTCTACTAAGGGGCAGATCTGGAACTGATTTGCTCTACTTCAAAGCTACTATCCTGAGCATGCCCGTAACTTGCAACAGTGTAAAGTCTCGGAATGGGGTCATTCCTTTAATTTCTTTGGTTCCTAAGGCAATAAGATGGACTTACACTCTCGTGTCTTTTATATTCTCTTTGCAGAGATGCATGTTTGCATTTGTTTATGAAAAAACATATCCAGAGGCAGTGGCTAGACTGGACGGATGGTTGACTGTGAGGACACAGAAAGGGGTTGGCCAGAGATTGATTTTAAACAGATTTCTCTAAGGAGACCGAGTTTGAAAAAAGTTTTCAACAAGGACAGGAGAGGGCTGAGCAGATGTGGAACAGGGGTTGCTTGTGCCTCCTGGACCCCCATCCCCACCTATCCCAGCTGTGGACAGTAGGACTACAGATGCTGTGTCACCAGCCAGGCAAGAACTGAGGCCAAGGTGACAACTGTCCAGGAAAAGGTGGAGACTGCTCAAACTTCTGGCAAGTACTTTATCTTGGTGATGGCAAGTCTTGCCTTTCATCGTGGAAAGGTAAATACAGGAACCTAATAGACGGTTCTCAGCTAATGAGGTTTTGCTTTAACTAACGAAGTTCTTACTCTGTTCTTATTTAAAGAGTAAGCTGGTGAGTAGTTGGTGTTTCTCTTGTACATTTTAAAAGGCCTTACCAGTATTATTCCCAAAGGAGGGGGTGGCACCATTCTGAACGTAGTTTTTATCACATTGCCATTGTAAGTCCCTACCATTTATTTCTAAGTAACTGTATACAAGAAAAGGAAATAAAACACTCCCAGAGACCTTTACAAATTCAGATAAACTTGTCTGGGGCTTTTGGTGATTTAGTTGGTGAAAAGCTGTTTTCACAATCCAGAGCAATGATATATGAATACAATGGTATGCCCACAATAACCTGGGAAGGCTTTAGGCAGATGACCTAGCTGAGGAAAAGCCAGCTCTTGTATCCAAGTTTCTATTTTCTAAAGATAGAAATAGTTGAGGAGGGAGGGTCCTGCAGGGACATTTTGAGCAATGTTAAGGAGATAAAAATGACAAGAGCCAGATTAAACCAGATTAAACCAGATGAGAATAGCAGGTGGGACTTCAAAGGGTGCCAGGGCGAAGAAGAAAGAATGTCCTCAGTCATAGGGCATGAGGTCAGAGGGACACCATGGGGTGGCCTGTTGGCCAGCCTTCGGTGTTCCGCAGAAAAAGCATGGGTTATTCCAAGCCAGTAAGCAGATCTGCCTCCCCTAGGGAGCAAATACTTGCCCAGTAGTCCATAGAGTGACCCACATTGTTTTTTTCATTTTTCCAGAAGGAGTGAACATATCAGTGCACTAACAACTTGAAACCCAGCCTAGCTGACTGGCATCATGGGAGTTGACCAGCCTGTTTTGTGGAGGACATCCAACTCTGAACTCAGATTTCCTTGCTTCCCACTGCGTCAGTCCAATGTGATGCCTATCCCTTGCATCTCCCATGGGTAAAAAATAAAAAAATAAAGTAATTTAAAAATCTGTTTCTGAACATAAGTGTGGCAGCAATTAGGAGAGACCCTGATGGCTTGGCTTACTTTATCCTCAAGACAATCCTATGAGGGACATACTATTCCTTTTACTTATAAAGAAGAAAACCAAGGCACAAAAGGGTTAAGTAATCTGCCACAACAAATCAATGTTTTAAAAAAAAAATCCTATGTAGCTCTAGAATCCAGATGCTTAAACACTAAGCTGTACTCTCTTTCATGATACATGGAAAGTACTTTGACAGTGCTTGCCACATAGAAAGAGTTCAATAAATATTGGCTACTATTATTATTCTCCTTTTATGTACAGACATTTATATTTCAGCTAAATAATACCAGTTAAGGCTATCAGTTAACTAAAATCTATTTAAAATCACTGTTTATTAAAGTATATTTCTTGGGAACTTCTACTAGGGTTAGGTAATATCTATGGTAGCCAGTGTCCAAGATGGCTCCCAATGGTCCCTGCCTTACACCCTTGCATAGTCTTCTCCCATATTATATCAGAGTTGATCTGTATGATCAACAGAATAAGGAGGAAGTGAAGAATGTCACTCCTGAGGCTAGGTTATAAAAGACATTGTAGCTTTTGGCTTTCACTCACTTAGATCCCTCACTCTGGGATAGGTTAGAGACAATGTCATGAGTAGCCCTGTGAAGACACCCCTGTGGCAGAGAACTAAAGCCTCCTGCCAATAGCCATTTTGAAAATGGATTCTCCCCAGTCAAGCCTTCAGATGACAGCAGCTCTGCCCAACATCATGATGACAACTTTACAAGAGATGCTGAGCCAGAACCATGAGCTAAGCCTCTCCAGGTTTCTCGACTATCAGAAACTATATGAGATGGTAAAATTTTATTGTTTAAAGGTATTACATTTGGCGTAATTGTTATACAGTAATACGTAACTAATACATTATCTCCTGTAGAAACCTTTCACTGACTCCCAGAATTTTGTGCCTTCTCTACCATAGCACCTGCTATATTCTGACTCACATGTTTTTATCTCAGCTTTCCCTTCTAGACAATGAGCTCAAGGCCAGGGACTGATACTGCCCCTGGGTTACCAGATTCCCAGGATCTAGCATATTGCTGTAATTGGTATGGACTTTAATAAGTATATATTATTGGACTGAACTATCTTTACTTACTATATGTCCTTTAAAAAAAATAAGATGATCTGTATTTCAGGTTTTTCATGAATTCAGGTAGTTCTTGCCATCTAAACCAGGCCTACGTTTATTCAACTAGTATTTGTCTATTAAAGTTAATACTAAATCTTTACTATCCAAGACCTTAGACATGTCTTTTTTGTTTATGCAGTAGAATTATATCAACTTTTTAAAAATAATTTTTTATTATTTTATTTATTTTAACTAGGCTCCAGGCCCAATATGGGGCTTGAACTCAAGACCCCGAGATTAAGAGTCACATGCTCTACCAATTGAGCCAGCCATAAAGCCCCAAATTATATCAACTTTTAACAGAAGAGATTAAGTAGCATGTAAGGTAGCAACATTCCTGTGCTTTCAAAGCCACTGTGCCATTATCCCCAAATATTCCTTTTTTCAAAATAATATCAAATACCAGGAAATAAAAACAGCTTACCAATGGAAAAGGTAAAATAATTTCCTACAAAATATTGCCTGAGTTGTAAATTAAATTGAGATTTGGGGTTGAATTGGAGGTTGAATTTTTTTAACTCATATTTAATTCATAGAATATAACTTCATTGTTATTAAAGATATCAGTTCAATCTATGCTTAGTCTGCCCTCTGACCCTGTGGAGAGCAAATTCATCATTTTTTCTTAAAATGTAATATAAACCTTGAGAGATCAGAACATCTCTTATTTTCTATTTGTAAAATAAGAGATGTCTTAAAGACATGTGAATTTCCTAAGTAAATGGAAAGCAGTCCATGTCAATGCATCCTCCATCATGGTCATTATCAAGAATTCAGCACTTCTAGGAGGTTCTATCCTCAGAAAACTAACAAAGGCCTACCTCATCATTTCAAAGTTGTCCTCTATCCTTGCTCTAAAATATGCTAAAATCCAACAAAGGAATGGATGCCATTCCTGTCAAATATGTCTCCAGATGTGACCATCCTGAAGAGAAGTTTCTCAGCTCTGAGTGATCTAAGGTTCATCTCTGTGCATTGACACAATACACATTCAAAAGTATGTTGGGGAGGGAGGAGGCAGAAGGTGGGAATCTTGGCACACAATAGCAACTCAACAATGATGAAGTTATAGAATCCCACACAAATAATATCCCCAGGTTTATATCCTGTTGCAGTCTGGCCTGGAGGAAATATATAAAATAAAATAGGTAAAGGGGCGCCTGGGTGGCGCAGTCGGTTAAGCGTCCAACTTCAGCCAGGTCACGATCTCGCGGTCCGTGAGTTCGAGCCCCGCATCGGGCTCTGGGCTGATGGCTCAGAGCCTGGAGCCTGTTTCCGATTCTGTGTCTCCCTCTCTCTCTGCCCCTCCCCCGTTCATGCTCTGTCTCTCTCTGTCCCAAAAATAAATAAACGTTGAAAAAAAAAATTAAAAATAAAATAGGTAAGTATTCAAGATCAATGTAATAAGTTCAGGAATGAAGAGTGAGAGTGGAAACCATCTATCTCATGTACACAGCTTAGAAACTGAGGACTGAGGACTGGAACTATCTAACCCTCCTCCTCCCCCAAATACACCACACACATAAACACACACTTTCTACAATACATTAACAGGATTTTACTACTCCATTGTCTTCATTATGATATCTTTTCTAATCCAGGTGATTTTGTCCAGGCAAATAACTTGCTTGCTCATTATAGGAACTTCCCCAAAAGACCCTTCACTTCTTCAATAAGAAGCATCAACAGACAGTTAACACCCTAAAGATCTTCAAATCCCTCAACTCAAAAATCTTTGTCTTGCTGTTTCTAATCCTAAACTATTGTACCATTATCCTTACCCAATCAAGGTCCTCATTAGAAGATGACTTTAAACCAAAAATCCAATTTGCAATAACATCTAACCTTGCCCTTTCCCCTGTGAGACATTGCCCAGACTCTGTCTAGGTGGCCATCTGCCTTACCACAATAAACAATAAACACAGCTTTGTCACATCAACAGATTGCATCGGTGATATTTGGAGAGCCAGCACTTGACAAGGGCTTAGTACAGGTCTAGCAATAAACTAAAAGGGTAGAAGACTAACATATGGCCTTTAACCTATTTTCCCAAGGGATCAGTAGCCCTCAATGTTTAAATAGTTTCACATCTAGACACTTAAATTTCTCCCTATTCCACAATTTAATTAATTAATTTATTTATTTATTTATAATGTACATTTTATAGTTTATATTTTATAATTTATTTATAATTTAATTTATTCCACATTTTAAGAGATGTTAAGAAATATTACTTGTTTAAAAGAAAAACGTTTCCATGGACAAACAATTTGAGAACTGCTAAGAATGAAACTCATTATTTTTTTACTGCAGGACTTCTCAAGGCCTTTAGTATACTATTTGGAATCAAAAACATCCAAAAGGGAGTTATTAATATGCAGCCAAAACATATTTGAATGTTTTATCCTGAAGCAGCTCACTAAATTCTCACTGGATACAATAGGGATGGCGGACAATTTTATCTAACCTTTCACCCTGCCCTTTATCCACAGACCACTACAAGACAATATGGACAGGAAGTAAAATAAAAGGCTACAACCATCTTAGAGCTCGGCAGTTCGCTCCAGAATGATTGCAGCGTTGCCTTGAGCTGTATAATGAAGACAAAGAAGTAAATGGATCAGGCTGAGTACCACCAGCCTGAAGTCTCTGTGTTCTGAGCCACACTTAGGTGGTTCCAGCCCTCAGAGGGAAATGGAATGCTAGCCATCCACCACCTTGCTGGGAGTTCCTCAAGGCTTGCCCACACTTATGAGTGCCAGACATCAACTGGCTCCATCTCCCAAGCTGCTGATCTTTGCTCAAAGGAAGGCTCTACAGGCATAGACACCTTGAAATGAGGAGGCATCTGGCACATTCTGCTTCGCTAACAGCTAAAATCCTCATGCTGGTGTCTTTTTTTTTGGCCACGCCTCCTACTGAGATCTCCACTTAGAGGACATTCTTTCAGTCAGCGCTTCCAGCTCTAACTTCCCTGTTTCGGTGTGAGGAGAGGAAATCGATTGACATTTACTGTGCATTTCCTATATGCCTGACATGACATTTGGCACCTCATATTCTGCATCTCCTGTAAGTCACACAACTACAAAAAGTGACAAGAGTGCATATTTTTATCACATTTACCATGTGCTAGTCACCGCTGTGACTCTTTTGACTTATTTTCACAAAGCTCACAGCAATTCTAGGTGGTCAACAGCTATGACCCTCACTTTCAGGGTGAACAAACTGAGGGATTCAAAGGTGAAGCAGTCAGTCTGTCTAAGGTCACACCAGTGGTCAGTGGCAGGTCCAGAGTTGAACACCGTCCATATAGATAACCACACTAGCATTATCCTCCATTATTTGCCCTACTAGATGAAAAGAGACAAAGCCTAAAGAAGTGTCTACTCAAAGGCACACAGAAAGTGGCAGAACTGGGACCAGAATCCCTGTCTGCCTACAAGTCCCTGTTTTTTCTCTAGACCAACCATTCTTAAAGCATGGTCCCCAGACCAGTGCATCAGTATCAGCTGAGAATCTGCAGAAATGTAAGTTCTCGAGCCATACCCCAGACCCACGGAATCTGAAACTGTGCTGTGGGGCCCAACAATCTCTGTTTACGAAGCCCCCCAGACAACTGTGATGCAGGCTAAGTAAGATTTGAGAAGCCCTGCTTTACACCATGCTACCTTCTGTAAAGCATTGAAACTTGAGATCATCTTCAAGGGCTGGAAGGACTGTGCTATCTAGTGCTTAGAGGCTCTGAGAAGTTAAGAGAACCAGCAGGTACCAATTGCCTTGCTAAGAAAGAACATGGGTTAAACCCAGCATATTTCATTGGCTTGTCAGTAGCCAGGCCAGTGGTTGTTCTTTTTCCCCTTAACTACTCATGGAGCAGGAAAAGAATAGCTTTGCTCCAGTTCATGGTCAAAAGGAAGACAAGTCCTCTCCTAGGCCATCTTCGACCCTGCTGTTTGCTTCTCAGATACAAAGATTCTCAGTGCATTTCAGGTCAATGGTTTGTCACTTTTGCCTGCCAGCCCTTTCTGTTCCTGCCTATAACACTTCTTGTCTTCCAGCTCCTTCCTCTTCGGCAGCAAATACGTCTGTGTTGTTCACAGCTGTGAACTGCCCAGCTGATGTGCCACTCAGCTGGTTGGTACATGGTACAATGAAAAAAATTCTTATAATTGTTAATTAAGACCCTCCCTTCTGAATGGAAAAGTTGGGAGCCCCCCGCCACCCTGCTGAGCCCAGGGCAGGTGCTTGTGAGATGCAGGCAGAGGGAGGGGCAGTTGTCTGAGGGAGGGAAACATTAGAAAAAAAAGAAGTAATTCTTATAATTCTGAAACCAAACTTTTTTTTTTTCTTTTTTGCTCCAAGGGTCAATTCAGTGGCTATACTAATGCTTCCATCACTCTCTGAAATATTTAAGATCCCAGCTTTCCCCTGAATCAAGCTATACAAGAGATAGAACAATAAATTGATGTTTATAGAGGATAAAAGGAAATTAAGGAATCTTTGATGGTTCAGGATGAGTGCTTGAAAGGTCTTTGACACAAGACAAAGAATCTGTGGCCCATAGCTATACCAGAGGGGAAAGGGAAGGAGCCACAGATAAGACAGGAAGAGGTTAAGCTGGATTCAAGGTGCTTATTTGCAGTCAGGGATCAAAAGCATACTACCTTTAAAAAGCATTGTCCTTCTTTAACACAAATGAATTTAAGACCATTGAGTTTCTTCAGGCCATACATTCCAATGTGGGCCATCGTGGAGTGTTCTATTTTCGTTTCCAGGCTGAGGGTGGGGGCTGCTGTGGGAGAATGTGCTGTATACTGACTACAGTTACAAGGAGGAGGGCTGTGCAAGAGCTACCCAAATCTCATTTATCTCTGTTCTTGCCTCTTGGTTGTTTCCAGGGATCTATCAGTTGGTTGGTTTGTTTTGTGTTTGATTTAGAATCCTGGTTTTTATTGGCCCACACTGGAACCAGTTAGTACCAGAAAGGGCACCACATTAAGAATCAGCAGGCCTGACCTCGTTAATCAAAAAAGAGTATGTGCAGTGTTGAGCATGGACATTAGACTCAGAGAGAGCATTCCCCAGCTTGTAAGTCTCTAGATCCTGGTGGGTTGTCTTGAGGGTTAAATGAGAAAATGCATGTAACTGTGGCCTGTTAGCGATGACTGTTCAATTCACACTCATTGAGAGTTTAGTGCGTGCTTGCTCCTGTGCTGGCAATAGAGGGGCTCTCGATGGGGGCAGGCCTGGTTTGCACCATCACCAGCCCCACCCCCCAACTTGGCCCAGTGAATCTGGACAGTCTCTGTGAGCCCCTAAACATCCATATCTTCTCATCTAAAGAAATACATGTCTTCCAGGGTGGTCATGGGGAATAGGTAAAGAAGATCACCTAAAAGTTTCAAACTACTATGCCAGGCTAACAAAAGATAGCATCAAAAGCTTTAAACTTCTGATGGGAATATTGGTTGAGTTTTACTGCTCTGGTATATAGAAAGAACCCCTGAATTAGGCATTAGAAGACCCAAATTTAGGTCCTGTTTTGCAATTCGGTTACTTATTAGCCATGCAACTTTGGGTTAGTCACTTAACTTCCCTGGGCTAGTCACTTACTTATCTAAGAACTAGGCTAACATCATCTACCCCACATGTTTTTGTATAAAAATATAAAATGTTGGGGGGGGGGGGGAGGATAAAGTCTGTTATAAACTACAAATGGTTCCTGAATGGGATTGCTAGTAATAGAGATCAGAGGCACCTACTCCACAATGGCTTCTGCCTCTGCTTCTTGAATCGCTGCACCCTTCTTTCCATCTAGAAACCACAATCCGGATTCCTCTCACCACCTTAAGGTTACTGCCCAAAAGTGTCAAGTATGGTTTGGACATATGGCAGGAATAATAATTACAATAAAATTCATCATTTATCTGACACTTAATGCATGTTAAGCACTTTACATATATCATAGCAAATAGTCCTTACAACTCTGCAAAGTGGAAATTACCCTTACCAGCTTGCAGAGAGGTAATTGTGTGGGAGTCGCATAGCTAACAACCTGAGATTTTGACCGACACCTGAGTTGACACACTTAATCACTATTATTATCACTGTTCTTTTCTTTTGCGCTCTCCTTGCATGAAGAATGAAATCTATTTGGACTGAAGATCCCAGAGCCTGACTCCTAAAACTTCATATTAAACCACATGGAAAGTGTCTACCCACACAATTTACATTATGATCTGCTTTCCCATCCCCAGTCTTCCAAAATAACTGCCGTTAGAAAAAATGTGATGTAATCTCAACCTTAAAAGTTATAAAAAGTCTCCATTATAAATGACAGTTAATGTTTCTAGAATAAAATCTATTTTGGTTAGTTCTAAGGTTTTTGAAAATATTTGACATATAATATGTAACACACACAGAGTCCTTAAATCTTTTTTTTTTTTTTTTCTGCAAAAGCCACAGAGAAAAATTTTCCCAGGACCCGAGCTCAGGATATTCCTGATACCAGATGCCTCTACAAACTGGGCTGCTGTCAGTGGGACAGAGAAACTGCCAAGAAGCCAGGCCACTTCCACTCCACATTTGGTCTGAGGCCAGAGTGTTGTCTTTCAGCTTTTAGAAAGACCTCCCAGGGTGAGGTGGACCTAGCAATGACCATATGTGACCATCATGGCCTGCAGGGCATAGAAAAAAGGTAAAAGCCTTTTAAATGACCAAGATCTTATCTACAAAGGCTGGAAAATTCTTTTTCCAATGCAAAAACAGAACCAGTCCAAACTAATCTTTACTTGGGTAGGTAGGGAGTCCTACTTAATTCAGTGGTCCAAGTCATGCTAATCAGTTTCTGAGGAGTCCTCTGTCCTAATGCTGTGGGCCTCAAACAGCGAGCTCAGCCCTACAAGGTTGGTTCATAGTATGCTTATCTTGCATTATTCCCAAGTGAATGCCAAGGAATATTATGATAAGCTTAGTAAAAGCCCCATGTCAGGGAGACACACGCATGTGCGTGCAGAACATGAATCAACTGTGTTGATATAGAACATTGAAAAAGGAATACCTTGAAAGAATAAGAAAGGAGAGGCTATTTAATGTCTTTTGCTTTGCTCTACTATTTTACATTAATATGCTTCCATAGATGGATAATGATGTATATCTTTGGCCCCTCTAGTATGAGATGGGGGTGGAGGCAGTAGAAAGGGAAATGCCTAAAGTCATTGAAAGTCCCAGGTCCATTCATTCAACAACTATTTAGGGTGGGCCCACCACGTACCAGGTAAGGTGCCATGTGCTACGGATACAAATTTCCAAAAACAGGCATCGCTCAAATCCTCTTGAAACTTGGTATCTAGTGGAGGAGTCTGTCAACAATCAAATAACCACATAACTACATGAAAAACTGAGGCTGTGACAAGTGCTAAGAAGGAGTGGTCACGGTGCTTTGATAAGTTAGGAAAAATCTGATTTAGAGAAGTCAGCGAGAGCTTCCCTGAGAAAGCAATGCTTCCACTGAGATCTAAAGGATGATTGAACATTAGCTAGACAAAGCAATAGGGGTGAGAGGCAAAGTCTTGGCCAAAGGAACGGCAGATGCAAAGCGTTTGTGTTGAGAGGGAGCCATCTTGGTGGGAAGACAGAAGAGATCTGACCTAAGTGTCACCAGGAAGGTGGACCAACCTCTAACTACCTCTGCCTCTGATGTCTAAGTCCCACCATTATTCAGGCATGCTTTGGGTTAAGATTGTTTGCCCCTTAAAGTGCTCTTTTATGCCCAGAAGAATAACCCTATTACAGCAAGTGAATGATTTTATCTGATCAATTTTCCTTCTAATAGCACAGGTCATGGCCACAAGTCCTTGAGATTTGTTCAGGGGTTTGAATAGGTGGTATAGATATATAAAAATATAATGACACTTTGCTGGATGGTGCTAGTAGTCAGGCATTTAATGAGGGGAGTTTCTAGGAAACTAAAGGAAAAACAGAGTTTGTTAGAAACCCAGTTTCTGAGTCCAGAGGGCAATCAGTTCAGATTTTAGGCTTGAGCTTGAAGCATCTCTAGAAGGTAGAGTAAGGATGGCAGTGGCCATCTGATCAATATTCCTGATTTGCCGTTTGAATGCCTTTGGTGATGGCATCAGGTGTCCCAGTGAACTTTGTGAACGGTCCACACAACAGAAGGCATGAAGGTTGCCCATACATAATCTGTTGTGGCCATTTTTTTTTTTTTTTAAGTCTATATCAAGTCATCCAGCTTTAGCTTGAAGGACTTCTGGAAAACGGCGTTCTTTTTTCTTCTCCCCCCCCCCGCCCCCCTCCTCCTCCTCCTCCTGCATTTTAGTTTTTATTTTAATTCCAGAAAAGGGCAGTCTTAACTCCAAATCAGAAAGGAGAATAATTAGAAACTAATTTGGAGAGTTGTAATCAGATATTGGAGCAAAATGAAAGAATTCAGGACTTAGTTAAGATTTGGCAAAACGTGCAAGACAGAGCCCACAAGGGTACACTATAGTTCTCCACCAAAATAAAAAACAAATTCTTTCTATAATCACCCCATTTCTTGATTTCAAAGGTAATCAAAGCAAGACTAATTTGTTTGTGAAGTAAGTCCGGTCTGTGTAAGTAATCTTGGCCTGATTATTTACACCAGTGAAGCAAGAGCCCACTTTTTGGTTTGCTTTGCTGGAACTTTTCACTGGAAATTATAGATTGGACTTTTAAAAGCCTCTCAAGGCTAGGAAGCCAAGCTAAGACTTCACTACCATATTTTGCTTGCAATATCTACTGATTTGGGGGGATTCCTCTCTTCTCAGTATCTCCCAAATATCCTAAGATTCCTGGATCTGCCAAGAAGTGACCTTCCTTACTCATCTGTAAGGTGGGGAATGATGTAAGCCAGATACAGTCCAGATTTTCTAAGGGGGAGCCTTATGAGCATTGGCTCCTGAGAGTCAACCTTATTTCCTTAAAGCTGTTGAGTCACACCTGATCTGATGCACATCATTCTCAAATATAACATTCCAGTCAAAGCCTTGCTAATATAACCAATGTTTCTAATTGTGTCTTATTACAAGAACAGATTCTTATTGAACTTATGCAAATAACTATATTGTCATGAAAATAAGAATGCTGGGGCGCCTGGGTGGCGCAGTCGGTTAAGCGTCCGACTTCAGCCAGGTCACGATCTCGCGGTCCGTGAGTTCGAGCCCCGCGTCGGGCTCTGGGCTGATGGCTCAGAGCCTGGAGCCTGTTTCCGATTCTGTGTCTCCCTCTCTCTCTGCCCCTCCCCCGTTCATGCTCTGTCTCTCTCTGTCCCAAAAATAAATAAACGTTGAAAAAAAAAAATTAAAAAAAAAAAAAAAAAAAAAAAAAAGAAAATAAGAATGCTAAGAGTTTCCACATTCTGAAGGGATCAAGTACAAAGAAAAGATAAATGTTTCAATTCTGTTTACAAAGGTGTAATTTACCAAACTTCTGCAAGTTTACTTTAAAAGAAAAAGGGGGAAAGGTTTTCTAAATCTGGAAAATATTAAAGAGCCAGCAGTGAATGTTTCAAACAAAAATTCATAGAAAACTTATAATCATCCTCATGAGTTGATATAATCCCATGAATTAATTCTTGTTCTGTTTGATCTGAGGTCAGCATTTTATGAATCCATCAGCTTTTTTTCATTAGATCTGTAAATTCTCAGTACAGTGGCATACTCTCAAAACTATTCAAGTGATGCCATCATTCAGCATTCTGACATACAGTTAACAGGTCAATAGCTACAGCTATAACTATAGCTATAGTTATAAATCCCTTCAAAGAGTCAGAGTAAGACAGTAACTATCTATGAATAGTAAGACATAAAATAGCCATGGTTAAAGTTCTGATGAGAGTTCATTTGATAAGGAAAAATAGTTATTTCTATGGCATACAACATTTTAACATAATAACTGGACAATGAGAGTACTGCAAATTTCTAAGACCTTCACACAATTTAGTATATATCCATACACATATAACCTATGAAGATTCATATGGAATCACTTCCAATTTGACAATGCTTCCCACATAATTTAACATACCAAATAATCCTAATTAGTTTAACACTCTCTTTTACAAAGTAAGAGACAAATCCTTTGAGACTTTCCAGGAGTGCTCTAGGAAATCTCAAAGTTAGTTTGAAGTAACAAAGATTCCATTTAGCATTCGATTTTGGAAAATCATCAAAAATGTCAAAAGGTTTGAACACATGACCACTCAGGATCACAAGTCACATTGAAACAATACTTAGTTACTCATTCAACCAAAGTGACAATTAAAAGATTTCAAAGGCAAATACAGAAAGTTACATAGTTATTTTTAAAAATCATACCTCTTTCTGGGGCACCTGGGTGGCTCAGTCGGTTGAGCAACAGACTTTGGCTCAGGTCATGATCTCAGGGCTTGTGAGTTCGAGCCCCGAGTCAGGCTCTGTGCTGACAGCTCAGAGCCTGGAGTCTGCTTCGGATTCTGTGTCTCCCTCTCTCTCTGCCCCTCCCCCACTCATGCTCTGTCTCTGTCTCAGAAATAAATAAAACATAAAAAAAAATTAAAAAATCATACCTCTTTTTATATTGAGAATACTTGGCTTTCTTAAGTAATCAAAGACCTGATAAAGACAACATGAAGCACGGGAAATTATTTTAAGACACAAAATCCTGATTTCCCAGGCAGATGACTTAACAAGTAAGGAAAAAAAATTTTTTTACAGTGTCTTATTAAGAGCAGACCAGTAATCTAAGAAAATTTTGTTGTTTTAACAGAGAGAGAAAAACAAGTTCTAATTTTGTATTATTGTACTAGTTAGTAATGTTAAGCCTAATTAAAAAAATATACAAATAAATCCAACCAATCTTGGCAAGTACTGATCACCCAAGAAAAAAATTCTTCTTCCAAGATTCCTTTTCCATAAACCTTCTTTAAAAATTTATTTTAATATTCATTCAGTTTTTGTCCTACTCTTTCCTATTTTAAGTCTGGAACAGTTAGTCATTCTACTTTAGAACAAAATTTCTCTCTTTTTCCTTTAACAAAAACACATACTTCATATTTTCACTTATCAAAAATACATCTTTCTTTGCACACAGAGTTTCTTTTTTCTTAACTTTTATTATTTCTAGTAGATTCATTTACACAGTATGGATTAGAATTTTTAACCATCAGTAACCCTAGTTTTCAGTGAAAACCAGGAATCAGGCTGTTGTGAGCTGTCTGCCACATACTATCATTCTGTAGCAAATTTATGAATAAATTATTTCATAATTCTCTAGAGGCGTATCTTTCTCCCAGTACAATTTTTCAGGTTTATTGACAGACTCAAATATTTCTAGCTTTTGTATTCTGTATAAAAACAAGATGCCAAAAGTAGATAAACTTAGGTTTGGCAATTAACTGTTTTAATATTGTATCTTACTTGGAAGTGATCTAGATATTCAATGAATGTCTATAATTTAACTAAACTTAGTATAGTGTTAAGTAAGGTTTCAAGTTATCAAAAAGATTTTTGCAAATATTTTTTTTTTTTTTTTGGTGGGGCGGGGGGAGGAAAAGAGAGAGACAGAGTATGAGCAGGGAAGGGGCAGAGAGAGAGGGAGACACAGAATCGGAAGCAGCCTCCGGGCTCTAAACTGTCACCACAGAGCCCAACACAAGGCTTGAACTGACACCGAGACTGAGATCATGATGAGCCAAAGTTGGCCGCTTAAACAACTGAACCACCCAGGCATCCCACAACTATGTTTTTTTAATTCCAGTATAGGAATTAAATTAGGGTTATATTAGTTTCAGGTGTACAATATAGTGATTCAACACTCGCATACCTGGTGCTCATCACAAGTGTACTCCCTAATCCCCATCACCTATTTAACCTCCCCCTCTCCCTGCCATAACCACCAGTTTTTTCTCTATAGTTAAGAGTCTGTTTCTTGGTTTGTCTCTCTCACTTTTTTTTCCTTTACTCGTTTGTTTTGTTTCTTATATTCCACATATAAGTGAAATCATATGGTATTTGTTTTTCTCTGACAGACTTATTTCACTTAGCATTATACTCTCTAGCTCCATCTATGTCATTGCAAATATCAAGATTTCATTCTTTTTTATTGTGGAATAATATACCATTATATATGCACATCTCATCTTCTTTATCCATTCATCTATCAATGGACACTTGGGCTGCTTTCATAATGTGGTTATTGTAAATAATGTTGCTATAAACATAGGGATGCATGTATCCCTTTAAATTCATGTTTTTGTGATTGGGGGAGGGGGGGGAATACCCAGTAGTGCAATTACTGGATCGTAAGATAGTTCTATTTCTAAATTTTTGAGGAACCTCCATTCTGTTTTCCACAGTGGCTACACCAGTTTGCATTCCTACCAACAGTGCAAGAGGGTTCCTTTTTCTCCATCGTCACCAACACTTCCTTCTTAGTTTAGCCATTCTGACAGGTGTGAGGTGATATCTCATTGTGGATTTGATTTGCATTTCCCTGATGATGAGTAATGTTGAACATCTTTTCATGTGCTAGCCATCTGGATGTCCTTTTTGGAGAAATGTCTGTTTATGTCTTCTGCCCATTTCTTAATTGGATTATTTGTTTTGGGGTTGTTGAGTTGTATAATTTCTTTATACATTTTAGATACTAACCCTTTATTAGATATGTCATTTGCATATATCTTCTCCATTCAGTAGGTTGCCTTTTAGTTCTGTTGATTGTTTCTTTTGCTGTGCAGAAACTTTTTATTTTGATATAGTCCCAAAAGTTTATTTTTGCTTTTGTTTCCCTTGCCTCAGAAGACATATATAGAAAAATGTTGCTATGGCTGATGTCAGAGACATTACTACCTGTGCTCTCTTCTAGGATTTCTATGGTTTCAGATCTCACATTTAGGCCTTTAATCCATTTTGAGTTTATTTTTGTGTATGGTGTAAAAAACAGTCCAGTTTCATTTTTTGCATGTGGCTGACCAGTTTTCCCAAAACCATTTACGGAAGAGACTGTCTTTTTCCCATTGGATATTGTTTTCTGCTTTGTCAAAGATTAACTGACCACATAATTGTGGGTTTATTTCTGAGTTTTCTATTCCATTGATCTATGTGTCTGTGTTTGTGTCAGTACCATACTGTTTTGATTACTACAGCTTTGCAATATAACTTGAAGTCTCAGACTGTGATACCTCCAGTTTTATTCTTTTTCAAGATTGCTTTGGCTATTTGGGGTCTTTTGTGGGTCCATACAATTTTAGGATTGTTTGTTCTAATTCTGTGAAAAATGCTGTTCGTATTTTGGTAGGGATTGAATCAGATCTGTAGATCGTTTTGGGTAGTATAGACATTCTACCAATATTTGTTCTCCCAATCCATGAGCATGGAAGTTCTTTCCATTTCTTTGTGCCATGTTCAACTTCTCTCATCAGTGTTTCATAGGTTTGAGTGTACAGGTCTTCCACCTCATTGGTTAGGATGTCTTATTATTTTTGGGGATTGTTTTCTTAATTTCTCTTTCTGATGCTTCATGTTTAGTGTATAGAAATGCAACAGACTTCTGCACATTGATTTTGTATCCTGCAACTTTATTCATTTATCCATTCTAGTAGTTTGTTGGAGTCTTTCAGGTTTTCTATATATAGTATCATGTCATCTGCAAATAGCGAAACTACTACTTCTTTATTACCAATTTGGATGCCTTTTATTTCTTTTAGTTGTCTGATTGCTGTGGCTAGGACTTCCAGTACTATGTTGAGTAAAAGTAGTAAGAGAGGACATCTTTGTCTTGTTCCTGATCTTAGGGGAAAAGCTTTCAGTTTCTCACCATTGAAGATGATGTTAAATGTGGGTTTTTCATGCAGGGACTTTATTATGTTGAGGTATGTTCCCTCTGAACCTACTTTGTTGAGGGTTTTTATCATACATGGATGCTGTACTTTGTCAAATAATTTTTCAGCACCTACTGAAATGATAATATGGTTTTTATCCTTTATTCTATTAATGTGATGTATCACCTCGATTGATTTGCAAATAATGAGCCACACTTGCAACCCAGGAATAAATCCCACTTGAGTGTGGTAAATGATTTTTTTAATGTATTGTTGGATTCAGTTTGCTAGTATTTTGTTGATGATTTCTGCATTTATGTTCATCAGAGATATTGTCCTGTAGTTCTCTTTTTGTGTGTGTGTGTGATGTCTTTATCTGGTTTTTTTTATCAGGGTGATATCGGCCTCATAGAAGGAATTTGGAAATTTCTTTCTTCTATTTTTTGGAATAGTTTGAGAAGAGTAGGTATTAACTCTTCTTTAAATATTTGGTAGAATTCACCCATGAAGCTGTCTGGTCCTGGACTTTTGTCTGTTGGGAATTTTTTTATTACTGATTCAATCTCTCCTAGTAATTGGTCTGCTCAGATTTTCTACTTCTTGCTTCAGTTTTGGTAGGTTATATGTTACTAGGAATGTATTTATCTTGTCTAGGTTGTCTAATTTGTTGGCATATAGTTTTTCATAATATTCTCTTACAATTGTTTGTATTTCTGTGGTGTTGGTTGCTATTTTTCCTCTTTCATTTGTGATCTTGTTTGAGTCCTCTCTCTCTCTCTCTCTTTCTCTCTCTCTCTGATGAGTCTGGCTAGAGGTTTATCAACTTTGTTGATCTTTTCAAGAACCAGCTCCTGGTTTCATTGATCTGTTCTACTGATTTTTTAGTTTCTATATCATTTATTTCTGCTCTAATCTTTATTTCTGCTCTAATTATTTCCTTCTTTCTGTTGGTTTGGGGTTTTGTTTGTTATTCTTTTTCTAGCTCCTTTAGGTGTAAGGTTTATTTGAGATTTTTCTGGCTTCTTAAGGTATGTCTGTATTGCTATAAACTTCCCTCATAGAACAGCTTTTGTTGCATCCTAAGGTTTCTGGACCACTGCATTTTCATTTTCATTTATTTCCATGTACTTTTTTATTTCTTCTTTGATTTCTTGGTGACCCATTCATTTTTTAGTAGCGTGTCATTTAATCTCCATGTATTTGTAGTCTTTCCAGATTTTTCCTTGTGGTTGATTTCTAGTTTCATAGCATTGTGGGCAGAAAAGATGCATGCCACGACTTTGATCTTTTTGAATTTGTTGAGGCTTGTTTTATGGCCTAATATGTGATCTATTCTGGTCAAAGTTTCATGTGTACTTGAAAAGAATATGCAGTTTGCTGTTTTAGGTTACAATGCTCTGAATATATTTGTTAAATCTATCTGGTTCAGTGTGTCATTCAAAGACACTGTTTTCTTGTTGATTTTCTTTAATTTTTTAAAATACTTATTTTTAAGAGAGAGAGAGACAGAGCACAAGTGGGGGAGGGGCAGAGAGAGAGGGAGACTCAGAATCTGAAACAAGCTCTGAACTATCAGCACAGGGCCCAACGCAGGGTTTGAACTCCGGAACCGTGAGATTATGACCTGAGCAGAAATTGGACGTTTAACTGACTGAGGCACCCAGGCACCCCTCTTATTAATTTTCTGTTTGGGTGATTTGTCCATCAACATAAGTGGGGTGTTAAAGTCTCCTACGATTATTTTATTACTATCAATTAATTTCTTTATGTTTGTTATTAACTGTTTTATGTACTTGGGTGTTTTCATGTTGGGTGCATAAATATTTATAAATGTTATATCTTCTTGGATTCTCCCCTTTATTATTATACAGTGTCCTTCTTTGTCTCTTTCTACAGTCTTTGTTTTAGAGTCTATCTTGTTCAATATAAATATTGATACTCTGGCTTTCTTTTGACATCCATTTGCATGATAAATGCTCTCCATCCCCTCAGTTTCAATTTGCAGGTGTCTTTATCTCTAAAATGAGTACCTTATAGGTGACTTATAAATGGATCTTGTTTTTTTTTTTATCTACTCTGTCTGCCTATGTCTTTTGGTTGAGTGTTTAGTCTATTTACATTCAAATTAAGTATTGATAGACATGAATTTATCATCATTTGTTACTTGTTTTGTGGCTGTTTTTGTAGTTTTTCTCTGATCCTTTCTTCTCTTGCTCTCTTTCATGGTTTGCTGGGTTTTTTTTAGTGATATACTTGGATTCCTTTCTCTTTATTATTTGCATATCTACTAGTGGTTTTTGATTTATGGTTACCATTAGGTTCATATATAAAATCTTAGATTTTTGCATCTATTTTTAAGTAGACATATTATAAAGCATAATTATTATTGAAGAGTTCATTAATAAACTTGTATCCCACTTACATCGTTTTAATTCACCTGTTCTTATAATTATGCTTGAGTTGCTCATGAAAATTTCATGAGACATTAAACAAAGCTAGCCATCATTGTAAGTTATTTTTCTTGTTGGAAAATCAGGCAACTTTCAAACAAATCACAGAAGCAAAGAATCTAAAAGTTAAACATTTGGTTCTTCCCCCCTTTTTTCTTTTTTTTTGTTTTTTTTTTTTTTACTGCCATGTTGACATGCATCAAGCAATTTATTTTTATTGTACATTTTATTCTTAGGGTAAATTTATAGTTTTATAATTTTAAACATATAGTAGAGGTAATATAAGCTTGTTTGACTGGTAAATCTAGGTAGGAAAAATTGTATATCCACATTATAATTAATCTTCAGAATTCTGAGGGTACACCTATTTAATTTTACCAACCATTTTTAAGTAGCTTTATTTACCAAAGAATATCCCTGATCATGTGAACCTAAAACACACACATACACATACACACACACACACACACACACACACACACACACACACACACACATTGGTTAGTTTCTTTATATCTGAGAGTTTTAAGACAATTAATTTATGTAAGTACCCACTTGCCTCTAAACCAATTTGAGTAGAACTCATCTGGGGGATTTTATAAATTAATTTAGTAATACCAGCTGGAGAGGGAAAAATATCACTTGTAAATAACATACAGACATACATACACATGTACATAAACATATATTCAAATAGAGATTTTTTTTTTAGCTTTCATTCTAAAATTTTAGTCTTAAAGTTAATAAAACATAGCAATACAAACTCACTGGTTTATCTCCACTTTATGTTTTTATCTGTATTGTATTTCCAGCAAATGGACAAGTTAAGGTACCTGTATGTCAATATTTGTGGAGAAGACTTAACATTTTCTTTTGCTCTGAATGTAAACTAAACTTTAGGCTGGTGACTACAGAGACATCTAGCAGCTGTCTGGATATCTCCAGTGTACATATGAGTGGACAAAACAGCTATCTCTGGTTCCAGCTTTTTTTTTTTTCTCTTTTCAGTCTCAGGTGGTTGCTTTTAGAGGTCCCAGAGTCTCCTGAGAGCCCCCGAGGGAGGATAGGTGGCCTAAAATTCAAGTGGCTGTAGGGAGTTGAGAGGATAAGGTGAGAAGGGAGAAGTCTGGCAAGGTTGGACAGAGGAATAAAGGAAGAAGGGGTGTGAGGGGGAACATATAAAAGGATTCAAGGCATAGGAGGGAATACTGAAGATGGTAAGAGGAGGAAGGAGGAGAGACACAATGGAGAAGGAGAGGCCTTAGAGGAGCCAGTCTGGGGAGATCTCAGGTTTTCCAAAGAGACCAGTGGAGTTCTACATTGTCCTCAGCAAAATCATGCTAACAAGAAAAGAAGCAGTGGAGTTGGCAGAGCTCATAATTAATAGAGGTACAAGAAGGGGGTTTCAGTCAACTGAGACGTTCCCATGGGAGAAGCAGAATCCAATGAGGACAACAGAGAGGCCTCACAGAGAGCCAAGAAGAAAGACTTCCAGCCCAGAGAGGTAGGAAATAATCCCCTCTCAGGAAAGAGATCCAGAAAGAAGAGACTTCCAGCTCAGCAGGTACCTTTCAAGGAAGCCTGGGACTCCAACTCATCTTCTTACAAATAGAGAAATGTAGGACTATACCCCAGCATCTGTTTGTCTGGGACTCTAAATCAGCTTGTAGAGTATACTCAGAATCTTACAAGTCAAAATCTGTCCTTACCAGCTTTAACAACGTCTGTCTGTAGCACCGGTTCCAGAGTCAGACTCTCCATAGGATCCCCAACCTATCAGGCAGAAGGGAAGATAAAGACTTCAACGTTGCATTCTTAAGGTCCTAAGTGGCCTTAAGGTCACCCAGGGGCCCAGATGATGAATCTGATCCTATCTGAGTCACAGCACCATAACTGTTAAAGAAAAAAGTACTCAATGAGGCTTGTTAAAGAAGGGAAGGCAGACTTTATTCAGGACCATCATGATAGATACAGGGAATACCACAATGGGATTCTACAGTGGGGAAGAGAGACTGGGCTTGACTCCAAGTAGAGCATGGACAAGTGGGAATTTAAAGCCAAGGAGAGAGTGGGGGGTAGTGGATGAAAACTTACTAAGGTATAAGAGGGGTTCTGGCTAAACCCACCTAATGGGATTCTTGCTGACAACAGGCCAGGATGATCAGACATCACCTGGGGGATGAAGAACCTGATCAGATAGCGAAGGTGATCAGATATCAAGAGTGAGTGGCTCTAGTTAAACTGACTTATCAAGGTTCTCACTAAAACTAGATTTTATAAGGACACACAAAGATGGGCCCAGAGGAAGGTCCAAGGGCCTGATTAACGTTTGCTCAAAGTACTTTTGTTAACGGGTTTATTTTAAAGAGGAAAAGAATAACAAAAATTGGAGATGGCATCCCAGATATAAAACTTTAGATTTTTCTAAATTTAACTCAAGGCCATCCCTGCTAGAATTCATTAAGTCTGGCCCCCTGAAAATCATGTAATCTTTTGCCTCCAGAGAGTTTAACAAGGCACCAGGATAGTCTCAGCCTTTGAGAGAAGTCCCAGAAAGGAAACAATCCAATAGAAAGAGGGAAGCATCACATTATAAGAATGTCAATAACCCATCATAATTTTCCTAACCCTAGTCCTCCACCCTAAATCACTTCTAGCAACTCAAGTGTCCTTAAAGTTGCATAAGTGACAAAATATACAGATTTGGCTGTTCTTTTCCTAGAATCTCATAAAAGAAGTTTCAGCCCTATGGCACATGATCAGGGAAGTCAATTATACTGGCTTTTCAGTCAGTGAAGCCTGGGTTCAAATCCTGATTCTAACTTAGCAGTGATCATCGGAGCCTGGAGCCTGTTTCCGATTCTGTGTCTCCCTCTCTCTCTGCCCCTCCCCCGTTCATGCTCTGTCTCTCTCTGTCCCAAAAATAAATAAAAAACGTTGAAAAAAAAAATATATATATCGGGCGCCTGGGTGGCGCAGTCGGTTAAGCAGTGATCATGCACAGGTTTTCTAACTGCCCTTACATTGTTTTCTCAACTGTAAGCCTGGAGTCATTATTTTACCTAACCCACAGAGCTGCTTTGAAGGTGGGATAAAAATAATGCGCCAAAGTGCTTAGCGAATTGCCTGTCATAGAGTCAGCACTTAGTAAATTGAAGATATGTGAGAAGAAGGGGTAGGTGAGGGGAACTGGGAAAGTCTAGAAAGAGTGTATAGCTCCTAAGAGATACAAGTGCCATGGGTTCCAAGGGATGAGTTAACTAGGCAAAGTAGCACACTTGCCAAGTCTCAAAAGAAATTAAGAAGCCTGGGGCACCTGGGTGGCTCAGTTGGTTAAGCCCTTAACCAACCGTGTGTCCATGATCACAGTGATCTCACAGTTTGTGAGATCAAGCCCCAAGTTGGACTCTGCACTGATAGCACAGAGCCTGCTTGGGATTCTCTCATTCTCTCTCTCTCTCTCTCAATCTCTCTCTCTCTCTCTCTTCCCCCCCCCCCACTCCCCCACTCATGCTTGAGTTCTGTCTCTTTCAAGAGAAATAAATCAATATTTAAAAAAAAAAAAAGAGGGCACCTAGGTAGCTCAGTCAGTTAAGTATCAGACTTCGGCTCAGGTCATGATCTGAGTTTGTGAGTTTGAGCCCCACGTTGGGCTTTCTGCTGTCAGCTCAGAGCCTGCTTCAGATCCTCGGTTCCCCTCTCTCTTTGCCCCTCCCCTGCTTGCTCTCTCTCTCTCTCTCAGAATAAATAAATATTTAAAAAAGAAGAAGAAGAGGAAGAAGAAGCAGCCGCTGCAGCAGCAGCCTGAGAGAAGCCGGCCTGGGATTTACAGACAGAGTGGAAAGTGGCCCTATCCCCTTTGTGTTTTCTCTCCAGACATATGAGACAAGTTCACCAAGACAGAAGAAAGAAACATGGTGAGGGCCCCCTTGGCATTGCAGTGCGGGTTCTGCCTGAAGAGGCTGAGGGTGCTGAAACAATTCGAGATTGAGACTTTTGACTTGGGCAGGACATCTGCTCGTGAAACTTTCGGGCAGAGTGAAGCTTAGGAAACTGGTAAGAGGTTAAATAAGTGGGAATAAATCAAAAAGCGGGACATACAGACCAAAGGACACTTCACTGCCTTCCTGCCAGTTGTGAGCTACAGCCCATGAGACTGGCCTTGTTACAGATAGGATCATTTCTCACCGGAAAGTTCCCTGGCCTTGTTGAGCTTGGCCTCGGGTACTCAACATTCTCAGGCTTGGCATGGTTTTCTCCAGTAATATTTTCTCTTTCTGAAAAAAAAAAAAAAAAAAAATAGCAATACAGTAAAAAAAAAAAAAAAGTGGGGGGGGGGGGCGGATTATGTAGTGAGAATGCCAAAAAAACGTCTGAGAATATGAATCACCAGAGAGAGAATTCCTGAATTTATTTTTCCTAACATTATTCTTATTAAGGAGAAAGAGATTTCCTTTTTGAGCCCCTGTATCTGTGATTCCTTAAAAACACTTTATTATGAAATTCTTGCTTGGGTTTCATTTTTTAATGTGCAGACATTTTGAATATGTGTTTCTGTCTCTGTGTGTTCTTTTCTCTCATGTGGCTGGGGGAAGAATTTCAATAGGCCCAGCCGACGGAGATAGTAACAGCAACAAGTTATGCCCTTATACATTTTGGAGGCTGAGGTGTGAGGACTGCAGATCATAAATACGATGCAGAAATTGGCCCATGTGTCCTATCTTGCAGCTTATGTAGTTGTAGCGACACATCTACCGAGGGCCCTGCTTCCCTGCCTCCACAAGGTGACTAAGAAGGAAAGAACAGAGAGCATCTGTAACATGCTCTATACATCTCCAGAGAGGGTAGTGCTGGCCTCAAGCATCCCAAAGGGCCACTAAGGAAACGTGGTCAAATCTCCCACTCAGTGTTACAGGAAACAGACCTAGAAAAGGGAGATGGGTGTAAGTTTGCCAAGAAAGTAAATCATGCACATGAGATGTCAGGACCACTTAATGCACAGCAGATTTTCAGACCATTTCATCCACAGAATAAAATACACGGACTAACAATAGTATAGGAAAATGTTATATGTTTCAGTGGAAAACTATGCACGCCCTTCTACAGACTAATCTTTCAGGTTATGAGATTCTAGCTCTGTTCATTGTATTTTAATTATTTCGTAAAGCTTTGTAAGCTGTAGGTAACGGATAGATGTATAATTTTTATCCTGTCTGGTAGTGATTTAACTGACCAGCCCACCATCACCCCAACTGTCCTTAAAACTGGACAGAACAGTTTCGTCTCCATTTGCAATTCATCTCAACATTCCTTTACTTGTATCAATCCGTGTTTTGGTTTTTCCTTTGAAACAGTTGTTACAGGTTGAATAATGTCCCCCCTTCAAAAAAATGTTAAAGTCCTCACCCCCAGGATGTGTGAATGTGACCTTATTTGAAAATAAGGTCTTTACAGGGCACCTGGGTAGCTCAATCGTGTTAAGTGTCTGACTCTTGATCTCAGCTCAGGTCTTGATCTCAAGGTCATGAGTTCAAGTCCTGCATTGGGTGTAAAGCCTACTGAAAAACAAAAAGAAAGAAAGAAAATAGGGTCTTTGCAAATGACTGAGTTAAGATGAGGTTATTAAAGTGGGCCTTAAACCAATATATAAACCCTTATAAAAAGGGGAAATTTGGACAAAGACACAGACAGGCACATAAAATGGATGCCATATGAAAATGAGGGCAGATATGGGGATAATGCAACTCCCAAACTGGGGAAAAAGCACACCTTTTTTTGTTTTGTTTTGTTTCGTTTTAGTCTACATGTGATGCCTGGAACAATGGCAGCCATCTTGTGTTCATGAGAGCAGCTATTGTGACTAAAGACAAAATTTGCCACTCCAAACATGGAAGAGTAGAAAGAAGGTCAATTCCTGGGTTTTTGATAATATCCAAGGTAACCTACCCAGAGTCACACATAAGACAAAATCTGTACCAATTCAAACTCTAGACCTACTTTCTCTCCCATACCACTTACCTCCTCTGTGTTTATTAGTCAGTAAATGAAGGTTAATTTCTCCTACTTCTTACTGATGTTTGTTTTTATCCTTTAAAATGTCTTAGCTATAGAGCCTAGTGGTTAAGAGCAAACTTTGGTGTCAGGTGGACCTGGGTTTAAATTCTGCCTCTGTGTGGCCTCAAGCAAGTCATTTAACCCCTTTATGTCTCAGTTTCCTGGAATACAGAATGGGGATAGATAGCAATTACTATGTTATATGGTTGTGATAGGACTAAGTGAAACTACACATTTAAAGTACTTATCACAGGGGCGCCTGGGTGGCGCAGTCGGTTAAGCGTCCGACTTCAGCCAGGTCACGATCTCGCGGTCCGTGAGTTCGAGCCCCGCATCAGGCTCTGGGCTGATGGCTCAGGGCCTGGAGCCTGTTTCCGATTCTGTGTCTCCCTCTCTCTCTGCCCCTCCCCCGTTCATGCTCTGTCTCTCTCTCTGTCCCAAAAATAAATAAATGTTGAAAAAAAAAAAAAAAAAATAAAGTACTTATCACAGTTCCTGGCACATTATATTTGCACAGAAAAAATTGATGGTGTTTATGATTATTACTATCATTGTGCCATGCATTATTACCCTACCTCTTCAATAGGCAGCCAGCATTTTCAATGTGAGGAAAGCACCTTGTTCCCCATACACAGAGTGGTTTCATCAATTGACTTCACACTCATTAGAGCCTCCCCTCTCCATGCTACAACTGGGAGCTCCTCCTTCCTCCTGCCCAGAGAGCCACCATCAAATGAGCCCAGCTCCCTGGGAGCATCTGTCATTCCTTGGTGGAGCCCAGCCTGGGTTTGTATAGACTCACATTACCCCCACACCCCACACCCCACACCCCAGGGCCCTGACAGCTTTGATGCTCATGTGGCTGCCTGGCAGGAACAGAAAGATAAAACCCTACTTGTTTCCTCTCTCCACAATAAGACCTTTGGCATTTTAGAGGGACACAGATATAAAAGACCTGACTTTTTTTTTCCTTTCTTTTCATTTTCCCCCCCAAAACAAATGGTGGTTTGTCCTTACCAGCAGCTCCTTCAGAGCCACACCAGCATCAAAGAGCATGAAATCAGCAGAAAGCCAAGGCAGGGTAGTTCTACCCTACCCACTAGGGAATTTGCTTGCTTACAGGACAAACAAAAAGGGAGGGGAAAGGGGAGCTTTGCGCAAAGAGCATCTCACTGGGGTGACCTAAGCTCACAGCCCCCACCCCATTTCCAAAAGCTTGTTTTTTTAACGTTTACTCTTTGCCACTTGAAGCTTGGCACACAGACCAGACAAGGACAATGAGGGACACAGAGAAAGGAAAGCTCAACTTGTCTCATGGATAAATCTTGAGCTGACTTGACATCTCATACTCCAAAGGGCTTACTGTGCCAACAATGGGTAGGCCTCTGTGCGTGGAGCATTCAGTTGGAACTGGCAAGTCTTGTGTCAAGCTCTGCTCTAAGTCCACATGACCATGTGCGAATGGAGGAGGAATGAGAACAGTCTCCAGGGCCTATTGTTTCTGGAGTATGTCCTATGTGTTGGGTCTGTACCAAGTACCTAATATGTGGCAACCTTGGGGTAGGTAGGACTACTTTCCTCATTTACAGATGTGGACACCGAAGTGCAGAGAGATCAAGTCAGTCGTCCAAGGTCACATCCTAAGAGGCAGAGGCAGGACTCAAACTCAGATCCGCACCAAAGTATGTGTTCTTATCCAGATGTTGTAAAGCTGCTTTCCACAGGGATTGTGAGCAGACTGATAAATGCCAAGCAATATTCAGTTTTAGGGCATCTGTTATCTATTGAATTGTGCCTCCAAAAAATGTTATGTTAAAGTCCTAACCCCTAGTACCTGGAAAGTACTATTTGTAAATAGGGTTTTTCAGATGTAAGCAAGTGAAAATGAGGACATACTGGATTAGGGGTAGGCCCTAATCCAGTGGCTGGAGTCCTTGTAAGGAAGGGAGATTTGGATGCAGATACTCATACAGGGAAGGGGCCATGTGAAGACAGAGGCAGAAATTGAAGAGATGCTACCACAAACCCAGGAACTTCAAGGATTGCTGGAAACCACCAGAAGCAAGGAAGGACCCTCACCTAGAGCCTCTGAGAGAATGTGGTCTGGCCAACATCTTGATTTTGGACATCTGGTCCCCAGAACTGTGAGAATAAATCTCTGCTGTTTGAAGCCACTAGGTCTGGGACACTTTGCGAAGGCAGCCTTAGGAAATGAATATAGCATCAGTCTTTGTGAGTTTACAGAGAAAGAGGGGGAGGGTGACAGGAATTGCGGGGAGGGGAGAAAAAGGCAAGACAACTTTCAGACAAATTATATAAAGACTATATCTGGCATAGTGGCCTGGGGAACAGGGTGAGGATGCCAGCCACAAAAGGGAGACAGACAGAAGTGGGTGATGAAGGTAGGGAAATGAGGGGTTTAATGGAAGTGAAGGGGTGAAAAGGGGAGACAGAACCACAGCAAATTTGATGGGTCAGCTCCTTGAAAGGGAGAAGGGTCTGGCGTTCTGGCATTCCCTGCCAGTAAGGGAAAGGATTGAGAAAGAACAGAATGCTGCCACACTGTCTGCCCCGTGACAATGACCTTGCCCTACGCCACTGCCCCAGCCTTCTCACACCTCAGCAGGGCTCTTACGTCAGACTCCTCTTCAGTTACTGCACTCAGGGAACATGTAGTTAGCACTCACTAAGTGACTGGCGCTGAAGAGGGTGTGGGCATGAAGACCAGAGAGCAGCACAAAGGAACAAGAAACTAGGAGCCGCATGATTTCTTCAACCTGGATTGCTCTTTGCCCCACTGTCAGTCTAGAAAGAATATACTTAGAACTCCAGCCCATCCCAACTTGGATGGGGGCATTAGCCCACCTCACTGGGCCCAAAACAACTTCCACACCCCTACAGTATAATGCTTAGAATTATACTGTATTTCTTTCTTTGTGTGTGTGTGTGTGTACACACAGAAATATAGATAGATAGGGAGATAGATATAGACACATAGATATCTACCTATAGGTATAAATATAAATAAAGATAGATGTAGAGATAGACAGATAGGTAATTATAGATATAATGGCTGCTCCATTAGAATGTGAACTTCTGGAAGGCAATGCCCTATTCAACTCTATTGAGTCAGTGCACAACAGTTGGTCAGTAAATATTTGATCAATGAATGCCCAAGGTATTCTAGAACTCAAACAACAAAAAGTCTTAAGTAATAGGAAAACAGGCAAAGGACATAAACACACGATTTACAAAATAAAAGAAATACGAGTGGTTCTCAAGCACATGAAAAGATGCTTAAATACAGTCATAGTAAAAGGCATACAAGTTAAAGCTATACTGAGGAAACATATTTCACCTCTTAGACCAGGAACAGTGTGACAAGATACTGGGTGGGAAGTTGTGGGGACACAAGCAGGCTCATACCTGCTCATAGAAATGACATAACCCATAAGAAGGTCCTTAGGCAATATCTACCCTCTGTCTAGCAAGCGTACTTCCAGTGGGTTCCTGTGGGATATCTCTCAGATAGTCCTGCAAACACAAAGCTGGAGTACAGACAAGCATTTTTGCAACAGCAAGAGATCTGAAGTAATTCAAGGGCCCTTCTCTAGAGAATTGGAAAAATAAACTGTGGTGCTTGAATAAGAATGAGAAAAATAAAAACTATATTTGTATTTGCCTAATTTGCATTAAGAAACACTGGCTGGAGAAACTACTGCCTGTGGCTACCTAAGTGGGAACAGGGGGCAAGGTCAATAGCTGGAGAGAGAGCAAGATTTTGCAAGACATGGCTTTCACATCATGCTGATTCTTGAATTAGGCAAATGTATTAGATGATCAAAAAATAATAATAAATTAAATTTAAAGAGAGTATATGATATTAATACATAACATGTAATAGAATATAACATGTAATATGTGGAAGGCAGAGTTAGGAAGTTTCATGGCAGTACAGGAAATTTCATGGAAAAGAAACAAAAATGACTCAAAATTCAGAATAGATTAAAATTTCAAAATAGCATAAAATTTACCTATTACCAACTTCCTGGAAGACTAAAGAGGAGATCTATTTTCCGTAAGAACCAAAAATTGGGGTAAATAATACTAGTCAAAAACTCTTAAGCTACCTGAAGGAAAAGTCCATTGGTCACTGTGGGGAATTTCATATGCTCAGGACACAAGCTGCCTAACCACTCAATTCTCTCATTTTCCCTCTGACAATCTCATTGGAATTCCATTTATTTCCTAATTTCAGCCTCTCTCCCAAACCCAATATCCTCACATGTCTTGAACTTTTCTTGACTTTTCCATATCATCCATCAAAACCTTCCAAGATCTCTATCTCGATATACCTTTCACATTTTATTTAAAATCCAGATTGACTATCATAAGGATGTAATGCTCTGCCCAACCTAGGATACTATCACTCATTAAACCCCATAACAATCTCACAAGATAGACCATCATAATCCATTTTACTAGCATTTTACAGATGAGAAAAGGGAGCCTAGAGAGGTGGGGTGCTTTGTCCAAGGTTATCTGGTATGGAAAGGTGGGGCCAGAATAGAAACCCTAGTAGTCTGACTTCAGAGCCTACTCACCAGTACTGCATCCCTAGATGCTTCCCACAATAATTTGTGACCTATAGACCTTTCCTTCTGCTTCATATCCATCCATCCATGCATTCACTTGTCCCTCAGACATCCATGGCCACTTATAGTGTACAAGGCACTATGCTAGGTGAAGGGGACACAGAGATTCCAGAGATGGTGGTCCTTGACTTTGAGAAGTTTATGGTCCAGAGAGAACACACACAGGTAAAAACACAACTCCATATACAGGAGGTTCTGCAATGTGAGCCTAGGAGAGGCCCCCACTCCCCACCCCGAATCCACTTCTATACCTCTTTTGTTTTACCTCCCCTGCTCAGGAAGTCTTCGTTTAGGGCCCTGTAACTATCACAACTGGAAAATCAAATCCATCAGGATTCTTCCAGGTAAAGTAAAGGGGTCCAAACAGACTTACATGCTAACAACTCTAACATTTGGTCTTGGGGTCTGCTTTCCTGTAGCCTACAGTTTTATGGATATCATTTCACGTTGGAACAAGAATAAGAGAATTGTGTGTTGTTGCTTCTAGCCACAAGAATCAGATTGAAAACAAAAGAGAAAGAAGATTTAATCTGATAATATTTCTCACAGTGTAATTCAGAGGACTGAGAAGTAAAGAAGAGCCCAGAAGTCTTACCTGTTGCCTTTAAATGTCTTCTTCCTTATCAGAGTCCAAAGGACTCATGTTCCTAAAATCATCATGCTAAGTTGAGAAAGGATAGCCTAATTACTAAACTTGCAGTTTTCCCTGTGATCTGCTCAGGCTCCACAGGGCAAGAGTGACTGCTCAAGTTCCATCCCCCAAACAAAACACCAAAACTAGTCACACAGACCTGGGTTCAAAGCCAGACTCTGCCACTTACCAAGAAATCATCAGCATCAACTTCCTCATCTGGAGAATGGGATTAATAATGAAGATTTGGTAAGATAATACATACAAAGGTCCTAGCCTTAGGCATGACACAAATTCAAAGCCTTCCTGGGACAGTCTCTTAACCAGAGTCACTGCCAACTTCCACATGCAAACCTCTCGAGGTCAGGTTGTGAGCATTAGCCCTGGCCCCCTCTGCCCAAGGGACCTGTACTTATTTGGCAGCCATAGCTTGGCCTCTAGAGCTGCAGAGACAAGGAGAACAGGTTCTAGGGCCTAAGAAGAGAAGGGCTCGAAAGAGACAGGGACTATCCAAGCTTACAGTCACACAGGCTAGGGTTGGGGTTACATTCTAGACTGGGGATGCAGAGAGAGTACAGAAAAACCTGGGTAAAGGGAAGTGGTGCAGGTTGGAGGCAACCTAGTATCCTGAGACTAAGCAAGTCCATAGTTCAACACCAGCAAAGCAGTAGCATTGAAAACATTACTTTGGAAAGAAATCAGTATTTCTCAAAAAGTCTGAGGGGAAAAAAAGTCTGAATTTTATTGAACTGACCTACACTTTTGTATGGCTTGATATCATTTTCAGTTTTAAATAGTTAGAGGCAGAGTGAGGGTAGGGAATAGAAGATAGGCACCGGGGCGCTTGGGTGGCTCAGTCAGTTAAGTGTCTGACTTCGGCTCAGATCATGATCTCACAGTTCGTGAGTTTGAGCCCCACATCAGGCTCTTAATCTCAGTGCAGAATCTGCTTCGTATCCTTTGTCTCCCTCTCTTTCTGGCTCTCTCTCTCTCTCTCTCTCTCAAAAATAAAATAAACGTTAAAAAAAAAAAAAAAAAAGAAGAAGTTAGGCACCATATTCTTTCCCATGCTATTCTGACCTGGCCCATTAAATACCAAAAAGGCTTCATCTTATGTCTGTATTTTAAGGGTTAGTAACCCAAATACCTGTAGAGGTCAAGCAGATCAGAGATATGAGTACCTGTACCACGTAAGGAAACTGGAACACAAATGTCCTAGTCAACTATTGCCAGAGAGAAGCAGAGTCAGTGTTACTAGATTGATTTTTTAAAAATAGAGAGAGAGATTTATTTTAAGGATTGGCTCATAATTATGGTGGCTGGCAGTCCAAAATCTATAGGGAAGGCCAAAAATTCAGGTAATAGTTGATGTTTCCATCTTGAGTCTGAATTCAGCAGGGCAGGAATTACCTGTTGACAATTATGATGTGAACACACTGCTAATGTTGCTCAATCACCTATAGACATATACAATAATGACAGGAGATTTCCTTTTCCTGCAGGTGGGACTGGATTTACCTTCCTCCTCTATGTTTTCATTATTGCTCATTCATGAGGTCATATAAGTATGTATGTCTTCCTTCACTAATAGACTAAGATATTTTTCAAAGTGTAGCTCACATATCAAAGATATCAAAATATTCTGGAGTTCCTGTTAAGTAGATTCCTGACATGCCTCATCCACTAATTCAGGAAATCTATGCTAAATTTTAACAAGCACTCTTGGGGTGCCTGGTGGGGTTCAGTTGGTTAAGCATCTGACTCTTGATTTCGACTCAGGTCATGATCTCATGGTGGTGAGATCCAGCCCCACATCAGGCTCTGCCCTGGACGTGAAGCCTGCATAAGATTCCCCCTCTCCCTCTTCCTCTGCCTCTCCCCAGCTTGCACGTGCACTCTCTCTCAAAAACAAAACAAAAAAAAAGCATTTTTTTTTTCTTGTGCATGCTAACATTTAAAACCCACTGGACAGAACTGTTTTCTCATTTTGTCCTTCAGTGACCAACAAAGTCCCTAACACTTAGTGGGAGCTTAACAAATGTTGTTGAGCAAATTAATAAGTAGTGTCACTGGTTTGTCCCTAGGTTCTCTTGTGATGTGTGTAAAAATCATAATGCTAAACTTGTAATCTTGATCTCTTTGTTTTAGGTGATGACCAACTCTTGTATAACCCATCTATGTATGTGTCCGTTAACCCCACTAGACAGGAAAATTTCTTTGCATTTTTGCCATTCTTGTATTCACAGAGCCTAGCCCAGTTACTGGAATAAGTTAGGTGCTCAGTAAATATTTTTTGAATGAATAGATCGATGGATGAAAGGACAGATAGATAACCTACCTTAACTTACACCACCCACTGTCTTACTAGGTTGTGAAAATGTTTTACTTGCTGGCCCCTGAGTTTCTCATCCTATCTTTCAGTAATTCATAATTGCAACAGGTTTTAAGAATGCACCTATAACTTTCACTTGCCATAGATTAAAGCATAGTTAAGAGTCTATCACATGTAATTTCTGCAACATTAACTGTATCTCTTTTATCGCTTTCAGAAAAAATATGTATCATGATACCCATAATTCAGAGGTATGCTATTTTGGAGATGACCTTGAATCCTCTTCAAAATATAAACAAAACTATTCATAAGCTTGATTGCCTAAACTATTACTATTACTGCTTTTTAACAAATTTATCATGATACTTCAAAACCAATCCAGACCCAATACAGTGTCAAGACATTCAGGTTAAGTATAACTGCTATAAAGCATTTGATCTAAATTCCTGTATCTAGAATGACTAAAATTAGAAAGACTGACAATAACAAGTGTGGATGAAGATGTGGAGCAACCTCAAGTCTCATAAGTTGCTGGTGGGAAACTGGTATTTGCCCAAGAGAAATGAAAATAACAAAACAACTTGTACCAGAATGTTTATAGCAGATCTACTCTTAATAGACCCAAACTGGAAGTGACAGACCCAAATGTCCATCAGCAAGAGAAAGGAAAAAGTATAATATCTTCACACAATGGGATAATACTTAGCAACACAAAAGAACAAACTGATAAACTGTCCAACAACATGGACACATCTCAAAGTCATGATCTTAAATGAAACAAGAGTATATTCTATAGAATGTTCAGAAAAGGCAGAACTAATCTGTAGTGACAGAAATCAGAAGCATGATTACCTCTGCAAAGAGCAGGTATTGACTGGAAAGGGACAGAAAGGAACTTTCCAGGTGAGAAAAATGTTCTATATCTTGATTTGGCAATGGTTACATTTGTCAAAACCCACTGAATTATTTATTTAAGATCTGTACATTTTTCTGTATGTAAAATATATGTCATTTGAAAAATTTATACTTCTACATTGGCCAGAAATACCAAAGCATAATTGATCTTTTACACATCATGGATTCATTGTTGGGGCCATTTTTTAGAAATATAAGACTTTAAATAGTCTATGATTCCAGAAGAGGTGTTACCCTCATCTTAACATAACACTGTGTTTCATTCTACAAAGGTATTATAGGACAATCAAACACCATTTCAATATATAATTTATATAAGTGCCTGGCACCATTGTGGCTTTTTATATTCATTAGTTGATTTAAATCTCACTTTTTAAAAATGTGCAATGTGAATATTTAACAGACGAGAATCAAGGTCCAGATAGGTCAAGTTTCTTGCCCAAGTTCACACAGCTAATGAGTGACGTCACCAGGACTCAACCCAGATCCTAGGCCCACACTCTTTCCTCTCCAGTAAACAGCATACACACACACACACACACACACACACACACACACACACACACATCTATGAAACACAATTCATAGATCTTTCCATTCTTTTATCATGAATCTGTGATAACAGTTCTTCCGGTGAAATTTTAAAATAAATAAATGAAGCCTTTATAAAGCACTCTACAGCCCATGGATGGAAAATTTTAAATCATTGCCTGATTCGTCCCGCCTGGCTCTCATTCTCAAATCTGTGTTTGCTTTGGAATCTAGGGACTGGAATAATCTACTGAGACTAAATGAAAGAAGCCACAGAGCATTTGTTGGCCAAAGGGCAAAGGGGGTGTTTCCTTCACTTTGTTTAAGTGTTAAAACAAAATTGTCCATTATTCTACACACTGAATTATTGTTAGTATCTTTAGAAGGGAAGCAGACACATTGATTGCATTTCAAATAAAAAATTGAAAGCAATTAGCAGAGGGAAGACAGAAATGAGCTCTACTGTCTACAACCACTGTCTGCTCTTTCAAGCCATGGTCTTTAGGATATGACTTTTTTATTGAATTTTTCACTCTCATTAGTGGTTTTTAACAGTGGATTTCTAAATACCCAAGTCTAAACCAAAGCCAACATTATTTAATTCTGAACTGTTAGAAACCTCTAAGAACCCATCCAAAATGCCAGACAAAGCTCACATAACCCTCATGTATATAGTGAGATTAATATCCCACAGAAATACCTCATTAAACTAATGTTAAAGTAATTCACTTAAAACTTTTCCTGGCAAAACCTAAAACTTCTATGACAGAGAATAATACTGCAGAGATACCAAGACTAAAACAAGCTGAAGAGCTTCAAATCAGATGACCAACTGATTAACTGATGAAGAAAAAAGAAAATATTATCACTGTTGGAAAAGCAGGTTTTTAGTCCGATATACTTCCAATGATACTGAAAACCATTTTGTATCATTCATAGGAAACCTTCACATATTCGGTCAACAAAATTGGAAACTGGTTTCCAACCTGGTTTTAAGTCCTAATCCTATTTTCCATGAAAAATAGTTTGTACTTTAAAGAGCTCAGGATGATAATTCCTTTGGAAAAGATTTAATTCTGTGGCTGGCTTGTTATTGTAGATACAAACATCTTAGCTGTCAGCTACAAGCTGAAAAAATCTTATTTCTCTCTGGCTTATGGAACAAGGAAACAATAACAAAAGCATCTCCCCTGATCTTAAAACCTTCTGACTTCCAACTAGAATATGATACCTAGCACTGTAAATAGTCTTATAAATCTTGCCTTTCCTAACAGACTTAACCTTTCCATTTTCTTAGATATTAGCAATAAAAGTACCACGTGTAAATGTTCTTAAGATTTGGGCAAGACTGGTGTACCTGGGTGGCTCAGTCAGTTGAGAATCCAACTCTTGATCTCAGCTCAGGTCTTGATCTCAGGGTTGTGAGTTTGAGTCCCATGTTGGGCTCTGCAATGAGCGTGATGCTTAAAAAAAAAAAAAAAAAATTGGGACAAGTTTGTCACAAGATTCAAAATACTTAGTCCCTATGGATAGTTGGCTTTTCATATGGTTAAAAGTAGTGAAACAATTTTGGGAGTGCACAGGGAATAAAGAGGAAAGAGTCAGAATAATAGGGGAAAGACAGAATCAAAAAATATGTTAGGTTTTAAAATATGTGATTTTTGTTATGCAGACAGTTTCAAATGGAGTAATTCAAGCTGAAGTGTTTTTTGACTTTGGTTTTCCTTAGGGAAACATGCACAGCAGCAAAGAATAATGGAAAAGGCTGGCGTGGACTCTGATACAGAAGGTTTCAATCCCAGTTCCATTTTTCCTAGCCCAGAAACTTGGGCAATAAAAAGAAATTGATAATAATAACGGCTAACAGTTATTGAACCTTAAAGTGAGCCAGACACTGGTCAAAGTTTTATGTGTATTAGCTCATTTAATTCTATGAGATAGTAAAGTGTTTAAAACTCTCCCATTTACTAGCTACATAATCCTGGACAAATTCCTCTTCTGCAGAATCATCATGCAGTCGCATCTATCTCCTAGACTGCTTATGAAAATTAATGAGCTAATACTAAAGTTAAGCACATAAAACAGTGTTTGTTTGGCACAAGGCAGACACTCAACCAACGTTTGCTATTGTTACTCCCATTTTACATCTAGGAAACTGAGACAGAGAAAGTCTATTTGCTAAAGAAATGGTAATTAACATCTAACTAATGAACCTATAATATTTTGCCTTTGTAAATATTCATACATGGTAGCTATTTTTCAACCTATAATAAACAGAGATCACTGTGAAAACAACTCTCTGTTATTCAAAATGGTGCTTTGCCTAAACTGAACACAAAGAGTTCCAAGTGTAGATTTCTAATACAAAATGTTTAGCTGTCAATTATTATTTGACCCTTCCTCTTACATTACTGATTATATCCAAAGCACATCAATAAATTACGCAGATTGAATGGAGACCTACATTCTGCAATAACTATTATACTAAGGCACCTTTCCAATAAGAATCAATGTACTGATCTGTAAAATGGGCAACCCAAACTGACACACCCCCCCCCCAACAGCAGGGCATTTTCAGGGTGAATTCTCCAGTCTCCAGGTCCTGGTCTACTGGCTAGGCAGCCTCAGGAGCTTGCCGCTGAGAAGAACACAGCCATCTCTTTTGGACAAATTCCCCCTAACCAAGCTTATCAGCAAAACCCATGTACAAAACCAGAATGCCAAATGATTAATTACAAGGACATATAACACATCAAACAGATCTGAGACTAGATTAGTTGATGGCCGTATTCACTGCCTGTGAACCAATCTGCATGGGAAACTGGATTATAATTAGAAGGCTACTTGGTGAATGTAGAACCAGTAAGAAGGTACATCGAGTCATCTCCAGGGTAATCAGAACTGAAGAGTTCATACTGGGGCTTGATAGGTCCAATCCTTTGCTCTGCAGATAAGCCCTCACAGACAATTTAATTTAGTTTATCTTCGAATCTCTGAGGCTATTAATCCCCTCAGAACTCATTCTTTCTTCATCTCTGAGAATAACTTCAAGCTTGTTGCAGTCAAGGCCATGGAGCCTGGAAACTATTCCATCCTTTCAGGTAATCCACCTCTATAATCGGACTCCTTTTACTCTTGTTTCACAATTTACCTTTCTTAGAAGACAATCTCGTTTCCAAAGCTCAAAGCACAACGGTAGGTACATCTCCATTTCTCCCAAATACCAATAGTAAGATAATTACCTGATCTAGCACAAAATAAATCCTTCCCAAATGTAATGACTTTCTTAATGCCTCCTTTCCAGCGGTCAGCAACAGTTTACCCCGCTGTGGCAGGTACAAGTGTTCATGGAGGATACTGGCAGATCTAAGGGTCAGTTCTTTCATTCACTCCTTTAATTTCTATTTACTTGGTGTCTGTTATGTGCCAAGCACTGAGCAGTACAGTGAGTCAGCAGGAGACCCTGACTGCCCAGATCTCTGAGCACTGTGAAACAGATACTAATCATTTGCTTCAATGCCACCAGAGAAGGGAAAACTACAAACTGAGAAAGTATCCTGGAGGGAGAAAAGAATTACAATTCTTTGAGAAAACTAATGAGTTGACCCAACCAGAAGGGTTAAAAAGCTTTCCCTGAAGAAACAAGATTTGAGTGGAAGTTGAAAGAAGAGTAAGTAGGCACTAATGGGGGGATCAGAGAGCTGCCAGGAGGGGTTGAAGAAAGAAAAACAATTTCAGATGAAGGAAACTGCACTGCAGAAGCCTTGAGGCTTTTGTGAGCAGCAAGCAGCATGGGTGAAAGAGGAATCTAAAGAAGGTCAAAGATACCCACAGGGCAATGAGCCATTGGGCAAAGCAGTCACAAGAACAGTGGGGCAGGTAGGAAGGGGCTGGGCCATGCAGGACCTTGCCAGCCAAAATACAGATTTTGATCTTTATCCTGGGTTGAAGAATTTTAGAGGCAGTTGATGATTCTTGATCAGATTTGCCTCTCAAAAGATCACTCTCCTACAGAGTGGAGAATCAGTTGAAGACGCTATGAAGGAGGCTGGGGCATCAGCTGAAGAGGCAATCACGGTAGTCCAGGCAAGAGATGCTGGTTCCTTAGCGATTAGCACAGATGAAGAGAAACAGACAGGACTGAGATACTGCAAAAGTAAATGTCCATTAACAGGCAAGGGGTAAGAAAAAACTCATTCCACTCTGTGGACAGACTACTCAGCAATGAAAAGGAACAGACCATTCAGAGGACAGAAATTCAGAGGTTCAGCAAAAGGGAACTGACCAGAAATGCACACAAGGGAACTTCTAGAGATGAAACCTAAATTGTGTTGGTAATTACACAAGCATACAAATTGGTCAAAATTCATCAAAATAGGTGTTTTAATGGCTAAATTTTATTGTATGTAAAGTATATCTCAAAAAGGTTAATTTTTTTAGAAGTCAGTACATCTTAATTATTAATAACATAGATTTTGGAATCGTACATACATGAATTTAAATCCTAGCTCTACCACTGATAACTGTGTCACTCTAGAAAAGTCAATAAAATGGGGAGAGAGGATGGCTGTTTTAAGGATCAAATCACCCAGTTTAGCACACTGCCAAATACAAAGGCAGGAGGGTCTACCATTCAAGTTTCATTGACTCAGTAACAGGAGTAGGTAAAGAAATGAAAATTATTTGAGTGTGTAGGGGTTAGAACAAATCACCCCAAGATGTGCTACTTTGGCATGGGGATTATTGTGAGCTAAAAACAAGCAAGGCCCAAAAGATGCAAGAAGAAACTGTGATCTTTCTCTAACTGCCTAAAAGAATTTAGAGGATCTGCTTCAGGAAGAGAGTTATTACCATAGATAACTATAGTATAATACAAACTAGGTATGGTAGACAGGGAGAACCTAGCAAAGCCTATTTGATCAAAGTCCTCTCTGTTCCATTGCTTCTGTATGGCCCAGCAAACATTTGTTTACCAAACATTTAGTCTTTTTTACTTTCCCGTGAATTGCTGTCCTTCCCATTTAAGTCTCAGACTCCCACTCCCTTCCCTTTAGTTCAGGATGACATAAATACCTCATTTTGCCTCTCTTTAGGATCTCATGTTTATATGGATTCCCCATATGTATGTAATTAAATTTGATTTTCTCTTATTAATCTGTCTCTTGTCAATTTCATTCTTAGACCAGCCAGAAGAATCTTAAAAGGTGAAAGAAAAGCTTTCCTTCCCAACAAATGCTTCCTGTTCTTAGGTATGTGGTAGGCCCTACAGATGTTTCTCATTTGATCCTAATAAAAATTCTAAGAGGTGGCCATTGTTTCTATAGCTCTGAAACATAGAAATCTCCCAGGAGACAGTAACTTGCCCCAAGTCATTCACAGAGTGAACATGGAGCCCAAGGTCCTTGCAGGTGGTGAGAGAATGTCACCTTAGCCCCCACTTCAGTGTTCTAGGAGGAAACCTGTGGGTCCTCACAGGAAATTTTCCAAAAGGCAATACTAAAACACAGGTAGTCTAAGAAATTCTTTTAAATGCATACAGTTGGACACTTATTTTTTGTTTTTATTGTATTTGTTTTTAAGGTTACTATCTTGGTCTGTCCAGGCTACTATAACAACATATCACAGACTGGGTAACTTATAAACAACAGAAATTTATTTCTCACAGTATTGGAGGCTGGAAGTCTGAGATCAGGGTGTCCCCATGGTCAAGCAAGGGCTCTCATTCATATTGCAAACTTCTCCATATATCCCGACAAGGTGACAGTGGACAAGAGAGCTCTCTTTAGCATTAATCTCATTCATGACAGCTCTACCCTCAAAATCTAACCACTTCCCAAAGACTCTACCTCCTAATACCATCACACTGGGCTTTAGAACAGTGATAGTGGTTTTCTATTTATGGTGATGAATTAAATTTCCTTTCTAAGATAAGTTTAAGGTTTAAAGTAAATCAAATTAAAACCATGAAGGAATTGACAGTACGGGCACTACTTAGGTATCTCAAAGTTGTGAAGAGGATTTGGAAATGACTGAAGTTGAGAAAGACTGGATCAGCTCAAGTAGACAAGTACAGGGCCCCAAGATGCCAGGAAGGTGGGCCAGGGAGGCAGAGAGGATGCAGGCTGGTGCTAAGCAACCTTAGGACAGCCTGAGAAGAGAGTTTATACTCATGTCACTACTGTCTCCCATTTGAGTGGTGTCATGACATTTAGGACAAAACCTGGGCCTTGGAGAAGGAATAAAAATAGGGAAAGGAGAATGGCAAGAGGGGGAAGAATGGGGGGAAGATAGGAAGGGAGCTGGAGCAATGATACAGATAGGGTATCTGTCAATACCAGCCCAGGTACAGTGCTATTATTTTTCCACTCCAGCTAGACAGTCTTTTGGGGAAAGCCAAAACAGCTCAAAGCTTTTCTTAGAATCTTTTTTCCTCTATGAACTAAGGAGAATCCACGTGTAAAATGATCATTTTCAGAAACAAAAGAATTAAAATAATGAATCCTCTTATACTTTTGACTTCAGTCTGTCGCTGTCACAGGTAGCTTTTGAAAATGAGGCAAGAGACAATAATTATTCCTAGAAAAAAACAATGATGCTCTGCAAATTGAAATCCACTACCTCTTACATTGTATTTCTTAAGCAAAGCCTTTGCAGAGCAGCTGGATGACACAAATGATATATTCTTCTTAAAAGTCAGGCCTGGTTTTCCTAGTCTGATATCCAAACTAATCTATATGGGATTTTAAAAATGCTTATGGAATGTATTCTATGCCATGTTTTCTCTCCTGTTTCTCCCAGTGATCCTAGCATGTTCTAACTTAAGATTTGGTCAAACTAACTTCTAAGCAAAACCCCTAATTTCTACTCTGATATCTATACCACCATCATCCCCCAAACACACACTGTCTGTGCCCAGGTTCTCAGTAGACATGTCCTAGAAAGTCACCTTTGGAGTGAAAGTTCCTATATTCTTATAGAAATTCTCATATTACTATATTCACCTATGGAAGAAATAAGACAAAGTGAAATTAAAAAGACTTTTTAGACCTGCAAATCAGTCTGAAGGCTAGAAAGGCAGGAGAATAGAGATAAAACAACGAGAGGTGGCCAAACTTCATGGTCAGACAAGGACAGGACCCGGGAGAAAGAAGCAAACAACCCACACCTGATGGGTGAAATCACTTGGGGAAGAAAGAAGAGTTTATAAAGCAGGGAACTATAGCATCACATGAGGTAATTCTAGAGAATGCTTGATTCAAAATGGACACTGAATGAAGGTTTGCTGATTGAATCAGTAAACATATGAATGATTGCCTAAGCTAGAGGGACCACGGCAGGCTCAAGAGAGAGAAAATAGGGAGTTGACCACCCAGAAGTTTATCTTTATGCTTCTCCAGCCTCAGTCAAATGTGTGTTGAAGGACAGAGGATATATCAGATATCTTAGCCCCATTGTCCGGACCCATGTATTAGATCAATATGAGACACAGCACGTCTCCTCCTACATTGTACAATAAAGACCATGCCAAAGTGCCTTCTAAGATTAAAGAATCTGAAACTCACTAACAGTAAGAGAGTCGTGAGAACGTGATATATGATAATTTCCAAAAGAACTCTTAGGGTAAAAATATCCTAAGAATTGGTCTGGTTATTACCATAGCATTCATTGTTTCAGGGAACGTTTTTTGAGAGGCTACTACCCACCTTATGGTTGAAGCAGGACAGGTGTTTGGTCCCGAACTATGGTATGGCAGACACAAAAAACTGGGGGGGGGGGGCAGGGAAGAGCCAGGAAATATGAATCTGAACCCTGGCTCAGATACTCAGTGACTTTGGGAAAGGGCATTCCAAATGGAAAATAACTTGTGAGCCCACCCAGAGAGATAAGAAACAGTATGAGTTCAAGAAATTACAAGAAGCATGGTGTTGAGCAAAAGTGTCGGTCAGGGATGGCAACACCTTAGGCTAATATATAGTAAGTGCTCAGTAAATATTTGTTGAATGCATGAAGGAGAAATAGGTAGAAACAGATCACAGAGGACCTTATATTCATTCTATGCTAAAAACTTAGGTTTCTCTTGTAGGCAGTGGAGAATCACCAACGGGACAGAACTTTACTCAGATTTAAGTTGTAGCTAGTGCTGTGCTGTATGGAAAATTAATGTAGGGGGAACGAGAAATAAGACGGAAAGACTAGCTGATAGGCAATGGTCCTAGAAAGGGAGAAGAGCAAATGACTTAGAGAAATCAGAGCTAAAAGAAATAGCATTATACCTTGGGGTCAAACACTGGTTCCTGATCTTTTGTACTTAAACCCATTTCATAGTAGTATTTAATTTCATGAACCCTCTTAGGAATTTTTTAAAAATCATTGTATTATTTTTGCAAAGTAATTAGAAAGTAAAGAAGTAATTTTAAACTAAAAAATCAATTTTAGAGGTATATTATTAAAGATTCTATTGACATACATTTTACTATTTTCTGAATAGGCCTGTAGAAAATTTAACATGAGGCAGTGAACAAAAAACTTACCACAGAGCCCAGCTCATAGTACAATATTCTGTAAACGCTCACTTTTATCATTGTTGTTGTTATCATTCATCTCTAATAATCATCCAGATGTTTAGCCAAAGAGTGCCTCAAAACAAATGCTAGTTACCTATGGTTCACTAGCATCTCATGACCAGATAAGGCAACCTCATTTTCCAAAATAAAAATAGGAACTTAAGATCAGATATAGGGGTTTTTCTAACATTTTTAGTTTATTCACATGAAAAATCACATTTTTTAGTTTATGGATTTTTTTAATTTAAAATAATTGCCTGAAACTCAGACTTCCCTGGAATATTCAGGGTGTGAAGTTTACTCCCCTAAAATATTGGTTAACAATATCTCAAAGAACACAAACTAGCAGTCCTCCATTTAGATTCAATTTTGAAGACTAAAGTTTCATTTATATCCATTTCTTGGCCAGGATAAAAGACTAAATAAATAATCTAGATACACATTTGGAACTTGTGCTTCCAGAAAGATGGAGATGTGCTTTTCCCTATTCCTCCTGCTAAGTACAACTAAAAACTCTGGACCTTATATATAAGACAAACCTAAGACTCTGAAAGGTAGAAAGAAGAAAGACCACTAGGGACCTTGCTAAGACATACAGTCAAACTTCTGAAAACTAAAGACAAAGAAAAAATCTTGAAAGCAGAAAGAAATATATGACACTTTACCTATATGTGAAAAAGTGATTATAATGACAGCAGATTATTCATCAGAAATCACGGCAGTCAAGGAAGTAGCTCAACATCTTTCTGTCAGCCCACAATTCTGTATCCAGTGAAAATATCCTTCAAGAATGCAGGAAAAATGTATCCATTCTCAAATGAAGGAAAACTAAGAAAATTTGTCACCATCAGACATACCCTAAAAGAACAGCTAAAGGAAGTTCTCTAAACAGAAAGGAAATAATAAAAGAAGTAATCTGGAAGGAAGGAAGGAAGGAAGGAAGGAAGGAAGGAAGGAAGGAAGGAAGAGAGAGAAGGAGGGAGGGAGAAAGGGACGGAGGGAGAAGAACAACAAAAACAGTAAAAATATGAATGAATAAATCCTCTTGAGTTTTCTAAATTGTTTGACAATTGAAGCTAAAATGATAACACCATCTGTTGTGGTTCTAAATGTATGCAGATAGATTACCTAAGGCACTTATAAACAGGTAGAATAAAAGGAGAGAAGGGGAGGTTAAGATTTCTACACTGTGCTTGAACTGGTAAAATGTCTATACCAGTAGACTGTGCTAAGTTATGTATATATAATGTAATACAGTAACCACTAAAAAAGCTATACAGAGAGATATACTCAAATATACTCAGTAAGAAAGTAAAATTCCAAAAATATGTTTAATAACCCATAGGAGAATGGGAAAAAGAAAACAGAGAAACAAACAAACAAAAAAACAGAGAGGAAACAAAACAAATGGAAAACAAATACCAAAATAGCAGACATAAGCTGTAACACATCAATAATGACATATATATAAATGGTCTAACACATCAATTAAAAGACAGATTGGCAGAGTGGATTAAAATGCATGACTCAACTATATGCTATCTGTAAGAAACTCATTTCACATATAATTATGTAGGCAGTTTGAAAGTAAAAAGATAGGGACATATCATGCAAACATTAATCAAAAGAAAGTGGGAGTGGCTATATTAGTATCATAAAAAGTAAACTTCACAGCAAAGAAAATTATCAGAGATAAAGATATTACATAATGATAAAAGGGTCAATCCACCAAGAAGACATAACTATCCTAAATGTGTATACAACAAAGAGAGTTACAAAATATATAAAGCAAAAACTGATATAAATGAAAGAATAGGCAAACCCAGAATTATACTTTTAGACTTCAACACCCTTTCTCTGAACAACGAATGAAACAACGAGGCACAAAATCATCAACGATATAGAACTCAATTACACTACTAACCAGAAGAATCCAATTGACATTTATAGAATAATCCACCCACCAAAAGCAAAATACATGCATGGAACATATACTAAAAGAGACCATACCCTGAGTCATAAAACCTAGATCAAGAAATGTGAAAGAACTGAAATTATACAGAATATGTTCTCTAGCCACATGCAATCAAATTAGAAACCAAACACTTGGCAACTAAATAACACATTTCCAAATACTCCATAGGTCATAAGAAGTCTCAAGGGAAATTAAAAAAAAAATACATTGAACTCAATGAAAATGAAAATACAATATAACAAAATTTGTGGGACACAGCTAATGCAGTCTTAAGGGGGAAATTTGTAGCACTTATGCTAACATTAATAAAGAAGAAAAGTCTCAAATCAATAACCTAAGCTCCCACTTAAAGAAATGTTTTAAAAAAGCAAAATAAACCCAGGGCACCTGAGTGGCTCAGTTAGTTAAGCGTCCAACTTCGGCTCAGGTCATGATCACATGGTTCCTGAGTTCAAGCCCTGCATTGGGCTGTCTGCTGTCAGCTGTCAGCACAGAGCCACTTTCTTTTTTTTTTTTTTAATTTACATCCAAGTTAGTTAGCATATAGTGCAGTAATGATTTCAGGAGTAAAATCCAGTGATTCATTCCCTACATATAACACCCAGTGCTCATTCCAACAAGTGTCCTCCTTAATGCCCATTGCCCATTTAGCCCACAACCCCTCCAGCAACCCTCAGTTTGTTCTCTATATTTAAGAGTCTCTTATATTTTGTCCCCCCTCCCTGTTTTTATATTATTTTTGCTTCCCTACCCTCATGTTCATCTGTTTTGTATCTTAAATTCCATATGAGTGAAGTCATATGATACTTGTCTTTTGCACAGAGCCCACTTTTGATCCCGTCCCCCTTTCCTCTCTCCTGCTCACGTTATCTCTCTCTCAAAAATAAATAAACATTTTTTAAAAAGGGCAAAATAAACACAAAGAAAGCATAAAGAAGTAAATAATAACTGACAAACCTCTAGCAGTGCTGACAAAGAACAGAAAGAGAAAAAAACACAAATTACCAATATCAGGAACAAAATGGGATATTGCTATAGGTACTGTAGACATCAAAATGACAGAATGTTACAAACAACTCTGCACACATAAATTTGAGGACCTGGATAAGATGGACCAATCCTACAAAAAGCGCACACTACCACAACTCGTCCAATATGAAACCAATCATTTGATTAGCCCTGTAACTATTAAAGAAATTGTATTTATAGCTTTAAAACTAATGAAAAGAAGGACAGCTGGGTGGCTCAGTCAGTTTAGCAGTTAAACTCTTGATAACAGCTCAGGTCATGATCTTATGGTTCATGAGGTAGAGCCCCATATGGAGCTCTGCGCTGGCAGTGTGGAGCCTGTTTAGGATTCTCTCTCTCCCTCTCTCTCTGTCCCTCCCCCACTCTTGTTCTCTCTGTGTCTCTCAAAATAGGTAGATAGATAGATAGATAGATAGATAGATAGATAGATAGATAAGCTTTAAAAAAAAAAACTGCTGAAAAGAAATCTCCAGGCTCAGAATTTTCACTGGAGAATTTTATCCAATATTTAAAGAAAAATAAACACCAATTCTGCACAATCTCTTCCAAAAAATAGAAGATGAGGGAATAAATGGGTTATTCATTCATTTAACGTGCACCTCTTTGCTCCACTGCAGCTGCCTTCTTTCAGTTCTGAAACTTATAAGGCACCTTGTCCGCTCAAAAGAATGAACACATGCTGTTGCCTTTGCCCGGGATGCTTCCCCTCACACTCCCTTGCATGCTCCCAGATTCATGCCCACTCACCCCTCACATCTCAGCTTATACAGTTCATGCGTTATTTCCTCAGGGAAGCCCAAAGTGGGGGAGGGCCCTGCCTTGTGCACATACAGACCCTGCTATGTTTTCTCTGTGGCACTTACTGCAATTTTAGTTCATTATTTGCAATTAAATATGTAAGGTCTCTAAGGCTTCTCCAACTAGCCTAGGCTGTAAACTTAAACTATATGAGGACAAGATACCAGACTGCTTCATTCACTCTCTACCTCTGACTTGGAGTCAATTGCCTGGGATCCAGACATCACTAGATCAATATTTATTGAGTGAATATATACTCAGGGTCCTGCAGAGAAACATAACAGAACTTAAGATGTGTGTGTGTGTGTGTGTGTATACACACATATATACATATACATATCTATCTATCCAGAGAGAGATTGATAAGGAATTGGCACAGATAATCATGAAGACTGATAAATCCCAAGATCTTCAGAGTGAGTCAACAAGATAGAGACCCAGAAAAGACAATGGTAAAGTTCCAGTGCCAGTCCAAAGGCCAGCAGAATCAACCCAGAAAGAGTTGATGTTTTAGTTCAAGTCTAAATGCAGGAAAAAGCCAATGTCCCAGTCCAAAGGCAGCCAGGCAGAAAGAATTCTTTCTTACTCAGGTCAGCCTTTTTGTTCTATTCAGGCCTTCAGCTGACTGGATGAAGCCCACCTAAATTAAGAAGGGCAAACTTACTGGTCTACCAATTTAAATGTTAATCTCATCCCAAAACACTTGCACAGGAACACCCAGAATAATGTTTGACCAAATATCTGGACACCCTGTCACCCAGTCAAGTTGACACACAATTAACTATCACATTGAGTTAATAATAAGTGAATATTGAAAAAAAGATTTGTCTGTGCAATTAATTTACCAAGTGTCACAGCCTGTGGTCAAAGTTTACTTTTTCCTTTTGGCCGAAAAGTATATAGCAGCTAACTCATCAATGAACTCATAGTCATTAGCTAGGCTTTGGTCCTGAATGATAGATAACAACCATCATCAAGTATTTTTCTTTGTGTCTATTATCTCTAACCCTTCCAACAACTCCATCAGGCTCAGAGAGGCTTTATAACATATCCTAGACCACACAACCAGATACTGGCAAAGACATAACAGAAACCCAAATTTGTCTTCTTAGCTCAAGACTTTACCTACTTATAAGTGCTTCCCATTAAGAAAATACAGCCAATAGAATTTCCGAAAATTGATAAACAATGTGTAGCTTAGCCATTTTTGAGCAAGTTATTTAACCTCAAGCTCCAATTTTCTCATTTGTTAAAAAAGAGTAAAAGTACCCTCCTTAAGGAGTTGCTGGAGGATTAGTGGAGCTAATGACTGTAGAATTTAGCATGGCACTTGCACATAGTAGATGCTCAGTAAATGTTAACTTGTAACATCTGTTGTTCAAATTCCATTGGCTCTTACTGGTATCTGCTCTTGTAGGCTTCCCAATTCCTGTCAAATCTTCCTTGAGTATTTCAGCTCACATGTGTTCACAATTCAGTCCACTAGCCACAACTGCCTCATGGCACCCACAGTGCTCTTCCTCTCCATTGTTGCTGGCTCCCAACACAACCCACACACATACATACATACACATTTCCCACTCCTCATAAAACAGCCCCTTATGTTCCAGGAATCCCCAGGACCTAGCCAGGGGTCATTATCTGACACTGGCACCAGGCCATCCTTTTTCCTTTCTTCCTCCTCTGAGCAGACCCTTTCAATCCAAGCAAATCAGTTCATGCTAATAAATGCTTACAGGTTACCAGGCCCACCTGCTCATCAGAAATGCCCAAAGCATCTGAATCCAGACTAAAACCCAACTTAGACACAAGAGTAGGCACAATAGAATTTGTTATCAATTAAATTCCAGCTAAGTGCTGCTCTGGAACATGTGTTTATTTCAAATGTCAACATCTCCCTGTCCTATCATTTTCCATTTCGATTTTAGTAACTTCTATTTTATTTTTTCTGTGGATACTTATTTTTAAACAGTAATTTATTAAAACACTATTAAAATGCTCATAAAATTCTTTCTAATTAGTCTAATTCCACCCCTCTAATAGGATTATTTTTACTTTAGGAAAACAATCCTCCCAAACTTTGTCAGTGTTCATATGTTAGACAGAAAGATATAAAACATACATACATACAATAATGAAATATATACAAATTCTCATTACTTTCCAATACTTACATTGAATTTTCACTAATTCTGACTATTCCTCCATCTCTGCCCACTCATTTTCAAAAACATCAAAGTTCCCAATAAATTTGCAATCATCAGCTCACAAAACCTAACAAAATATTTAAGCCAAAGACATTTTTAATGTTATTTTCTATTTCCGCCTTACTCATTGCTCCTCCTTGTTGGTAAACAACCTCAGCCCCTTCTCTGTGACAACTATCAGTTTATTCTCTGTATTTATAGATCTGATTCTGCTTGTTTATTCATTCATTTTGTTTTTTAGGTTCCACATGCGTGAAATAATATGGTATTTGCCTCTCTCAGACTGACTTGTTTCACTTACCTTTAATGTCCTCTAGATTTACCCATGCTGTTGCAAATGGCAAGATCTCATCCTTTTTTAAGGCTCTGTAATACTCCATTTATATGTACTACAGCTTATTTATCCATTGGTCTATCAGTGGATACTTAGGCTGTTTCCATATCTTGGTTATTACAAATAAAAGTGCAATAAACATAGTCTTTTCAAATTAGTCTTGTGGGTTTTTTCCACAAGTAGTGGAATACCCAGTAGTAGAACTACTGGATCATACATTATTTCTATTTTTAATTTTTTGAGGAACCTCTAATTGCTATACCAATTTATATTACCACCAATAGTGCACGAGATTTCCTTTTTTCCACATCTTCACCAATACTTGTTATTTCTTGTCCTTTTTATTTTAGCCATTCTGACATGTGTCAGGTGATATCTCATTGTGGTTTTGATTTGCATTTCCCTGATGATGAGTGATGTTTAGCAACTTTTCATGTCTGTTAGCCACCTGTAGGTCTTCTTTGGAAAAATGTCTCATTTTTTAATCAGATTGTTTTGTTGTTGTTGAGTTGTAGAACTTCTTTATATATTTTGGATACTAACCCCTTTTTTGATCTATTATTTGCAAATATCTCTTCCTACTCAGTAGGTTGCTTTTTGTTTTGTTGATGGTTTCCTTTGATGTGCAAAGCTTTTTTTTTTTTTTGGTTTATTTATTTATCTTGAGAGTGGGAGAGAGAGCATGCAAATGGGGAAGGGGCAGAGGGAGAGAGGGCAAGAAAGAGAATCCCAAGCAGGCTCCACACCACCAGTGCACAGCACGATGTGGCGCTTGAACTCATGGACTGCAAGATCATGACCTGAGCTGAAGTTGGACACTTAACCAACTGAGCCACCCAGGCACTCCAAAAGCTTTTTTTTTAATTTTTATTTATTTTTATTTATTTTTCTGTTTATTTATTTTTGAGAAATAGAGAGAGGGAGCACGCATGAGCAAGTGAGCAGGGGAAGGGAAGAGAGAGAGGGAGACAGAATCTGAAGCAGGCTCCAGGCTCTGAGCTGTCAGCAGAGAGCCCAAAGCAGGGCTTGAATTCACAAACCGTGAGATCATGACCTGAGCCGAGGTCAGACGCTTAACCGACTGCGCCACCCAGGAGCCCCTCAAAAGCTTTTTATTTTGATGTAGTCCCAGTAGTTTATTTTTGTTTCCTTTACCTTAAGAGACATATCTAGAAAAATGCTGCTACAGCCAAAGTCAAAGAAATTACCACCTATATTCTCTTCTAGGATGTTTTATGGTTTCAGCTCTCACATTTAGGTCTTTAATCCATTTTTAGTTTATTTTTGTGTATGGTGTTAGAAAGTGGTCCAGTTTCATTCTTTTGCAGGTGACTGCCCAATTTCCAAAAACCATTTATAAGAGACTATCTTTTCCCCATTGTATATTCTTGCCTCCTTTGTCCTAGATTAATTGACCATATAAGCATGGGTTTATTTCTGGGCTCTCTATTCTGTTCCATTGATCTATGTGTTTATTTTTGTGTCAAAATTGTGTTTATTTTAAATTTGAAAAAAACAAATTGTGGAAACCTACTCTCTTATCTTTTGGGGAAAAATTCCAAACTGGCTTCTCCTGGGTTGATCTTGATAAATGTTCTGCTTTCCATACATGGGAGGGCAGGTGCTGGGAATTGTTTTTCCAGCCACGGTGACAGATTTGCAGTGGTTATTCACATCCTATCACCTGTTCCAAGGTCAGGTCAAGAGAACAGTTTTACTATGACTGGCCAGGTTAGAGTACAGCTTGAGGCCAGGAAACCATGGAAAACAGACCAATCAATAAGGAGAGTGAACTTTTGATCTTTCTCAACAGGACCCCTGGTCTTAGACTTGCACCTCTGCCATATGGCCACACTCTGTGGTTGGCAGTCAATTCAAACATGATGACCAAAACTTCAGGCCTAACCAACTGAGCTTCCTCACTGCTATTTTGTTCAAATGGATTTCAAAGTGTTTTCAATTCTTACATGCCCTTTGCATACACAGAAAAAAAAATGTCCATACAAATAAAGTCTCTGAAAAGCACTACATATCAATTCCTGAAATTAAAATGTGAATTTATCTCTTAACAGTTATCCATATGAGAAATAAAACAATAGCCATTTAAGGGAAACTATTGCTGGCAGGTTGAGCTCCCTGGGAAACAGAATCAGAGATGGAGAACTGCATGCAAGAGGTTTATTGGGGAAGGATCTGGGCATCAACACCTGTGTGGAAACAAAAGCTGCCAGTTCAGGCAAAAGCAGAAAATAAGCTGCAATACAATTACAGCAAAGACCTCAGTTAATCTCATGGGGAGCTCTGGAGCTGGGACGGCTCTACAGCTCTACAGAAATGTCCCAAAATAAGGCAATGAGGCTAAAACTTTCTACCCCCACATCAGCCAGTCATGGGATTCTAGCTGCTCCTAGGAAAAGGTCATGATCTTGAAATACATGGCTCCTCTTCACCAGGGTTGGGGGAGCATGAGAACACGGGTGTGAGCTGTTAGCCAGTCCCAACTCCAGCTGCAGTCCTGACGTGGGCCATCTGGGCAGCACACTAGAGTGACACACTCTAGTGCCTACCATAAGTGTGAACTACATATTCTTTCATTCTCACCAGGAAAATGTCTATGTAGACCCAGGAAGTAAAGGCTACTTCCTAAACAAAGAGCAGACTAGTAAAAAAAAGAAAGAAAACAAATCATGGGCCATGGAACTTTTTACCAGAGGTAAGATTTCATGACACTGACAAGACAATGCAGCATCTTATATTCAGCACAAGACTGATCCCAGGTTTTCCTCTGCCCCAAATTGAAAACAGCCCAGCATTGAACCTCATGCAAGTTACCCACTCCTCTCAGCCCCTTACCCAGCATTTGACAATACCTTCACAAATGCCAATGGCTGCAAAATGAACTGCATTTCATATAAGAGAGCCTACTACACTTAGTCCATGGGACTCCTGCAATTAGTTTTTATATGAATGCCAACAGACAGAATGAACAGAGGAAGAAAAATCTTATATGGAAATCTTTATGACAGACAAATGGTCTATTATTGGGTATGTCCTTTCCGCAGAGCTCAAAGGTCAAATTGTTGTTTTGATCATGCAATCTTCACGCTTTTTGTATGCCACAGACTCCCCAGAAGGATTATCCAATGGGAGAAAGAAATGATTAGGACCTGGAAGAACTTCTGCATCCCATACTGAATGCTTAAAAAAACAAAACAAAACAAAACAAAAACATGTGTCTCTTCATTTAAAACGAGGAAAGTCAGCCTTCTACTCAGTTATGGTATATTCATTTTAAATGATGTTTTAAAAAAACACACAGTATAAATTTGGAGGGTGAGGGTGGGGAAAAAGGAGCAGGCCTCGCTTCTCATAAGCAGTTTCCAAAAGTAGACAGATAAAATGTTGACCTGTCTAATGTCCACCCCAGGATAATGGCTTCAGAGGAAGCCCTGGGGAAAGCAAGTTCTGTATGTGTATCTATCTGTCTTTCTGTTGTGACATCAATGGTTAAACCCTAGAAAGGGGGCTAGACAGCAGAAACTATTTGAGGTGTTTTCTCAAATTCTGTGACTCACTTATCCATCCAGCCCCCAGTTAATCTGGCCACACTTCTAAGTCTAAATCTCCAGGGAAATTTTTTAAAAACAAATAAATAAAATGCAGATGAAACTCAAAGGTAGGGGCGGTCAACCCATTCAGCAAATAATCAAGGTACCATCAGGGCCCTGCATTTCTTTTTTCCTTAGGTGCAAGTGTAAATATTCTTGCCCCTTGCTCTGTGGACTGAAAACGGCCAGGCTCTTCTGGCCCTTCCAACCAATTTCTTCCAGAGGCTCCATGTGATCCCTTGCCTGTAGTCCCAGGTGTCTGCCTTCCTGAGGTAAACACATTCCTAAAAGGTTATATGTGAATGCGGTGTTTGTAGAACAAATAATACTTTTCCACTGACTTTCATTCTGATCTGAAAAACACTGATCCATAGTGTTCTTATCATTGCTTCTAATCTCTCGTGACAAGTGAGTCACTTGTAAAGTGGAGAATTCTTTTTAAAGTGAGCGATCACCCCACCTATTTTGTTTTCATCAAAAGAGGCATCTCAGAATGGCTTTCCCCTTGCTGCCTCAAAGGAGTCCAAACCCAAACTCACTTCCTTTTGCCTGTAGCTGCCAGCCCCGATTATGCAAACCTCATTCTCTACTTTGCTTAGGGCCCCACTGTGGCCCTATCAGTTTGCTAGGACTGCCATAATAATGCAGACTGGGTGGCTTAAACAACAGAAATGTATTATCTCACAATTCTGGAAGCTAGACATCCAAGATCAAGGTGTAGGCAGGACCGGAGTCTTTGGAAGCCTCTCTCTGTCACTTATAGATGGTCATCTTCCCCCGTGTCTTCACATGGTCTTCCTTCTATGCCTCTCTATATCTAAATTTCTTACAAGGACACCAGTCATATTGGATTAGGGCCCACCCACATGACCTCATTTTACCTTAATCACCTCTTTAAATACAGTCACATCCTAAGGTTAGGCATTCAACATATGAATTCTGGTGGAACACAGTTTAGCCCATAACATTGGCTAAATAAAAAATATTTTTGAATATCCTTCTGCATAAGAAGGGAGATGGGAAAGATCATTTACAAATATCTTCCAAAGTTAAGAATTACTCAGTAAAAAGTTAGTTTTTTGTGGGCATCTCATCCCTTCCCTTCTCTGGATAACCATAATGCAGGGGTTCCCAAACTGAAGGGTGCAGCAGAATCACCTGGAGTGCCAGGTAAATGCAGATCACCTGCCCCACCCCCAGAGTTTCTGGTCTACAGGGCCTGAGGTGACCCCGAGAATTTGCATTTCTAAGAGGGGGTGCTGTGGTCCACACGTAGAGAACCACCATAGGATGGCCATGTAATTACGGATATTATCTTACATCTCCCCTCCCCATGTAGCCTTGCATTGTCTCTTGTGCACCTTCAAGGACACTGGTAGTCTACTAAGTGGAAGCCTGACCGTTGTCCTTATTTCAGAGAGGAGGCAACTCTGGCTCAACGTGGTTCCAGGCTTGCTCAATGTTGCACCATTAATTAATGGCAGAGCCATCTGTTGGTCTTGTTCTCTCCACCAGCCCTCAACCATCAGGATCAGGGAGGAAACAGATAATGGATTTTACCCAGTATGTAAAAATATCACCACTAAGAATGATAATGGCTATCCTCTGCTACGTGTTCATTATTTTCCAGTCGCTATTGTGTTTCACTTGTATTATGTAATTTAATTCACTCAACCACAAGAAGTAGGTACTATTATTAATGCCCACTTTACAGATAAGGAAACTGAGGCTCAAGGAGGTTAAGAAACATATCTAAAGTCACATAACAAATAAGCAGTGGAGCCAGATGAGTCTGATTGTGGAGCCTATGTCCTTAAACACTACTCTTGAAGAAGGGGAATCAACAGCCTTTTCTAAATTTTTTTTTTTAATGTTCATTTACTTTTGAGAGAGAGAGAAACAGAGCATGAGTGGGGAGGGGCAGAGAGAGAGGGAGACACAGAATCCAAAGCAGCCTCCCCGCTCTGAACTGTTAGCTTAGAGACTGACAGGGGCTGGAACTCACAAACCACAAGATCATGACCTGAGCCAAAGTCGGATGCTTAACAGACTGAGCCACCCAGGCACCCCTCAACAGCCTTTTCTAAACTCTCATTGCCCTTTGGTTCCTGATAATCTGGGCTTTCGTCATGGGCTTTGTGATGAGAATGGGGATTTGCAGAGAGTGAGCAGCTAACCCAGTGTCAAAGCTAGTGGTGGAGGAAGGCACCTGGGCTGCCCAGGTAAATGATGGATGGGAGCCAGGGGACACAGAAGGTCTGGAAACTTCCTTGTCTCACACAGCGCTAACCAGGGGGGTAAGTTTTGTTCCAGTTTTAACGAATCAAGTTTCCCTTGCTTCCGAATACTTGCTTCATATTAGCCCCTTCTTCCTTGTGTGTGTCTAGTATGCCTTTTTCCATAAGCTGTTTTCCTTTACCGACTACTCCCAGTTCTTTTAAAGTTTCTGAGGGACGAGGGTGTTGAGAGCTACAAGGGCTACAGGCACAGTTCACCTGTAGTGGGTTTTCTTCATTTCTCTCCTTCCCTCCCCACAAGAGACACCCAAGAGCTCTTTGTGTTCAGCTAATAGATAACCCCAGGCTTTGTGGGTGGCCTCCAAGGTAAACACTTCTATTTGGTTCCCATGACATATCCCTTTTAGGTCATCTACCAACTTCAGATTCTATGCGTCTGTGACTCACGTGCACATGGCATTCCCATATCTGCTCTCTTGGCTGCCCGCATCCTACCGAAAGCTTCATTTGGCACAGATAAAGGGCTAATTTAATAAGAGGAAACATTTTCTGGTGCCCCCTCTGAGCTAGGAGTTGTACTAGTGATTTATAGATGCTGTTCCACCCCTCCCTCCCAGCACATCCATGAGACTGGTATCATCCCACTTTACAGAAGAGCAAGGACAGGGGTTACCTGACCTGCCCAGGCTGTAGAGCCTCTCCAGGGCAGCAACAAGATGCACACCTGGGGCTTCATCACTCTGACACCCATCTCTTTCCTCTATTTACCTTAAAGAGAAGTGGCTTCACCAGACACTGCAAAGGTGACTCTGACCCCCACCCCTATTCCTCTTGGGCACTTTGGCAGTTTCAGTACATTCTGCGGTCCCTCTTCTGGGCAGAAAGGAAAGCCCAAATCTTCAAGGACTTTACAATACCAGGCATCATTCAACTCCTTCCACTTCGACAAGTGCTTACTATCTATCTACTCAGTGCCTCGCTTTGCACTGGTATCAATAGCACTAGGGACCACGGTACCCCAAATTTCATATATTGAAGCCCTAACCAAAATGAAGATATCTGAAGAGCAGGCCTTTGGGAATACAGGTGTAGATGAAGTCACGAGGGTGGGCCATCATTACGTCATTAGTGGGCTTATAAGAAGAGGAGCTCTCTCTCTTCTTGAGCATGTAGGAGCACACAGGAGGAGGGCACATCTGTGAGAAGGCAGACGTCTGCAAGCCAGAGGGGAGCCCTTGTCAAGAAATGAATCTGCAGGCACCCTGATCTGGAGCTTCCTAAACTCCAGAACCATGAGAAATAAATGTTTTGTTTAAGCCACCCAGTCTATGGTATTTTGTTATAACAGCCCTTGGCTAAAACAAAGGGAGAGTGGAAATGTCGGTTCCCGGGCTGGGTCGTTGCGGAAGATATGAGAGCGGCAGGTGAAGGCAAGTGTGCTACCTCTGGTAAAAGCCACTCAATTAAAGTAGCCAATTGTGTCACTTTCTCTGGGGAAGTCACACTTCTCCCAGCTTTTTGCTATTAAAGAGGAAGTTCACAGAAGGGAAATAGTTGCTGACTACTCAGGAGAGCTCTCTTAGAGGGGTTGCAAGACCTTCTGAAATCTCTGTGATGTGTTTGTTTAACAACTAACATAGTGTTTTCTATGTTAATTATAGATTAGAAAGTGAAAGACTGCATCAAAATAAGGAATCAGTTGTTAAGTGTGATGTGTAAGATATCAGAGCCCGTCTCCTAGGTTCAAATCCTACCATTTACCAGCTGTGTCCTTGGGTAGCCTGCCCAATCTCTCTGTGCCAAAGTGTCCTTATCCCTAAAACAGGGATCATAAAAGTATCTACCCTCATGGGCTATCATGAGGATTAAATGAGTTAATACACATAAAGCTTGTAAAATAATGCCTGAGGGCACCTGAGTGGTGGAGTCAGTTAACTATTTCGGCTCAGGCCATGATCCCAGGGTCATGGGATAGAGCCCCATGTGGATAGAGCTCCACACTGAATGTGGAGCCTGCTTAAGGTTCTCTCCTCTCTCTCTCTCTCTCTCTCTCTCTCTCTCTCTCTGTCTCCTCGCCCCCCCCCCACTCTCTCCCCTACTTGTGCTCTCTCTCAAATTTAAATACATGCATACATACAATGCCTGATACATAGGTAAATCTCAATAAATAATATATAACATATAAATATATATATGCATACAAAGATATGTGCAAAGAATCTTCACATTACAGAAACCAAATGAGACAATGTTGTCCTTATTGTACCTATAGTCCCTTGACCCTATTTTCTATGTAATGTGACATAGTTCCCATGTTTGACAATTTGAGTGAGGTAATGTTAGATTAACACCCTTCAGGTGTTATTAACTCCTTGTGTCATGAAATAATCTTTGAAATGAAGGACCTAAAAGGCAGAAAAGCAAGTTTGGGAAATGAGGACATGTTCCTCTTGTTTCTTTTTGCCCGTTCCCTATTGGAGTTTGGCACAAAGAAAGGTAATTCAGTTTCTTGCCAAGTTCCTGCTTCCTTTCAGTGCCCCAGTCAGTGTGGTGGGCCTTGACTATTAGGGATGCATCAAGCCAGACTCTGGCCCTAAGGAGCTCCTGACCTGGCAGGCGGCAACACGGTACCCAGCAACTGTAAGCTGTCTGGACTGGTCCTAGATGACCTGGGGACAGATGCATCCCCACGAGGAAAGATCAAAGTGGAGGATCAGGCAAAATCATATTTATATCCTTCTATATCCTTTTTTGACAGAGTACATATTTTCAAGCACATGTCTAACCCATATTCACCCATATTAACTCACTTTAGCTGACAAGAAACCTATGAGAAGATGTCAGTGTTCGTCATTAAGTACAATGTAAAATGTAAACTACAAAATGTGATGAAAATATTTAGGTTTAAGTTATAGTTAAAAGACAGAGGAACTGAATTCAGGCACAATACTCTCATCCAAGCTCAGAATTATGAGGGGGAAAAAAAAAGTCAGAATCTCACAAAAATGCCTCAAAGTCTCACTCCACTTCGGAAGCAGATCATGGAAGCCATGAAAGCCAGGACCATTAAAAATAACAATAATAGGATTAACAGACAGTATTTCTTGAACATCTACTGTGTTCCAAATTTGCATGTGTTTAATATTTATGCATAGCCTAGTGCTTAGGAAAAGACTTGACTTCTACTGCTTTAATATCTCAGGTCTGCATTTAGTAGCTTTGGAACATTGGGAAAATGACTTAACCTCTCCGTGTCTCAGTTTCCTCATCTGTAAAATGGGGATGCTAATTGTACCTACCTCATAGTGTTGTTGTAGGACTCATTAAGTTAATACATGTAAAACACTCAAAACAGTGTCTAACACTTAGGAAGAGCAATAGAAGTGCTTGTTGTTAATAAAATCTCACAACAGCCTTATTCTTACTACAAAATTTTATACATGAGGAAATAGAGCTTAGATGGCTAAGGGTTAAGTCAATTTGCGCCAGGTGACCCACCCAGAACTTGGCGTGGTAGGGATTCAAACCTAGGTGTGTCAAATTCCAGAGCCTGGGCTCAGAATGAGCCCACAGTGACCTTTACCCCCAATTGTAGCAGAGGAAAGTCAAACACAGGCTGACAAAGGCTGTTGTCTCCTGGTGCACAGTAAGCCCAAACAAGGCCACTGCCCCGGGAATGCAACTCTCCGACCCTGACCTTTGCCCACTTAAAGAGCCAATCCCAAGGCAGCCCAGAGTAAAGGGGCAAGACAAAGGCCTTTTGGTTGTGAGAGCAATGGAAAGGGGTTAAAGCAACTTACCTGGTGGGGGGGGGGGGGGGGTTGTTTATCACTAAGAATCAATGCTAAAGGCTACTACAGTCAAGAACCAGAGCCCCCCTGGGGCACCTGGGTGGCTCAGTTGGTTGAGTGCCTGACTTCAGCTCAGGTCATGATGTCACCCTTGCTGGGTTCTAGCCCTGTGTTGGGCTCTGTGCTGCTGACAGCTTAGAGCCTGGTGCCTGCTTCCGATTCTGTGTCTCCCTCTCTCTCTCCCGTCCCCTGCTCACACTTGGTCTCTCTCTCTCTCTCAAAAATAAACATTTTTTAAAAACTTTGGCGGGGGTGGGGGGGACACCTGGGTGGCTCAGTCAGTTAATTGTCCGACTTCAGCTTAGGTCATGATGTTGTAGCTTGTGAGTTCGAGCCCTGCAATGGGCTCTGTGCTGCTGACAGCTCAGAGCCTGGAGCCTACTTTGGGTTCTGTGTCTCTCTCTCTCTCTGTCCCTGCCCCACATGCTCTGTCTCTCTCTCTTTCTCTCTCTCAAAAATAATAAACGTTAGAAAAATAATGGGAAAAAAAAAAAGAAAAAAAAAAAGAACCAGAGTCCCCCAGCCTTTATAATCAAACAACCTTGGTCACTGCTGGGAACAGAGTTCACTGCAGGTTGGTCAGATGTCCTAGCAACAAACTTCCACAGGCCATAAACATCCCCTTTACGCTGAAGGAAAGATAAGCCTGGATACCTAGGTCACAGTCTCCTTAGGAAGTGAACAAACACAGGAAGATGGATTTAGCACCTGACACTTCCCTCTCTTTGGCGTTTGTATTCCATCGCCTCTTAGAAGAGTTAGTAATGTCTTATGAACTCCAAGTACCATCTTCCAAACAACCTTGGATTCTAGCCAAACACCAAAATGGAAGAGACTCTCACATGACACCAATTAAAATATATACACTAGTAGACGAGAGCTTCATTGGTACATTTCCTAGGTGTACAACTTCTGGTCTCATGATGACTTTAAAACAGAACAAAAGTCATTAGGCATATCTTTATCCTTAAATATATCTGGTACCCTTGTTGAAAAAACTCATTCTGCGATTTCGTATGCATTTAAAAGTATGTTATTGTAACTTTAACAAATAATAAATTTTAGGTTAAAAAAACAACAACTCCCCTGGAAAGCAGTGGGTAGGGAGTAGGAGAGAGGCACAGCAAACAGAAATAAAACAATTGGTATGAATCACGCTTTCATTAATCCCAAGGAATAGCACTTGGGTGGCCTTGGGCCCACTCAGAGGGACCTCTGTCCATTGTCTGTGACCTTGGGTGGGTTCCATAAGCCACCAGATCTTATCTACAAAATGAAGATAACAATATTCAGTTCTGAGAGCTTTTTGAGGAATAGATGAGATAGTGTATGACAAGTGCCTAATTTTAAGTATAGCCCAGTCTCGGCTTAAAAATGTTACTTTTCTTCCTCCTATACCCCCCTCTTAAATATCCTTCCCCAGGGCTGCGTTGGTTTCCCATCCTTTTATTTTATCCACAGTTGATTTGTTCCTCTTAATTTTTAGCCCTGGAATTTGGAGCAGCCATCAGGTGCTTGGTAAACACTTGTTCATATAGACTTGGTTATGGTATAACTTATATGCTTCCCTTGAGCTCCTGGGGACAGGAACCATATCAGCTAGCATCAGGCATGGTTGTATTACTAAGTGTTGCCTCTCCCATTTTATTTTATTTTATTTAAAAAAAATTTTTTTTTTCAACGTTTATTTATTTTTGGGACAGAGAGAGACAGAGCATGAACGGGGGAGGGGCAGAGAGAGAGGGAGACACAGAATCGGAAACAGGCTCCAGGCTCTGAGCCATCAGCCCAGAACCTGACGCGGGGCTCGAACTCACGGACCGCGAGATCGTGACCTGGCTGAAGTCGGACTTTTAACCGACTGCGCCACCCAGGCGCCCCGCCTCTCCCATTTTAGAAGGTATACCAACACATCAGTCTTCAGCAGCCAGGCAAGTGACACCAATCAGCTGAATTAAGGTAACAAGAGTAGTAAAGTCTGTGACAAACAGAGTTATCCTCTTGCAGACACTCTGATACAAATAAACAAAACACAGTTTTCTAGCCAAACAAAACCATCTGCCCACAGGATCTACCCCCTCTGGCCATAAATTTGCCACCATAAACAGAGCTTCACATTCACAAGTATTTTCTTATACATTATCTCATTTGATATATCAACAACCCTCTGAAGTAAGCATTGTTGAGTTCACCTTGCAGGCATCTGACAGAAAGAGAAACTGAGGCTCAAATACAGTGATCTGTCCAAATCAAACATAGCTAGTTAGTGGCTGACCAGGGATTTGAATCCATTTTCTGACATCAAACTACAACCCCTACTTCTCTCTACATCCACATACTGTTTGTGATATGCTGCTGTTTTTATGCCCCCATAGTCTTTCTGAAACAAAACCCAAATCCCATCAAAAGGTTAAACCTGTGTCAGATTTAGACTCCAATGACCACCATGAGTCATAGTCTACCTAGAACGGAGACAGGTGTCCTTGGAAATGGTACCTTCTTTACAAAAACAGGGACATATTTTACCCAGGCTGTTCATACTGGGAGTTATGGTTAGGGGTGCCAGGCAGAGAGGTGCCAGGAAGAATGGTGAGCAGGCTGATATGAGGAACCCTGCACCCGAACAGCAACAAGGAACCAGGCTCCTTGAATCAATGTGAAGAATCCCCTTTAAAGGAACTTGAATTTGTCAAGAGAGCAAGAAAAACAAGGTAGAATCTTAGCAACCAGAGTAAACAAGCATCTGATGTCTCCAGGCTAGTGTTGTCCAAGGGAAATAAAATGTGATCCACATATACAACTTTATATTTTCGAAGTAGTCACATTAAAAAGTAGAAAGAAACAAGAGAAAATAATTTGAATATATATTTTGTTTAACTCAATATACCCAAAGTATTATTATTTTAGCATATAACCAGTATAAAATTATTAAGGAGCTATTTTACATTCATTTTTTCCATAATTTTTGGAAATCCAATATATATTTTACATTTGCAGCTTGCCTCAGTTGCACTGGCCATATTTCGAGTGCTCAATAGCCATGTGGCTAGTGGCTGCCATATTGGACAGCACATATCTAGACCAAAGAAACTCCTAAAAGTCTCTATTTCTTTTTTTTTTTTTTACTTTTTCATTTGTTTGTTTTTATTCTAGAGAGAGAGCATGCAGTGGGGGAAAGGGACAGAGAGAGAGAGAATCTTTTTTTTTTTTTTTTAACTGTTTATTTAGAGGGAGAGAGAGAGAGACAGAGTATGAGCAGGGGAGGGGCAGAGAGCGAGGGAGACACAAAATCCGAAGCAGACTCCAGGCTCTGAGCTGTCAGCACAGAGCCCAATGCAGGGCTCAGACTCATGGACCGTGAGATCATGACCTGAGCCAAAGTCAGATGCTTAACCGACTGAGCCACCCAGGTGCCCCAAGAGAGAGAGAGAATCTTAAGCAGACTCCACACTCAGCGTGGACCCCGACATGGAGCTCAATCCCATGACAGTGGGATCATGACCTGAGCCAAAACCAAGAGTTGGACACTCAACAGACTGAGCGACGCAGGTGCCCCAAAAGTCCCTGTTGCTAGTGTAGTGGAAGCAAGTAATGTAGTTGAGGACAAGATCTTACAGCATTCTTCAAAGACACAGACAGCCCTCATTTCTAACCTTGCTAGTTCAATTTTAAAATAAGTCTCTCAGAGCCACCTTCAAACTTTGCCACTATTTCGGGGACAGCTGTGTCAGTTTCCAGCTAGTTGCTCTGTAAAGCCAATCAGAGGTCATTGTGTCTGGCAACCTGTTTTTGCCTTGCAACAGTGCAATCCTCAGCATGTCCCTCTTCAAATACCTATTATTCTGGCTCTTTCTTCAGTATTGCCATGACTGGCAGTGATTAGGGTGACATTTTTTATGTGCCTGAGTTCACAGAGCAATTACATAGTGTGAGCAGCATGGTGATTCAGAGGCTGTATGTAAAGACTAGAATTGCTACATTTGCATGTCTCTGAATAATGAGATTCCTATCTCCATTATATGGCAATGAGGTAGAAATTGATAGCATTATTAACTGTTTACACAGTAAGCACAATTTTCTATTCTGTCTCTCTTTCCCTCCAGCTGGTTTCAAAGATGCTAAAAGCTAGAAGAGGTAACCAGAGGCCATAAAGTCGCCTGCACTGAGTCCCTCAGCAGTTCTACCAAATAGAAGTTTTCCGTAGCAAGAGATTTCCACACCTTGTCAATAAATCTTCTGGCTGCCTCCCAGAAGGGAATCCACACACAATCCAATCCAACCTCGTGGCTTCATAGAGGAAGATATGGCTGCATAGAGAGGTGAGGTTTGTCCAAGGTCACACAGACAACAGAGAAAGAAGGCTAGAAGACAGAGGACTCCGAAGATAGCCATTCCTCCTCCGATTCTCATCCTCTGGTGCCTGACTGTAGCTTTGGAATAACAGAGTCCCATCTTCCAGTCTAATTACATATTGCACATTCTGGTCACACACCCATTTTTCTGTTGAAGTGATGGAGAAACTGGCTAAAATTATAACTTGATTCCCCAAACACAAAGACCTTTTCAGTCGACTAGAAATGAGCCCTAACTAGGCACTGAATCAACAAACATCAATTTTTGTAGCAATGAAATAAATATATGGGGAGATAGTTATGGTTATGGTGGGTTATAAAACAGAGAAAGGGAGAGCTGTGATTGAGTGTTTATGTGGCTCTGCTCCCAGCAATGAAACATTTTTCTATCAACCATGTGGCAGTGACATTTTTGATATCAAGGGCAAAATCAAGGTAATAATATCCAAAGGGACGCTTTAATAAAATAGATCATCAGAGTAACAACCCACAAATGCGTACCAGACAGTCCTTCACTGGCAATGTTGTGGTGTGTAAGGGAGAAAAACTCTCTTCAGTTAAATCCTAACACAACAGTGCTGTTGTAGTGGAATAAACAATCGCAGACAGCATGAAGGTTAACTGCCTCTGCATACGAGGAGACACATGAAGGAAGATCTGTCAAGTGTGTGGTGGCATCAGCTTAATGCTTGTGATAGTTAAATGAATTAATAAACAGCTGAAACACTGAATTCCACTAATAAACATTATAGTGAAATGGGTGGCTCAGTCGGTTAAGGGTCTGACTTCGGCTCAGGTCATGATCTCGCTGTTCCCGAGTTTGAGCCCTGCGTGGGCTCCGTGCTGACAGCTCAAAGCCTGGAGCCTGCTTTGGATTCTGTGTCTCCCTCTCTCTCTGCCCTTCCCCCACTCATGCTCTGGCTCTCTCTCTCAAAAAAAATAAATAAACATTAAAAAGTACTCAGTGTCTTAAAATAGCTAGAAGCGTCCATTATATGGAACTTACCCCATCAATAATCAAAGGTCTTGTCCTAGGAGTCAAAGCTGAAGGAGCTTCTGGGTAGCAGAAAGCACAAGAAAATTGGGACATACTGAGTAATGTGTAAAAGAGGTTGTGAAGACCTTTGCATCTCCACTTAAACTTCACCGCGTTCAGGAGCCTTTCTCTGAACCCAGGGTCTCAATGAATTCCCCCTGTTATGTTACCATACTTCTATAGGCACTGTTTTGTAAGGTATATTCATTACAAGTATGTACTTAAAGCCCATCTTCTCCATGAAGAGTAGCAGGTAGGTGCCTAGTTGCCTACCACAGCTGATTCATTAATTCAAAAGGTACCTACAGAACACCTACTACGAGCTAGGCACCATGCTAAGTGCACAGGTTACACAGGGAACAAAACAATACTGCCCTCCTGTAGCTTACATCCAAATAGGAAGAAATAGACCATAAACAACTAAACAAACAAGCTGATTTTTTATAACAATATGTGCTCTACACAAAGAAAAGGATAATGAGATTGAGAGCAGATGCATGGGAGGCTAGTCTCTTTGAGGATGTGAGATTAAGGAAACCTGAGTATTGGAAAGTTCTGGAGGAGGGCACTCCGGGCAGCCAGAAGACAGGTGGAAAGGCCTTGAGATGGGAATAAGTCTCTATGATTGCAACTGAGTGAGGGGAAGAGGGAGTCAGGATGTAGTTTGCTTACATACTTAGCTCTTAGTAAATACTAAATAAACATTTGTTGAATGAATGAATGAATGAATGAATGAATGAATAGGTAAATGTCAGTTATAAGGGCAGGTAATTCCTATTGCCTTATGCAAAAGTGCAGCTAACCAATGCTCATATATTGGAAGAACAAATATTGATAAAATGTCAATACCACCCAAAGCAATATACACATTCAATGCAATCTCTATCAAATAAAACCAGCATTTTTCACAGAGTAAGAACAAACAATTCTAAACTTTGTATGGAAGCAAAAAAGACCCCAAATAGCCAAAGTAATGTTGAAAAGCAAAGCAAGGCAGGAGGCATCACAATTCTGGACTTCAAGCTGTATTACAAAGCTGTAGTCATCGAGACAGTATGGTACTGGCACAAAAACAGACACACAGATCAATGGAACAGAATAGAGAACCCAGAAATGGACCCACAATTATTTCATCAACCCATCTTCAACAAAGCAAGAAAGAATAGCCAATGGGAAAAATACAGTCTCTTCAAAAAATGGTGCTGGGAAAACTGAACAGTGACATGCAGAAGAATGAAACTGGACCACTTTCTTACACCATTCACAAAAATTAATTCAAAACAGATGAATGACCTAAATGTGAGACAGAAAACCATCAAAATCCTAGAAGAGAACACAGGCAGTAACTTCCTTGACCTTGGCCCTAGCACCTTCTTACTAGACACGTCTCCAGAGGCAAGGGAAACAAAAGCAAAAATGAACTACTGGGACTTCATCAAGATAAAAAGCTTCTGCACAGTGAAGGAAATAATCAAAACTAAAAGGCAACCTACAGAATGGGAGAAGATACTTGCAGATGACCTATCACATAAAGGGCTAATATCCAAAATCTCTAAAGAACTTATCAAATTCAACACCAAAAAAATAAATAATCCAGTTAAGAAATGGGCAGAAGAGGGGCACCTTGGGTGGCTCAGTTGGTTAAGTGTATGACTCTTCATTTTGGCTCAGGTCATGATCTCGTGGGTCATGGGATCAAGTCCCACATGGGGCTCAGTGCTGATAGCACGGAGCCTGCTAGGAATTCTCTCTCTCCCTCTCTCTGCCCCTTCCCACCTCTCGAAATAATAAATATTAAAAAAAAAAAAAAAAAGGAAATGGGCAGAAGACACGAACAAACATTTCTTCAAAGAAGACATACAAATAAATGGCTAAGAGATATGTGAAAAAATGCTCAACATCACTCATCATCAGGGAAATACAAATCAAAAACACAATGAGATACCACCCCACTCCTGTCAGAATGGCTAAAATTAACAACTCAGGAAACAACAGCTGTTGTCAGGATGCAGGAGGGAATGCAAACTGGTGCAATCACTCTGGAAAACAGTATGGAGGTTCCTCAAAGAGTTAAAAATGGAACTACCTTAGGACCCAGCAATTGCACTACTAGCTTTTTATCCAAAGGACACAAAATTAGTGATTTAAAGGGACACATGCACCCCAATGTTTATAGTAGCACTATCAACAATAGCCAAATTGGAAAAAGCCCAAATATGTCTACTGATTGATCAATGGATAAAGAAGAGGTGAGATATTACTCAGCAGTCAAAAAGTATAAAATCTTGCCATTTGCAACAACATGGATGGAACTAGAGTGTATTATGCTAAGCAAAATAAGTCAGCCAGAGAAAGACAAATACTATATGATTTCACTCATATGAAATATAAGTGGAATTTAAGAGACAAAACAGGTGAACATAGGGGAAAGGAAGGAAAAATAAAATAAGATAAAAACAGAGAGGGAGGCAAACTGTAAGAGACTCTTAACTATAGAGAACAAACTGAGGGTTACTGAAGGGGAGGTCGTGGGGATGGGATGGGCTAAATGGGTGATGGACATTAAGGAGGGCACTTGTTGTGATGAGCACTGGGTGTTATATGCACGAGATGAATCACTAAATTCTACTCCTGAAACCAATACTACACGACATGTTAACTAACGTGAATTTAAATAAAAACTTGGGAGGAAAAAAAAAAGTGCAGATTAATCAGTACACAAAGGTAGGGACTAGAAATTTGAAACTTCAAGAAAAACACAGACGGTAAATAAGATGAGGGCTGTGGACTCACAGAATAGATAAATGAGATGTTCGTGGCAATGTATAATAAACTCCAAAGTGCTGCAAAGGAATATGGGGACAAGCAAGTTAATTGCAGGCTGACATCATATGGGGTAGGTTCCTGAAAGCAGGAAGTTAGCTGGGGTTAGAATCATACACATTAGGTGAAATGAACAGGGAAGGGAGGGCAACACAGGAAAATCAGTCTTATCATGTTATCCCAAAGGAACAACCACATTCTTTTTCTAGGACATGGTGTCAGTTCATACTATGCTTTGTTACACAGGCAGTGGGGACAATTACATACATGGAATAGACAAGCTGGCATCACTTCATTACTTTAGGCTCAGGTTGCCCCCTTGGAATTCACAGGCTTCAGCTTGAGTGGGAAATTAACTATCTTCAATGTAGAGTGAAGCTGATAAGAGCTGTGGATCTATAACGTATGTTTTAATTCTCTCATTTTCCAGAACCTCACTAGCCTGCTATTCTTGTTGTTGTGGCTTAGTTCCGTTTTAGCACCTTGTTAATTAAACCATTTTGGAAGTTGTCCAGGATAATCCAACATCATAAAATCTGTAATAGATGAGTCACAGTGCCACCACCCAACCAATAGGACTAAGCCAGAAGCTAGGTGCCATCCTTTACTCCACCCTTGCTGCCATTACCCCCACCTTGTATCTAATCCACGAGGTCCCATAAATATCCCTCTCAACTCTCAAAGCTATTTTCCTGCCCCTTCCTCACCACCACTACCTTATGCAGCCCTTTGTCATCTCTTGCCTGAACCCCACCTGCTTCCAACTCTTTCCAACTCTCCTTTCCACTCCCCACCACCTCTGAGTGACTGCTCACATATTCACCATTATACATATATACACCCTTCATGATTTGCCTTCTTTCCCCTTCCCATCTCCCTCCATGCCTCCCAAACATCCTGAGTTTAAGAAAACCAAGCTGTTTACAGTTTTCCCAAAGCCCCATGCTGTTGGAAGTCTCTATGCCTTTGTGCTTACAGGTCTCTCTGCCTAGAATGCCCCCACCCAACCCTGTATAGATGACTCTGATTCATCCTTTAAGACTTAGCTCAAATATCACCTATTCTGTGAAGCTTTCCCTGATCCCTTTGTATTATTCAGGGTTCTCCAGAGAAACAGAAGCAATGGGGTGTGAATATAGGGGTAAAGAGATTAATTTTAAGGAATGGGTTCATGCAATTGTGGAAGCTGGCAAACTCAAAACATGTAGGATTGGCTGGCAGGCTACAGATCTAGGGAAGGGCAGGTGCCATAGTTCAAGTCCAAAGGCTGTCAGGCTGGAGACCTGGGAAGAGCCAATGTTACAATTTGGGATGAGGGTCATCTGCTGCAAAATTCCTTTTTGCTTGGAAAAAGTCAGCCAGTCTTTTGTTCTATTGACGCCTTCAACTGATTGGATGAGGACCACCCACATTATGGAGAGCAATCTGCTTTACTCAAAAGTCCACTAATCTCATCTAATTTAATGATTTAAATGCTAATCTCATCTAAAATCCCCTCACTGAAACTCCCAGAATAATATTTGACCATGTATCTGGGCACCATGGCAGAGGCAAATGGACACATAAAATTAACCATCACAACCATGAACAAGATTAGAATTTTTCCTTCTCTGATCCTGTAGCATCTCAAACAGAACTCTATGTTAGCATTTAGTGTTTGCTTCAATTATTAGTAAACACAACCATCTCACCCCTCATGGGTAGGAACCATGTACTAGTAATATTTATATCCCATTCTTAATAGAGCATCAATAAATACTTGTGAAAGTAATTGACTAAGTGAGTTCATTAACCGCTTTTATATTGTTAGGACAATACTATACAAGCCTAGTTCTTATAGCAATCACCAGATCAGGGAATTATTGTTAGCTTTCCATGAAAGGAAATAAAAAGTACAAACAAGTCATTAACCCAACTTCCCACCGAGAAACCACAAATTCCAAGGTTCACTTGAAACCTTTGTCCCTTTATTAACAAGGCACAAAGGATGCCCTCGCTTCCTTCAGCTTTCTTGAGCAGTGGACATTTGGCCATGAGGATGACTCTATCCAGACAATCCCAGCTCTTACAGCCACTGACCAACAGGAAGTTCCCTACAGCAGTCTGGACTTGTATACTACTCCATGACTCACCTGCTCATAAGTGTCCTAGGTTCTTGGCTCAGAGCATTTGTGGCATAATAACAGTCAAGAGACCATAATTCTAAGCATGTGTCATAAAGCAATTAGAACAAATTCTTACCATTATTTTGAAACCCAGGATGCAAGGTATGAAAGACAAGAAATCTTCAACAGCCAAAAACAATGTCATTTTATTCTAGAACAAAGAGGTCCTAGGATTTGGTGAGATGGGCTTCACAATAAGGATTTTGTTAATAGCTACACTTTTGTGAGGATGTATTATGTTGTAGGCATTCCTCCAGAGCAGTTTATATGCATAATCGTATTTCATACTCACAAAATCCCTCTGAGGTAGGTACTATTTTAGCTGCATTTTACAGATGAGGGAGGGCACTGAAACACAGAGATTAGGTAATGAGGTTAAGAAGCTCTAAGGCCCACAGTCACAATACAGCCTCCTTGGAGAACTTCAGAATCGTAGAAGCAGACCAAGAGTAAATAAGGAGCTCTCGGAATATGCTCCTTTTTCTATCATATCTCAAGAGGTCTTTAGGACCTGCACCCCCACACCCCACCCATCATCCCCACCCCACCTACTCCTGCAGCCTCCCCTATGTCCCCTCCTTATCTGCATGCTACACTTCAGCCAAAGTGAATGTGTTTTGGTCCCATCAGCATCTCTTGCCTGCAAGCCATATACGTGGTATTTCCTTCACCAGGACACCCCCACCCCCATCCCCACCCCCATCCATCTTCTCCTGAATCCTATTTATTTTCAGGTCTCAGCCCTCATGCCTCTTTGGAAAGCTCTCCTGACCACTCTGCCTGACTTGGGTGCCCTTCTCCCTGTAGGCTCCTATGATCCACTCTGACGTTCTCTATTACAGACCTTATCAGACTGTATGGTAATCACTTGTTTAATGGCCTGTCTCCTAACTGTGGCCTCCATGTGATCATTATTAAATCACCTAGCACATGCTTGACATATGGTAGACACTTAATAAACATTTGGTGGAAGGAGGAATATAAAAGTGAATGAATTAAATTAATAATAATCATTTATAATTTGCTTCTAAACAGGACACTTTTAAGACACTGTCAAAAGAATCTGTAAGATTTCATCAAAAATTGGTGCCCTCATGACATCTCCCCGGCAATTTAAGAAGCCCCTAAATTTCTCTAGCTAAGTAAAGAGGCTCCAAAAACCAAGCACTAATGACCTCTGAACAGGCCCAAATACCTGTTATCAGAGAGCTGAAGCCTCTAAGAGAGACTCTTTTTTTTTTAATTTTTTTAATATTTTATTTATTTTTGAAACAGAGTATGACAGAGCATGAATGGAGGGGCAGAGAGAGAGGGAGACATAGAATCCTTAGAAATCTCCAGGCTCTGTCAGCTGGCAGAGCCCGATGTGGGGCTCAAACCCACAAACTGTGAGATCATGACCTGAGCTAAAGTTGGACGCTTAACCAACTGAGCCACCCAGGCAACCCAGGTGAGAATCTTGATGCTAATCTAAGGTGAACTTAATCCTGAAGCACTTTTTAAAACTATGTATGGGTGTGGTCCAGCTTTGGGGTTATAAAGATGTTGTCTGTTGTTCATTATTTTTTCATAAGTAATGTTCCATCATTGCTAAACGATGCAAACAAGATTTTCATGATTCCCAAAGAGCACTCTTTTAGTTACAGAACAGGATGTCATTTATGACAACAAATATTGAAGGATATTGTTTCCTCTTGAATATAGACTCTTCTTCTGTCCTGGGACAGAAAGCTGAAAGTCAGAGACATGTGCTTTGGGTAATGTTGCATCCATTCCTCTTTCTGATAGAAAGATGACATCTGAGGTTTCCAATTCTTAACTCTCAAGGAGTCTTTGAAGTCATAAAGTGCGTATGTGAACTATTACCAAATAAATGTTATGAGCTGAAGTGTGCACCCCACAAATTCATATGTTGAAGTCCTAACCTCCAGTACCTCAGAATGTGACTTTTTTTGGTGATAGGGCCTTTAAAGAAGTGATTAAGTTAAAATAAGGCTGTTAGGGTGTGCCCTAATCCGATGTGACTGGTGTTCTTATAAGAAGAGGAAATTTGGACACATAAATGCATATGAACAGAGGAAACGCCATGTGAGGACACAGGAAGAAGGCGGCTATCTGCAACCTAAGGAGAGAGGTCTCAGAAGAAGCCAATTCTGCCCATACCTTGATCTTGGACTTCCAGGCTCCGGAACTGTGAGAAAAGCAATATCTGTTGTTTAAGCCATCCAGTCTGTGGTATTTTGTTATGGCAACCCTAGCAAACAAATACAACAAATTTTATAGCAATATTAGAATCCCAGTGCACGATGTGTTTTATCTGCCATTTTTTTAAATATTTATTTAGTTTTGAGAGAGAGAGAGAGTGAGCAGCAGAGGGGCAAAGAGAGATGGAGAGAGAGAATCCCAAGCAGGCTCCACACTGTTAGTGCAGAGCCCAACATGGGGGCTCAAACTAAGGGACAATGAGATCATATCAAGAGCCAGACACTTAACTGTGTGGGCCACCCACGTGCCCCATGTCTGCCATTTTGACTCAGGATGCTTTGATTCTGCATTTGTAATACAAATATTATAATTGAGTAGTACTAATATTTATTCATTTTGGTTAAGAAATAATTTGGGGGGTGAATGCCATTAAATCCAGTTTATTTCTTAGTCCATTCTCCATGGAGATGGGCTAAACCACTTCCAGGGTTTTTTGTTTTTGTTTTTTTGTTTTGTTTTAATTTTGTTCAGCTCAAGTCATTTTCATTGAATCAATTTTTATCAATAGTAGATAAAAATGTGTTGAACCACATCTCATCAACAAAGATTTATCAATCAATGTTTTGTTTAAATAAAATGTTATCAATTATAGACTTTTATAAAGTTTTTGCTATGGCTATTATTTTTACTGAGGTCAATTTTTTCCAGGTCAAATGTTATTGATAAAATTTGATTCTTTTTGTTAAGTTTTGGAAAAATAACAACCTTATGATGAGCAATGTATAGAATTGTTGAACCACTGTATTATATATCTGAAACTAATATAGTACTGTATATAAATTTTAAAAATTAAAAAATGAAGTTTTTCAGTAAAAAAATAATACCTCCTTGTTTAATTTTTAAAAATTAGCTCTATTTAGGGGTGCCTGGGTGGCTCAGTCGGTTGAGCTTCCGACTTCGGCTCGGGTCATGATCTCACGGTCTGTGGGTTCGAGCCCTGCGTCGGGCTCTGTGCTGACGGCTCGGAGCCTGGAGCCTGCTTCAGATTCTGTGTCTCCCTCTCTCTCTGACCCTCCCCCGTTCATGCTCTGTCTCTGTCTCAAAAATAAATAAACATTTAAAAAAAATTAGCTTTATTTATATAAAATTCATGTACATAAAATTTATAAAGTATATAATTCATTGGGTTTTAGTGTATTTACAGGGTATACTCATCATTACTATCAAATTCCAGAACATTTTTATCATCTCAAAAATACACTCCCCATTCCCGTCTCCATGCCCCTAGCCTCTCGCAACCAGTATCTACTTTCTGTCTCTAAGGATTTGCCTTTTCTGGACATTTTGTATAAATGGAAATCATGCAATACATGACCTTTTGTATCTGGTTTCTTTCACTTAATATTTTCAAGGTTCATCCATCTTAAAGTATGTATTGTTACTCCATTCCTTTTTGTGGCCAAACAATATCCCATTATATGGATATACCATATTTTGTTTATTCATCATTTAATGACATTTGGGTAATTTCTACTCTTGGGCTATTATGAATGATGCTGCTCTGAACCTTCATATACAAGTATTTGACTCTCTTGTGTATGTACCTACGAGTGAAATTATTAATCATATGGTAACTCTGGGCTTAACTTTGTGAGGCACTGCCAGACTGTATTCCAAATTGGCTGCATCATCTTACATTCCCATTAGCAATCCATGAGGGTTCTAATCTTCTGTTAATATTTATTATCATTTACAACGTGCAGTTTTGGCTTTTTAAGTTGTTTTGTGTTTACAGCTAGATATTACCAGGAATAGTCATTAGAAAGTACAACAATATAATAGCTTGCATTTATTCCTTAGCAAAATCAAGGAAATTAGATATTCTAGGATATTTCTGTTGTCCAGAATTCGCTTATTGCAAGGATGAGAAAACTATAACCCATAGGCCAAGTCCAGCCTGCTGACTGTTTTTGTGTGACCCACATGCTAAGAATGTCTTTTACACTTAAAATAATCAAAAATAGAATAATCAAAAAAAGAGTAATATTTTGTGGTACATAAAAATTATATAGAATCCATATAGCATTGACTATAAATAAAGCTTTATTGGAACATAGCCACACTCATGTATTTACATATCATCCATGACTCCTGGAAAGCTAGATAGTAGAGGTGAGTGAATGAGACAGAGATTGGCCCATGGAGCCTAAAATACTTACTATCTGGCCCTTTACAGAAAAAAGTCTACTGTATTGCCAATCCATCTTTATTTTTCAGATCACATGGTGTTATGGGCAGCAACTGTCCAGATAGTTGTCAAAGATAGAGCATATGGCAGCTATCCCAAATGTGGGCCTTAGCCTGTTGCCAGTTGGTGAGCTATCATGATCCATAATAAGATAAGCAGAGGATTGAGAGTAAGCCTTAGACATTTATAGAAAACTGACAAAGTAAATTTGTATCTATGGGATCTAATACTGTAAAAACGGGCTGCATTTTATATGCCTTTGGGGTTTTTTAATTTCATTTGTCTAGTCATTGCTTTTTTTTTTTGGACTTCATTAAAGTCTGTTCAAAAGTTGAAATTTTAAAAAAAGAAAACTGGTCCTTTAACACATAGCTTGGAAGACAGTCAAACAGAGAATCAATGTCTTTAGAATCAAAGGAGTAGACATATTGGGACATAAGCATCCTGAGGGCAGGGTTTCATCTGCTTTGTGTACTTCTCCGTGTCCCAGCACATTCCCAGTGTCTCACACAATGCAATAAGTGCTCAATAAATACCGGAAAACGTACAAATCCAACACAACCCACTCCAATATCACAACGCTTACCATTTTCTTAATTTGTTCTTTTTTCACTTTTCAGAGGCATTATATACAGCACAGAATCTGGAGCCAGGCCTGGGTTGAGATCCCAGCCTCACCTTTACTAGCCAGGCTACCTTGGGCAAGTTATCCAACCTCCCTGTAATTCTTCCTCTGTAAAATGGGGATAATACTAGCGTCAAAAGAGTTATCAGGATAGTCATCTGAGTTAATATATGCAAATTATTTAGAAGGATACCTAGCACCTAGTAAGAACTACACAAATGTTAGCTATTATTATTATGTACATATATGTAAAGTGTATATGCCTGAAGTGGTCACAAAACTTTCTTCTATTAGCTGCCCAAAATGGTACATAGCACACTTTATCTTTTTTAAAGTAAATGCATTTTATATTCTTGCCAAATTACTAGGTTAAGGTCACCAGATACTTCTGGAATCACTTACTATAATCCACAAGCTTAATTTCAAGTATATTAAGTGTAGCCCATGAAACGGTGCAAATACTATGCAGAAGTTTCAATTCTGTCATCTCGCACATGACAACTACCCATCCCTAATCATAAATACACTTTACAAAATACAAAATTTTTTCAGCGTGAATCTTAGGCCTGTGGCAGCCTCTTCTCAGCAGGTCTCCAGGCACTGCGGTAAGAGAGGCTACCCCTAGGAATGACTCTCTCTATAATTATATCTCAGTACAATATTCAGGCTTACTGGAAGAAATACAGCCCAACCAGCTCCACAGAAAGTCTTGCTCTCCACAAACATTCTTACCATTCCATACTTCCTGCCTCTGGCTCTGTTCCACCTTCAGCCTGCAATAAATCTCTCAGCCTCTGCCTACTAAGAACATAGACATCCTCTAAGACTAGATACTAATACCACTCCTGTGGCAACTTCCCAGATTCCTTGCAGTCAAAACGAATAAAAAATACAAAACTCTATGTTACCATTCTTGTTCAATGCCTGTCCACTAAGTCCACTAAGCTGACTCCAGAGCATCTACCAAAGTGCCTTGTACATAGTGAGTGGAAAAAGGAAACCAAATAATTTCCTCTAGGAAATTATTGATCAGACATCAGCAAGCTGTTATTTAGTTGTCTGTCTTTCCCCACTATCGAAATTGCACAAGGGCAGGAATCTTAACTGTCTTGCTTATTAGCCAGGGACTGGCACAAGTAGATGCTGAACAAATATTGGTAGAATAAATGGATGAATGAACAAGTGAGGGACCAAGGCAGGGATAATCTTCCTAAAGTAGAACCGTCTGATATTTTATTTGAGCTGATCTTATTTTTCTCCACATAAAGGGATGGGGGCAACTTCCAAAATTACTTTACTCCAGACTTCCAATAATAAAGTTGTTTTTTCCCAGGATCAAAAATAGAGTTGCATATCATGGTGTCACACACTACATACACAGCATACTGATATTGAACTAGGAGGGCTGTTTAAGGAACAGATCTATTTTTTCTTTGCTTCCTCCAGACATTTTTAAATCATCTTCTTTTTCTAGAAGCAAATATTCCAGTTGTCTAGGTTATTTCTCTCATCATTTTCTCATGCTATTAGGGGCATCCATTTTGTAATATTTAAGGATTTCGTCTATCTTGGTGACAACAGTCTCCCCTGGATCAAGGTGTCAGCAAGCCACAGCACCCTGAGTCACACTAGAGGCTTAGACTTGGAGCAGAAACCCCCACCAGGGACTGGGGTTTTCCAAAGGTCAAGGAGCAACTAAACAAATGTTACTAGCTAAATGTTTTTACTGCCCATTATGGGCATGGGTGTTAACCTTCCCAAGGACCTGAGACAAGAGATGCCAAGAAGGTAACTTGAATGGCACTTTGCCTGCATTTTCACTCACCGCGTTTACTTAGAGTGTTCCTAATGACTAAGATTCTAGAATCAAACATATTAGTGCTAGAAAGGACCATAGAGATAGTTTAGTCCACGGGTGACAAATCCAAAGGCGTGTAGTGGCCAGATTACTTAATTGAAAGAAGACAGCATGTGGGGGCCTAAGGAGAGTAGCAAAGAGGTGCATCTGAAGAGCAGAGCACCATGTCAGCTCAAGCTGGCTGTTGCCAGTTGGTATCTAAGGCCCAAGGTGCCTAATCTTCTGTTATTTCTCTCCCCAAAAAAAGATGACTATTCAGATTTTCATGAGTCATCTCTCAATTTTTTTTAATTATGGTAAAATACACATACTGTAAAATGTATTATCTTAAGCATTTTTAAATATTCAAGTTGTAGTACATTCGTGTTGTGCAACCAGTGTGCAAAAGTTTTTTCATCTTGTAAAGCTGAAACTCTGTACTCATGAAACAATTCACCATTCCCCCACTTCCCTTAGCCCCTGGCATCCACCAGTCCACTTTCTGTATCTATGAATTTGACAGCTCTAGGTATCTCATATACGTGGAATCATACAATATTTTCATTTTGCAACTGGTTTATTTCACCTAACATGATTTCCTCTAGGCTCATCCATAGTGTAGTGTGTGTCAGAATTTCCTTTTTTAAAGTTGAATAATATTCCATGTATGTATATACCACAATTCTTTATCCATTCATCTACCAGTGGACCCTTGGATTGCTTTCTCCTTTTAACTAGAGTGAATAACATTGCCATGAACATGGGTGTACAAATACCTCATCAAGACCTTTGCTTTTAATTCTTTTGGGTTTACACCCAGAAATGGAATTACTGGGTCATATGCTAGTTCTAGTTTGGGTTTTTTGAGGAATACCATCCTGTTTTCCATAGTGGCTACACCAGTTTACACTCCCACCAACAGTGTGCAAGGGTTCCAAATTCTCTACATCCTTATCAACACCTGTTATTTTCTTTTCTTTAGACAGTAGCCACCTTAAATGAGTATGAGGTGGTATCTCGCAGTGGGTTTGATTTGCATTTCTCTAATGATTTCTTCTTTAGAGAAACATCTATTCAAGTCTTTTGCTCCTTTTTAAAATCAGATCGTTTTATGGTTGCTTAGGCAAATTTTAAATGGATGACATGAATTCAAATTTTGTAAAACAAACAAAAAAACAAAAACACTATACAACAAAATACATACTTTCAAGAAGTATATGACTCAGAGAACACCTTCATCTTGCAGATGAGGAAACTAAAACCTGTATCATAAAGTCAACATGCCTACGATTGCAAATGGCTATGTGGTGCCTGAGAAAGAAGTAGTATAACATACAGAACTGGAGGATATGGCCCTATAATGCAGATTGTTAAAATATTTCTTAGAACACTCATCAGAGCCAAAAACTGATCTGTAAGCAGTTCCAACTTGCTAAAAATTCCTGACTGGTCTTGGTGACTTGTGGAGGAAAGGGGAAAAGGCAATAACCCAAAACGTTCCTACAGATAAAGAATAAAAAAGAAAGACAAGATAAATATGTGAGGCTATAGATGTGTTAATTAACTAAATAAGAGGAATCCCAGGGCGCCTGGATGGCTCAGCCAGTTGAGCATCCGACTTCAGCTCAGGACATGATCTTGCCATTAGTGAGTTTGAGCCCCATGAGGGGCTGTCAGCACAGATCCTGCTTCGGATCCTCTGTTCCCCTCTCTCTCTGCCCCTCCTCTGCTGGTTCTCTCTCTCTCTCTCAAAATAAATATATAAACTGAAAAAAACAATTAAGCTTAAAAAAATAAGAATTCTTTCATAAGGCATACATATGTCAAGTCTTCACAATGAACACTTTATCTTATATTTAATTTGTCACTTATACCTCAAAAAGCTGGAGGAAAAAAGGCAATAACTCAAAGGCAGAGTCAAACTGAAAGAAATTTTCTCTGCCCACTGCCTCCTTCTTTCTCCAGAGGTAGAAGAAATAGGAGGTTGGAGGTCTATTCATTATCAGTTAACAATGGACAAAGAGAAGCCTGTCTGTTGCATTAGTCATTGCTTAGAGGTCCCCAACTTCTAGTTACACTCCTGCTCTCTACCCCCAACTCTTTGATGCTATTTCTGAAAAGGAATGTGACCCTCCAGCTGGGGAGGGTTGAGGGCATGTAGGGAGCATGAATAGGATATTAGAGCTATAATTCCACTTGGGTCTGATGTGTGGATTCTCAAGAATAAATATGGCAATGAGAATTTGGAAAGGGTTGTTATCTGGGGAGGAAAAATGAGGCACATTCTTTTTTTCTTTTTTAAATATTTTTAATGTTTATTTATTCTTGAGAGACAGAGTGCAAGTGGGGGACGGGCAGAGAGAAAGGGAGACACAGAATCTGGAGCAGGCTCCAGACTCTGAGCTGTCAGCATAGAGCCCCACATGGGGCTCGAACCCATGAACCACGGGGCAAGGACCTGAGCTGAAGTTAGATGCTCAACTGACTGAGCCACCCATTCACCCCAAAATAAGGCACATTCTTCTTTTTTTTTTTTTAATTTTTTATCTACTTTTGAGAAAAAAAGAAAGAGCACAAGCAGGGGAGGGGCATAGAGAGAGGGAGACACAGAATCTGAAACAGGTTCCAGGCTCTGAGCTGTCAGCACAGAGCCCGATGCAGGGCTTGAACCCATGAACCATAAGATCATGAAGTGGGCCAAAGTCAGACGCTTAATGACAGAGCCAACCAGGCACCCCAAAACGAGGCACATTCTTAAGAAGAAATAGCAAAGATGTGAAGATGTCCAAATTAGAAAAGGGAATGGCCTTTCTTTTTCTGGGACAGACATGCAATCTGACTTGCTTATTCAAAGAGAGTAGCACTTCTGCCCCTAACTTGCTGTATGCCCTGAGACAAAGCCCATACCTCCCTCCACCCCAGATTGTCTTTTCATAATATTGGAGAGGTTTCCTGTCTTGCTGATTGTAGCACTCAGACATAGTAAATTGACATCAATCTCACATCCATGCCTCTTATCTTGCCTGGTGTCCCCTGTTCTACTAGCTTCTCTACCAACGTCAGCTGCCTTCGATGGTTCAGGAATCTAGGGTTTGAGTAGACTTAGAGCAGAGGCAGTTGAGGGACCTCATTCAAACTTTTGTTCCTAGAGACCAGCTTGAAATTGCTGGTTACCTGGAGCAAACCACCAGCCAACAACTCCAAACCTGGATAGTATTTGATATTGTTATGAGAGTTACTACTTGCCACATCTCTGCTGGTTAGAGGTGGGGGTAGTGCAGAGAAAAGTTCCAAAGGGTAGTCAATATTTGAAAAAGCACTTATGCGATCCTCAGATGAAACTGCTTGCTATCCCCAATGGCCTGCTGGCCAGCTGTATTATCCACACTCTGTGGTTGAGCACTGATGGTTTCCTGACACAACCATGATTCAAGTCAGTCCGAGTGAGGTCTTTTTAATACCACAGCTGGAGCTGGCCTTGATCAATCTCCTGCTCCCTAACCATCTACTGTCCTCCATGGAATAAGCTCAAGAGAGTATGTTTGACAAGAATTTGCCCTAACCAGTAAATGGTCCAGTGTGAAGCACCATTTATTAGAAAGGCATGCCTATGTTTGCAGATGGTTTCATTTACACTGCCTAGCATGTTATCAGGATTCAGCCAGAAATGAGACTTTATTATAATCTCCTACATCAGGGAAAAGGCTGAATCTCACTCATCTTTGCATTCCCAGGATCTCATACAGGGCCTGGCCCCTGGTTACTCCTTGTCAGCCTGTAGTTCATTCACTCATTATAAAGCTGATTGGGCTCACAATCACTGTCCCGGGAAGGGGCGGGGCAGCAAAAGCAAAGCACCAGACAATTCAGGCCCTGCCCTCAGGGCACTTCCAGCCTAGCAGAGCCTCACCTCTTGCAGGAAGCTTCCCTTCCCCCACCATCTCTCACTGATGCTCACTGAAGACCCAGTGCCCATCCAAAAGACCGCACTCACTACATTCTAACATAATTACTTGTATGGATTTCTCAAGTATAGGATTGGAAATTACTCATCTTTGTAACCCTGCTACCTAAAGAAGCATTTGGTACTCTGCAAGTGCCCTACAGATGCTTGTTAATCATCGAACCCACGCTTCTGCTGACTTCCACTAAAATGCACAGGAGAAGACTTGCAGTATGGAATGTGGGATGTTGCCCTCTTGGCTTGTTTATCCCTTGTGCTAACCAGCTGCTTGGTAATTGCCCATTTACTAACCTGGTTACCCTACTAGACTATAAGTTCCCCAAGAGCAAGGAGCAGACCTTAAGCAAGGACCATACTTTGTCCCAACATACAGGAAAAAACCACGTCATAAATGTAAGATTGTTGAACACATAAGTTGAATTAGGAATAGAATGAGAGATGTTTAGATATAAAAGTAATGCCCAATTATATATAATGATAGCATCCTGAAGAGTGATTACCATCGTCCTAACATCTGTAATCCATTGTTGGAGTGATGGTAGTGGTGCTCCTAATTTACAGCAAAACCTCACCGGAGAGATGTAGAAATCTGTCAACAGTTGAACCACTATGGTTCCCATTATCACCTTATGCAGTGAAACACTTCAACCCATCTTTACTTAACCGACTTGTCAGATTAAAACAGGTTGTAGTTTCCTCTCTAAAATACACTGATGTTTCACCCTAGACCCACTGAAGGAGTACAGTTGGAAGGATCTCCATTTGTCTGAATGCTTCTACTCCTTTGAGCTCAGCTGTGTGCTTTCTAAGACTTAGTTGACCTTGTTCTTGCTCCCATTTATGTCCAATGTATTTGCTATTATAATTTTGTATTTTAACTAAATATTGCTGATAAAAATAGGAATGCAAAATGAGTTATTTTCATAAAAATTATGTTGAATGTATTGGGAAAAGGTGATAAAATCCATCGTTAAAAATATTCTCAGATTAGATGTGAGTTGGTAAACTCTAAAAGTTTGGGGAGAGAAAAATCTACTAAGATTCCACCCTCAAAATTAGGAAATATAAATAATGCCTTATGGAAACAGTTTGTGCAAAAAGGATGAAGTAAAACTTGAATCAGATGACCCATACTGAGAGAAATCCTTAGTTTTGAGGTCTACAAAACTAGACAAATGAATGTACATTCTATATTGTGAATTATATAAAAAAATATTTAAGGTTTGAAGGCATTTTTTTTAATGTTTATTTATTTTTGAGAGGGAGAGAGATAGACAGAGTGCAAGTGGGGAGGGGCAGGGAGAAAGGGAGACATAGAATCCAAAGCAGGCTCCAGGCTCTGAGCCATCAGCACAGAGCCTGACACAGGGCTCAAACTCATGGACCACGAGATCATGACCTGAGCTGAAGTCGGATGCTGAACCAACTGAGCCACCCAGGCACCCCTATAGTCATATTCTTGATGATCATAAACTTTGACGGAGATTTTTCAGGTTACTGATTCCTGGGCTATGGACATGGCAGAGATTTTTCTACTGCATGTTGGATTATTCAAAGGCTTCATCTGAAAATAGAAACTGACCAGGAAGGTCTCTGTAATCCCATCCTCTGGGCTTCCTAGCCTAATGATTAGAGTACTGGAGGATGGTTCTAGCCACATTTCAAGCTTCTCACTTTCTCTAAGCCCCGAATAAGGCAGTGAATGTAACCAACTAGAAGGTATTTAGATATCTATTACCATATCTTTCTAAAAGGTTTTTTACTCTGACATAGTGAAAACAAGAAACTAGTTTCTTTTTGTTTCTGGTTTTTTTTTTTTTTTTTAATGTTTATTTATTTTTGGGAGAGAGAATGACAGAGCATAAGGGAGAGGCAGAAAGACACAGAATTCAAAGCAGACTCCAGGCTCTGAGCTGTCAGCACAGAGTCCAACGTGGGGCTTGAACTCACTAACCGTGAGACCATGACCTGAGTTGAAATCAGACGTTTAACCAACTGAGCCCCCCAGGCACCCCAAGAAACTAGTTTCTTAAACAGAAGCTGTCTCTGGATTTTTTTCAGGAAGGGAAAATGGGGAACTGATTTTGTTAAGTACCTTCTGAGAGCAGTTGGCTTTTCATACCTAATCTCATGTAATCATCACAAATACCCTGTGAGTTTGAGCTCACTGGCCTCATTTTACAGATGAGGAAACTGAGGACCCGAGAGGTGAAGCAAGGTCACACAATCAGTACTAGAGAAGTGGTATGTTACCCACTGTGAATCAATATACTTCCCAAGCCACCAAATTACCCTTGATGATTTGCCCCAGATCTGACATCCAATTTTTTTTTTTTTCAGACATAAAGCACTATTGTGGCTATGTAATGTTTCTTTCCAAGAAGTTCCAGCCACTTCAAGGGGATTTTTTCAGTTTCATTGTTGGTATGTGTCCAAGCTAAGCAGCTCCCCTGCTCTCCTCCAATGCTGGCTGAAGCTGCCTAGGGCTTATAAAAAGCCTAATGCTATGCTATATTCCAGCTACTCTAGAAATTCTCCAGGCTACCCTCCACTCCTCCACTTTTCCCTTTCTCATTCTCTCTCTGTTGTGGGTTTGAATTCTGTGCCCCCAAAAGATACCCAACTCCTATGAATGTGACCTTACTTAGAAAATAGGATCGGGGCGCCTGGGTGGCGCAGTCGGTTAAGCGTCCGACTTCAGCCAGGTCACGATCTCGCGGTCCGGGAGTTCGAGCCCCGCGTCGGGCTCTGGGCTGATGGCTCAGAGCCTGGAGCCTGTTTCCGATTCTGTGTCTCCCTCTCTCCCTGCCCCTCCCCCGTTCATGCTGTCTCTCTCTGTCCCAAAAATAAATAAACGTTGAAAAGAAAAAATTTAAAAAAAAAAAAAAAAAAAAGAAAATAGGATCTTTAGGGGCACCTGGGTGGCGCAGTCGGTTAAGCGTCCGACTTCAGCCAGGTCACGATCTCTCGGTCCGTGAGTTCGAGCCCCGCGTCAGGCTCTGGGCTGATGGCTCAGAGCCTGGAGCCTGTTTCCGATTCTGTGTCTCCCTCTCTCTCTGCCCCTCCCCCGTTCATGCTCTGTCTCTCTCTGTCCCAAAAATAAATAAACGTTGAAAAAAAAAAATTAAAAAAAAAAAAAAAAAAAGAAAGAAAATAGGATCTTTAGGGAACCTGGATGGCTCAGTCAGTTAAACATCTGACTCTTGGTGTCAGCTTAGGTCACGATCTAATGGTTCTCAGGATCAAGCCCCACATCAGGTTCTGTGCCGACAGAACGGAGCCTGCTTGGGATTCTCTCTCTCTCTGCTCCTCCCTGCCTTTCTTTCTTTCTCTCTCTCTCTCAAAATAAATAAATAAACTTAAAAAAAAAAAAAAAGAAAGAAAGAAAATAGGATCCTTGCAGATAATCAAGTCAAAATGAGGTCATTAGAATGGGCCCTGATCCACTGGTATCCTTATAAAAATGGCAAATTTGGACACAGAGATAGACACAGAGGTAAGTCAGTATGAAGACTCCAGGATGATGCCATCTACAAGCCAAGGAACACCTGAGGGTACCAGAAGCTAAAAAAGGCATGGAACTGATTCTCAGTGACATCCCTCAAATGGAACTACCCCTGATGACACGTTGATCTCAGACTTCTAAACTCTAGAACCATGAGATACTACATTCCTGTTGTTTAAGCCATCCAGTCTGTGGTGCCTTGGGACAGCAGCTCTAGGCCTCCCCTCAAGCCTCTGTCTCTGCCTCTGGCCCAGTTTCCATGGATTATAATTCACCCCACCTTGAAGCACAATGCTGCCACACCTCCCCCCTTCCCCGCTCTGGGACACTTGCTCTTTCCCGCCAGTAAACCAAGCTCCAGCACACCAAGGTCCAACTCAGGTTCAGAAGGGGTACACTAGGGGAAGTGATATTGGCAGTATTAGAACGGTCATTTGTTTTTTGTTTTTGAACAGAATTATAATGCATGGCAGACACTACTGTATAGAATGTTCCTTTTTCACACAAGTTGACTATTATCGTGACTATTCCTTGCTGACCAAATCTCTTCTATTTTGTGTCCTCTATTTTTATCACATGATCAGGCTCCAACAAGCCTTTCCCTGAAATTGCCAGGAGAATCACAAAATTAATCAAAAACTGCAAAGTACTCAAGTTTCTATTACAAAATTCTTTGGTGTCATCTTGACCGAATCCCTCAGACATTCTAACTGAAGTCAGGAGTGAGGCATAAATCATTGTCTCCACATTGTACCATATTGGGTTTTAGAATTTAATCACTTATCATTTGAAAGATGCCTGAAGGGGCGGGGGGGGGGGGCGGTTAATGCGTCTTTTTAAACACATCAGAAATTCACATCCTTATTTGTTTTAAATGGGACCATACATAATTCCAGCTTAGTCAGTTATCAAATATTAATCAAGTATCTACAAAACGACAGGCACTTTTTTAGGCACAATGGCAAACAAGATAAAGCTCCTGTCCTCCTAGAGTTTATTATAGTTTCCTATCAGAGGTAGATGATAAATATATATGTATATATAATTGAATCTCAGGTCATTATAAATATTATGGAGAAAAATAAAACTATAATTATTTGTTCAACTGTCTTCCTTTTAGGTTATGATGACAATGGCCATGTCTGTCTCAGTGCTAGCTCATAGTAGGCATTTAAGAATACTTGTTAGGTGGATGGATGGATGGATGGGGAGGGGAGGGAGTTAGGATGGTGGTGCAAGAAAAGAGTCCCAAGGGAACTGAAACTTGAACTAAATCTTGAAGAGACTGTCAGTCAGGTCCAGACAAGGGATTCCAGGCACAGTGACCAGTATGGGCAGAGCATGAAGATAGGAAAGTTGAAGGACAGCAAGACAATCATTTGGTCGGACAGAAACAAAGGAATGGCCTCTGAGGCTGGAAAGTAAGGCAGGAGCCAAATGTTGATCTGTCTCATCTGCATATGTCAGCTCTTTCATTGCGGAAATCTGATGAGCTTATCAGACAGGTTCTAAAGGTCAGCAATGCTGAATGATTAGGGACATTGAAGTAGATAAATGAGTTGTTGCCTAGAAACCTCATTTGGCACAAAAGCATCTTTTTTTCTCCCATGCACTGCTTTGTTTCCACCCTGGAGGGTGTCAGATTCTGTGTCCTCCTATGACTGAGAACCACAGACTGTTTCCCAGGCAGGCATAGGTGAGGCCACTCAAGTGGCCCATTTGTCCAATTGCAAGCGTGCTAATCCCAGATTCAAATCTGCTTGCCTGCGCTGCGCCTCACTGCCACAAACCTGCTCCACTGGTTTATGCTAGCTTCTTCCAGAAAGGAGAAACATTTAGTCACTCATTGGGGGGAAGAGGGAGTGCTCTGCTGGTCTTTAATGAACTGCTTGCAGAGAAATGCTACCTATGGTATGTTGCTTTATACCCTACAATTCAAAAGAGGAAAACACGTCTTAATGAATTTTATTCATTACTTCATAACTTTACAAAGTTAATTGTGCCCCAGGATTTAAAAGAAAAAAAATTTTTAATAGTCATTTATTTTTGAGAGAGACAGAGAGAGCACAAGTGGGGGAGGGGCAGAGAGAGGGAGACACTGAATCTGGAACAGGTTCCAGGCTCTGAGCTGTCAGTGCAAAGCCCAAGAAGGAGCTCAAACTCTTGAACTGTGAGATCATGACCTGAGCCGAAGTCGGAAGCTTAACCATTGGAAATTAGAGGAAATACAGAGAATAAAGTTAAAATTACAGTAAAACAATTACTTAGAACACTTGTTAATATTTGGGAGTACTTCTTTCTAGTCTTTTTTCTATGAAAACACACACACATACATACATATACACATAGAAATTTATCTCTCAGCACCTGCCACAGTGTCTGAAACATCTATGTGCTAATAAATGTTTGGTAAATAAATATTTTATTTTTACACATTTAGAACAATAGTTATATGCAGTATGGAATTTTGCTTCTTAAAATTTTGCTCAGTGGGGCGCCTGGGTGGCTCAGTTAGTTAAGCGTCCAACTTTGGTTCAGGTCATGATCTCACAGTTCATGAGTTCAAGCCCTGTATCAAGCTCCTCACTAACAGTGTGGAGCCTTCCTGGGATTCTCTCTCCCTCTCTCTCTTTTCCTTCCCCACTTGGGCACACACTCTCTCTCTCCTCTCTCTCAAAATATATACAAATACATACATACATACATACATTTAAAAATAAAATAAAATTTTGCTCAATATGGTAGGTGTATTTTTCTATGCCACTTTTAAAGCATTTTTTATGAATGCACAAATACTATTGTGTGGATAATGCTGACCTGAACATCCAGCACATAACCCTACATTTGCATCTCTGAAGACTTCCTTAGGCTAGATTCCTAGCTATGAAATTAACAGGTGAAAGAGAATAAATTTTTTAAGGTTGCTGCTGTCAGTCAGTGTTGAGCATTCCAAATTGAAGTGATGCTTCATATGAAAATGCAACCGGACCTCTGAAAGTGCTCTGGCGGTCTGCAAGTAGCTGCTTCTGCCTGCTAAAGGAATAACCCTCTCTGATTGTCTTTGGTCCCATAAATCCTCTCACACCCCAGATAACCTCCCTCTTCCAGCCCCCCAGGCCCATCCTGGGCTGGACCCTACTGGATTCAGCTCCAGCCCAGCTACTCTGGTCCTCCACAAAGGTTCAAGGGACAAATCTAATATTTGGTATTGCATACCATTTAATTTTCAGTTAAGGGTTGTCTTTACTATTTTCCTACTTTGTTCACTGTATCTATTCTGAACAAACTCTGCATCGCAAAGCCACTTCTGTCTTTCTTTTTCCTGTATTGTATCTAGTTTCAGTGGGGGGAATGAAATGGGTGGCTTTATCCTCCCTTAGTACAACATAACTTTGTACTTAAAAATATCATTTTAATTGTATTCTGGGTCTTTAGTGACACCATGATATATGCCATTCCAACTATGCTGTGACCTGGAAAGGATTTTATTTAAAAAAAATTTTTTTAATGTTTATTTTATTTTTGAGGGAAAGAGAGAGACAGAGCGTGAGTGGGGGAGGTGCAGGGAGAGAGGGAGACACAGAATCTGAAGCAGGCTCCAGGCTCTGAGCTGTCAGCACAGAACCCGACGCGGGCTCAAACTCACAGACCTCATGACCTGAGCCGAAGTCGGACGCTCAACTGACTGAGCCACCCAGGTGCCCCAGGATTTTATTTTTTAATGATTAAATGTGTGCCTTACAGAACTCAGATCCACCACTATGATGTCTTGGCCCAACTGTTATTCCCCTGGGAGCCTTTCTTTACTATTCTATTTACATCTACACTCTCCTTCGTCCTCTACTTAATTCTTTTCAAAGTAGTTGTCACCATCTCACCAACTATACATCTTATTTGTCTTAACTGTATGTCTCATCCACTAGAAGCACAACCAGGACAAAGCAGTCCATTAAGTAATTAATGAATTAATAATAAAAAATTCAGTATTTACAAAACACTTCTAGGTGTCTAGAATTGTCATAAGCATGGGGTTGGGGACAACAAAAACATCTAAGACTGCTTTCTAGGAGTTACAACTGAATTAGAAATACCAACCAGTTAAGCAAAGATCTAAAGCAAGTTGTAATCTTAAAACATTAAAATAAATGAGGCAGGACAAAGTAGGTGTGCTCTAGAAAAAGTGGAAAGAGCAGACTGTGAAGTGAGGGTAAAAGCCAGTTAAGAGAAGATGAGGTTCAAAGGCAGGTTGGAGCTTGATGAGGAATTTACTGTAGAAACATTTGGCTCATCCTGTAAGCGATGCAGGTTTTTGAGCGAGACAGTAGCATGATGAGATAGTTTATAAAAATGATCAGTGTACAGAGAGTGAAAATGAAAATGATGGTGACCGGCCAGACGAGGGGACACTGTTTGGAGAGATCAGTGGGGCCAAGGTGGGGAGGGACAAGAGGAAGGTGGTAAATGAGGAAGGATGAAAGGGTGGAGGGCAGCACCACAGAGGCACAGCTGAAGTACTCTGGCCTCCAGTCAGGCAGTTCTCAGAATGTCGAGATCACCAGCCATTCAAGAGGACCTCGTTCCTGGTGGCAGGAGACTGAGGCTGGCTGCCTAAAAGGGGAGGTGGAAGTGGAAGACAGCATACAGCACAGGACAGAGACAGCTGGGGTATTCTATGCAAAGTTAAACTGACTTACAGAGCCCAGATAAAGAGAATAAAAATGAGAAGAGGGAAAAAAATAAGAATCTCTATTTTAGATAAATCCCACATGGGTTATGCTCTTAATTTACTTAGAGCAGATGGCTGGACCTGGGACTGCCTAATTTATTACTGTCCTGCCATTCAGAGCCAGAGCTTTCCTTAGGTTCCTAAGCAACTCTGATGGAAATGTCAGATTGCATGAAATTTTCTGATTAGACCATGTGACCTAAGCACATTCCACAGAAAATGATTCGAATACTCAAATTCGCTTATCCTAGACCACAGCTGCCAGGTCTATTCCCTCCCAACTCACAGCAGATGGGGGGGTGGGCCTTCCCCTATGTGCAGACAGTATGGTGGGAGTTCTAGGAATAAAAAAGACCAAAATAGAGGGTGGGAGAAGATTTGGAAGGAAGCTTAAGAATCTGGTATTTCAGATTCTCTCCTGTTATCCTATTGCTTTCCAAAATTTTCTGTAAGGAAAGGAAAGTAGCAAAGCACTTAAAAAGAAGCATTCAAATTTCTCAGGCAATTAAGCAGCCTCTGAGTCAGCAAACTCATCAACGAAACTGAGTAACATTTGAGACAGCATGAAGAGAATTAAAAAAGTATGAACAGAATCAGGAGCTAGGTTGGTTTACAACCTGAAGAGGAAAGCACAATGATTTTAAAAAGCTATAATTAACATTTTTGGAGGAAGAGTCACCATGTGCCAGGTTCTGTAGGAATTATTATTGCAGATGAGAAAACTGAGGATTTAAGTTCAGTCCTACAACCAGGAAGGGTACTGTTTCAGGTCAGTCCTATGGATCTGTCAGAACGTAAGAAAGGAGTTGGCTAGAAGAGTGAAGGGCAGAAAGCCGCAAATGCCAGAACTAAAGAATGCAAGGTGTTCCTCTGTGACATTTCTTTGGAGAAGAGCACACAGTTCAGGCTAACAGAAGTGACTGCTTAGGGCAGAAGAGAGCATTTGCCAAATGCAACGGGGTACCCGGCATTGGATCCTGCAACAGAGAAAAGACATTAGAGAAATACGAAAAAAAGTCTGGGGTTTAATTAAGAGCAATGTACCAGTATTGGGTTCTTAGCAGTGATAAAGTTACCATAGTGATGGGAGATGCAGGTAAGGGATATAGAGGAACTCTCTGTACCATCTTGTAACTTTTCTGTAAATCTGACATAATTCTAAAATAAAATTAAAAGATTATTTAAATATTTTTAGGGGGAAAAAAGAGTATTTGTGACATGTTTACATTTTTCAGAACAGTACCATTTTTTTCTTAAAGATTTTACTTTTAAGTAATCTCTACACCCAATGTGGGGTTCAAACTTAACAACCCTGAGATCAAGAGTTGCATGCTCCACTGACTGAGCCAACCAGGTGGCCCCAGAACAGTGCCATTTACATGCAAGTGGCAATGGCAGCGTTTTTTGCGGCTGTTCATATTTCTTGGCAGACAAGATTATTACTAATGACAATCAGAATGACTAACATTTTGGAGCACTTATAATATCCAGCTTTTGTCCAGCAGACATTACACACATTCCCACATGTCATCTTCAAGACAATGCTTATAAACTAAGTAGGTGCTATTATCATCCTAACTTACAGAATAGAAAAGTCCTTAGAATAGTGCATAGAATCTGGTAGTCAAAAATCAGGGATATCTATCTATCTATCCATCTATTTTTATTATAGAAGCTAAGAAACTGGCCAGCCTGAGAACAACACAGTAACAATTCAAACCAAACTCTAAAAGGCTTCCAAACCTGGCACAAAAACAGACACTCAGATCAATGGAACAGAATAGAGAACCCAGAAATGGACCCACAAACATATGGCCAACTAATCTTTGACAAAGCAGGAAAGAATATCCAATGGAATAGAGACAGTCTCCTCAGCAAATGGTGCTGGGAAAACTGGACAGCGACATGCAGAAAAATGAACCTGGACCACTTTCTTACACCATACACAAAAATAAACTCAAAATGGATGAAAGACTTCAATGTAAGACAGGAAGCCATCAAAATCCTCGAGGAGAAAGCAGGCAAAACCCTCTTTGATCTTGGCCACAGCAACTTCTTACTCAACACGTCTCCAGAGGCAAGGGAAATAAAGCAAGAATGAACCATTGGGACCTCATCAAAATAAAAAGCTTCTACACAGCGAAGGAAACAATCAGCAAAACTAAAAGGCAACCGACAGAATGGGAGAAGATATTTGCAAACAACATATCAGATAAAGAGTTAGTATCCAAAATCTATAAAGAACTTACCAAACTCAACACCCAAAAAACAAATAATCCACTGAAGAAATGGGCAAAAGACATGAATAGACACTTCTCCAAAGAAGACATCCAGATGGCCAACCGACACATGAAAAAATGCTCAACATCACTCATCATCAGGGAAATACAAATCAAAACCACAAGGAGATACCACCTTAGACCTGTCAGAATGGCTAACATTAACAACTCAAGCAACAACAGATGTTGGCGAGGATGCAGAGAAAGAGGATCTCTTTTGCACTGCTGGTGGGAATGCAAGCTGGTGCAGCCACTCTGGAAAACCGTATGGAGGTTCCTCAAATAATTAAAAATAGAACTACCCTATGACCCAGCAATTGCACTACTAGGTATTCATCCACGGGATATAGGTGTGCTGTTTCGAAGGGACACATGCACCCCATGTTTATAGCAGCACTATCCACAATAGCCAAAGTATGAAAAGAGCCCAAATGTCCATCAATGGATTAATGGATAAAGAAGATGTGGTGTATATATATATATATATACACACACACACACACACAAGAGTATTACTTGGCAATCAAAAATAATGAAATCTTCCCATTTGCAACTATGTGGATGGAACTAGAGGGTATTATGCTAAGTGAAATTACTCAGAGAAAGACGAATATCATATGACGTCACTAATATGGACTTTAAGACACAGAACACATGAACATAAGGAAAGCAAAAATAATATAAAAACAGGGAGGGGGACAAAACATAAGAGACTCTTAAATATGGAGAACAAACAGAGGGTTACTGGAGGGGTTGTGGGAGGGGGGATGGGCTAAATGGGTAAGAGGCATTAAGGAATCTACTCTTGAAATCATTGTTGCACTATATGCTAACTAATTTGGATGTAAATTAAAAAAATAAAATTAAAAAAAATTTTAAAAGCTTCCAATCCCAACCTTGCCATTTACTAATGCTATGGTTTGGGCAAGTTTGTAAACAAAAGAAAGCTAATATCAGGGAGTGGCTTTAAAAGTTTTTTGAGAAATAACAAGTGTTGGTGAGGATGTGGATAAAAGGGAATGCTTCTGCACTGTTGGTGAGAATGTAAACTGGTACATCCACTCTGGTAAACAATATGGAGGTTCCTCAAAAAATTAAAAATACAACTACCATATGATCTAGTAATTGCACTCCTGGACGTTTATCCAAAAAGAACAAAAACACTAATTGAAAAGATTTATACACCCCTACATTCAATGCAGCATTATTAACAATAGTTTAGATAAGGAAGTAACCCACCGATAGATGAATGAATAAAGAAGATACCATATACACACACACACACACACACACACACACACACCACACACACACACAAACACACCACACACACACACACACACACACACACACGAATATTATATAGCCATAAAAAAGGATGAACTGTTGCCATTTGTGACAATATGAACAGACCTAGATGGTATTGCACTAAGTGAAATAAGTCAGAGAAAGACAAATACCATAAGATTTCACTTATATGTAGAATGTGAAAAACAAATGAACAAACAAATAGAAACAAACTCATAAATATAGAGAACAAACTAGTGGTTGCCAGAGGGGAGGTGGGTAGGGGAATAGGCAAAATAGGTAAAGGGGACTGAGAGGAACAAACTTCCAGTTATAAAATAAGTAAGTCATGGGAATGAAAAGTATAGCATAGGGAATATTGTCAATAAAATTGTAATAACTTTGGGGGCACCTGGGTGGCTCAGTCGGTTAAGCGTCCAACTCAAGTTTTTTGGCTCAGGTCATGACCTCATGGTTCGTGCAATTGAGCCCCATGTGGGGTTCTGCACTGATAGCACAGAGCCTGCTTGAGATTCTCTCTCTCTCCCCCTCTCTCTCTCTCTGCCCCTCCCCTGTTTGTGCACTATCTCTCTCAAAATAAATAAATAAACTTAAAAAAATAATGAAGACAATTGTTTATTATATATTTTTAAATTTTTTATTAAACTTACTTGAATAATATGAAAACACCCAGGCTACCATAGTGTTGTCCTGGGGGGTCAATAAAAAAATTCCATACATACCTTTCTTAAGAATCCTTGGCTACACCTCCAAATACAAGAATGGAATAAGAGCAAACAGAGACAGTAAAGGAAACTATTAGCCCCCAGTAAGCACAGAAGTCACTAGGAAAAGAATGCTTGCAAATTTCTTTAGGGGTCAAATGACTACAGTTCATTGGACCAGGCAGATTCCCATAACGACAAGCATTTCCTTAGGAGGGGAAAGTGGAAGAGGCAAATTATGAAGACAGTCTTGTGATGGCTGGGGTGGAAATGTCAGCAGGCAGAGGGGGAAGATTGGTTGGTGGTCAGCAGCCTTTGTTCATCTACATTTAATTCAACCCAACTGCTCTTTATTCAATATTTTTTTAGTGTCAGGATGATGTTAAACTCTGAGAAAGACACAAAGGTGAAAAAAGTAAAACAATGCCTAACTTCAGCAAGTTTACATCTAGTGGTATATTTCACCAGAAGAAAATAAGCAAACATGTGGCACAGGGGAATACCTTGAGTCTGAATCTTCTCTCCACCTCTCACTCCACACCTGGTCCAAGTTGTAGACTCTCTTCAGACCTCAGTAAGAATAATGTAATTAATATTTGCCTCGGAAGATGGTGAATACTGAAAAGGAGGAAAATGTCTATAATGTCTGACACAGAAAGAAGAGTCCCATCATAAATCAATATTTTTTTTTTTTACCCAACAAAAAGAGACAAATCTCTTATACCCCCAGTCATCCAACTCTTCATTTCAAACTAGACCTTGTCTCAAATGACTAGAAAGGGAGGTCACAGCAGAGTGTTAAGAGAAGAATTTTTGGTTTCAGAGATTGTAGGAGCCCAGGTTCAAAGAGTATAAAGACTACTGAGTGGGGACAGTAGTTCAAGAATGGACTTTGGGGGGCGCCTGGGTGGCGCAGTCGGTTAAGCCTCCGACTTCAGCCAGGTCACGATCTCGCGGTCCGTGAGTTCGAGCCCCGCGTCGGGCTCTGGGCTGATGGCTCAGAGCCTGGAGCCTGTTTCCGATTCTGTGTCTCCCTCTCTCTCTGCCCCTCCCCCGTTCATGCTCTGTCTCTCTCTGTCCCAAAAATAAATAAAACGTTGAAAAAAAAAAATTAAAAAAAAAAAGAATGGACTTTGGGGGGCACCTGGGTGGCTCAGCCGGTTGGGCATCCAATGTAAGCTCAGGTCATGATCTCATGGTTTGTGTGTTCGAGCCCCACATCGGGCTCTGTGCTGACAGCTCAGAGCCTGGAGCCTGCTTCGGATTCCGTGTCTCCTTCTCTCTCTGCCCCTCCTCCACTTGTGCTCTGTCTCTGTGTCTCAAAAATAAATAAATGTAAAAAAAAATTTTTTTTAATGGACTTTGGAACCTTTCCACATTATTATGTTATCCATCTGCTCCCAACCTATCCCCAAAGATGGAGGTGCTGAGATCCAAACTATACATTGCTGACACAAAGCTGCTTACAACTTTAAAAAGTGCAAACCATTTCTAATCTATCTGCATAGACCTTCCCGACTCCCTCACCTGCCTAAAATGTGATACCTAGCACTTCTGGGCCCAAAACAGGTTGAGAAAACAACAAAACCCTAAGCCTGGAGGCATATAATTTATTCATTGATTCAACAAATATTTATTCAGCCCCTACTGTGTGCTCTGGAACATTTTCTTCTCCCTGCATTCCTGGGGCTGCCTCTCTCTATTCTACCCTTGCTGACCCTGCAAACCTCTAGTTTATAATCTATTTACTGTTCCTTAGCCAATATCTCACCTCCTGACATGCGGGTCTACCATCCCTTTCTTCCACAATAGAATATTGTTCTATTACACTCCTGTCCCCCAGGCTTTACTTCTTTCTTCCTGGCTTAATTCAAAGCTCTTAATCCCTTCATTATTCAGCTCCTCTTGGTTCTCTGCCTGCTCTCAACTCACCCATACCACAGCCCCTGAAAAGAGCAAATGGGGCTGTAATTCATTTGCTTGTGATGAGCCAACCCGTGAGCAATCTAACTCAACAAATTCTGTAAAAGTAATAATAGTAACAATAATAGCCAGGACTTAAGACTGAGATTAGGGACAGGTTACAGTCATTAGTAATGACTAAGTCCAAGAACTAACTGTGGGAGTGAGTACATGAGGTAGGGTAGGGGCAAGGTCATTGGAGAAGGGGAATCTAAAGAAAACCAAGATAATGAGAAAATAACTTATGAGGATAAAACAATCATCAAGAAGTATGGCAGAAGTAGTGCAGGACAGAGGGATCTGGAGCTAAAATTTTAAGGAACGAGGGTGTGTGTTAGAAGAAGGAGGTAATAGAAGACTACAGGTAGGGTATAGCCTGATGACTTGAGAGTCAGAATTGGTTAGGAGCTCTGAGGGGTAAGGGGAATGTTCTGGAAGCAGTAATAAGGATAACCCCCTGTCTTAGTTCATTCACTCTGCTGTAACAAACTACCATTGACGTGGTGGCTTATAAACAACATTTATTTCTCATTGGAAATCCAAGATCAAGGCACTAGCAGATTCTGTGTCTGGTGAGAACTAGTTTCCTGGTCCATGGATGGCTATCTTCTCCTTTGTCCTTATGAGCCAGAAGGGGCAAGGGAGCTCTCCAGAATCTCTTTAATAAGGGCACTAATCTCATTCATAAGGGCTTCGCCCTTATGACCTAACCACCTATCAGGGCCCCACCTCCTAAGAACATCACATTGGGGGCTAGGTTTCAACATTTGAATTTGGAGAGAGACAAAAACATTCAGTCTGCAGCACCCACCCTGCTTGTGGGCCCATGATATGAGGAGTGTGGGAGAAAAAAAAGCCATCAGGAAAGGAACCAGTGTTTTCAAGAGAGCCAGGTCACCACTGTAGCAAGAAGCTGAAGAGAGTATCCAAGAAGTGAGGTAGAGGGAGGATGCCATGAAGTCACTGTGGAAGGGTTTCAGAAGTTGGGGAGCAGTGAGACATGGCATCAGAAAAGGAGCATAGGAGGCCACGTGGAGATCAGAGTCCAAAGAATGAGAGATGACCTGGGGGACCAAAGCTGACATTAAGGGGAGAGAGGCATGATGGGATTAGCACAGGCCCCCAGGGCCAATAGCAGTGGCAAAGCTGTACATATTAGGGGCCAAGAGTGAGGGTTTGCCAGGAACACTCAGAGTTCTTGCCCAGTGCAAATTCATAATCTGTTAGGGGAGACCCATACATACTGACAGAAAAATGCACCCCAGATTACTTCTGGAATTCAAAGACTATGGAAGCCCATCAGAAGGCCACTCAACTCAGAGAAGGCCAAGGAAAATGAGATGGGGGGTGGGGGGGTGGGGTGGAGAATGGAAAGACAATCCCATAAAACTACCACCACCACAAGAAAATAATTGAGATGCTCCTCCTATGGCAATGAGTGTACTGCACTTGATCTTAGCCAAAAGGCCAAGAAGTGGTGCAATGAGACTTTGTATAAACGGACCACAAGTTTAAAATGTAGTGCAATATTTTAGATTCACACTATTTGAATAGTCTTTGATCTTACAGATTGAAATTTACTGCTTTTGGCTAGAGAACTCTGCAAGATTACACAGCAAAGGGTGAATATAATATTATCTTTAATGTAAGTTGTAAAATTCTACATAGATGGAAGTTAGAGATTTTCTGAGGGTAAAAAGTAGGAAACATTTTAAAATTAAAAGTCTAATATATTCATCCCTATCTTTTTATTACTTAAGATGTCTGAAATTACCTCCAGTATCTGGGGTGATGGGAACAGGGGAAAAATTAAATTGATGGAACATTCCCTGACTCCCACATCTAAACTAGCCATACTCCTTTTATGTCAACATTTGTTGAATGCTCAGATGTATCTTATGTAACCCTCATAACCCAAAGATGATAATTTCCATTTTACTGACAAAAAATCTAATGCTTAGAAAGATAAAAACACTTGCCAGCGTCCCACAGTGAAGAGCTAAAGGAAATTCACAATTCTGTTAAAACAACTGTACTTACCTTACACCATGATACAGTCACATTTTTAAGTTTTTAAGCTATTTGTGTTGTCGATACTAGTCACTGATTCACTTACCTCTTTCAGTAGTTTCAAGGAAGAACTCCAGTCGATTAGACCAGAAAAGCTTTTTACATAAAGTTGGATAAAATATAATGGGAAGAATCTTTCAGGAATTCTGATTACAGGCTAGTTTAGCAAAGCGAAGTACAACTGTGTTCAGTAGAAGAAAAATACTGGAGACAGGCTGACAAGTTTGGCCAGCCAGAAAACCCTAATGGGAACACGTGTTATCACACCATGACTAGAGAGCTGATGTTGAAAATTGGCTTAGTCTGCATAGCATCCTCATTTAAAAAACAAACAAATAAAAAAGACATCAGTCGACCCATAGAGATGGCCTACTATTCAAATGTAGAGCACTGGGACACCTGGATGGCTCAGTCCATTGAGTGTCTTGACTTCAGCTCCTGGGATCAAGCCCTCAGTCTGGCTCCATACTGAGTGTGATGCCTGCTTAAGATTCTTTCTCAATTTGTCTCTCTTTCCCCACCCTTCTCCCCTGCTCGTGTGTGCATTCTCTCTCTCTCTCTCTCTCTCTGAAAAAAAATGTAGAGGATTTACTCATGTTAGATCTATGAGAACATGTTTTACAAACACAAAAAAGTTCAATCAGGAGTGATGAGACAACCATATATCAGTCTCCATCAACATTTATGGAATTCAGATAAAAAATCTGCAGAGCCCTAATGCAGGTCAGATAAACCCCAGGATTTTGTGAGACACACTTTAAACACCTAAATCAATTAAAAACTATTAGTATTCCTTTGCATGGCTATCCTACGTATTATTTAAATAATCCCCTACATGTGGGGAGTTTGGTTAGTTCTATTTTTCCCCAATGAAAATAACACTGTAATTAATACCCTTGTATGTATATTTTGGCATAATTCGTTGTTTCCTTAGAAAAAATTCCTAGAAATGCTGGGTCAAAGCACAGATGTATTTTTGAACTTTTTGGTAGACATTGCCAAAATGCCCTCCACATATTCAAATACTGGGTTGAGATTTCTAGCTCAGTGAAAGGAATAAAAGGAAGGGATTAGCTTAGGGATCCTGGGTTTTAACCCTAGCTTCACCACTTGTTAGCTGTGTGGCCTTGGGCAAGTTACTTAACCATTCTGTGTCTCTGTTTCCTTACCTATAAATTGGGTATAATCAGTTCTCACCTCATAAAGTTGCTGTTAAGAATTAAATAAACTAGGGGCGCCTGAGTGGCTCAGTCGGTTAAGCGTCCGACTTCGGCTCAGGTCATGATCTCACGGTCCGTGAGTTCGAGCCCCGCGTTGGGCTCTGTGCTCACAGCTCAGAGCCAGGAGCCTGCTTCGGATTCTGTGTCTCTGTCTCTCTCTGACCCTCCCCCATTCATGCTCTGTCTCTCTCTGTCTCAAAAATAAATAAACGTTAAAAAAAAAAGAATTAAATAAACTAATGTGTATAAAGCTCTTAAAACAGAGACTGACTTATAGTATGCCTTACATAAGTGTTCACTATCATAATTACTCCTGGTTCTTAGACATTGGGATTTCAAAAGCCAATTTAAAAAAAAAAAGAATTTAAGGCAATCAATATGAGTTTGACTTTTTTTTTACTTTACCAAAATAAAAACATTTTTTAAAAACCCAGTACATAAGCAATATTTCATAGAAAAAATATATCTTAATAACACTAAAAATTTAGGGAGAATACAGTATCAAAATAAATGACTTTTATTAATATATTTAGCTTTAACAAAGATTTTGTACATTATATTTATTTTTCTCATTTCTCTATGGAGCAGTGAACATGCTATTTGTTTACTGCTTGAGAACAAATGGACAGTCATATTTTCTAGAACTCTTACATTTCTATTTTTTACTCATTAATAGTTAAAAGTTTTTAATTTTTAGGGAAAAATAATCATAGAATTATTGACAGTAGCTTTTGTGAATTATGTGAACAAAAGATAATAGGATCCTACGGTCAGCTTACTGGCTTTACAAGATGCAAATAACAGAGGAAAAGGAAACATTCTTTTAGATGGCTCTGAAAGAAAATAAAAGTGAAGCTTTTGGCCAAGAAACTTGACATCCCTACTTTTATTCTGATAGAGAAGTGCCTATAAAGCTGTTGAAGTGGAAATAAAATTCCTGAGTGCCTAAGGGCCACATCATTTATGGGGGAGCCAGGATTGGAATTAATTCCCAGCAAGACCCAAAAAGGAACACAAAAACCATGTGAACTGCACTAATGGCAAAGAAATTGATCAATGTGCAATTGTCTCCATCTTAAAAACCATTTGTTTGGGATGAATAATGAATGCTATTGCATTATTTGTTGACCAGTTTTCTAAGTCATTTGTTAATTGTCAGGCACACATTGAACAAATATCTAATTATAATCACTAGCATTTGATGAGAATTCACCAGGTGCCTTGCACTGTGTGTTGCATTCCCTCATTTCATCGTGACAGCCATTCTCTAAGGGAGTATTGCTCTAACTTCCTTTTTGAAGGTGACAAACTGACATAGAGAAGCTAAATCAAAGCCTTGCTCTAACGTTACACAGATGGAACCAGAACACAAACCTAGTCTAGCTGACACCAGAGGTCTCACTCTTAACCAGGGTGTCACATTACCATTCCAGACCTATTTTATCTCTTTGATTTGATTTGATTTTAATCTGGTATTTTATCATTTTTAAATGTTAAGGAGAAAATACAGTGTTTCTACCTAACAAGAAAAGAAAACACAGACTATCATCATTAGGAAGTATCCTGGATTAGACCTGAACTAAAAGGAATCTTCCATCCCAGGCTAGGTTCCCTATTTACTCTGTTGACCTTAGTAGATTCCAGCTTTAGCTTTCTAATCTCTTTTTTTGAAATGAGTGATATCTAAAGTTCTGTCAGCCAAGGAATTTTTAGGGGTAAAGATTCAATTGATTTCTTCTTTCCTTAAATTGAAAATTGGCTCTTGGGGTGCCTGGGTGGCTCAGTCAGTTGAGTGTCCGACTTCAGCTCAGGTCATGATCTCACGGTCTGTGAGTTTGAGCTCCGCGTCGGGCTCTGTGCTGACAGCTCAGAGCCTGGAGCCTGCTTCGGATTCTGTGTCTCCCTCTCTCTCTCCCCCTTCCCCGCTCATGCTCTGTCTCTCTCTGTCAAAAATAAATAAACATTAAAAAAGATTTTCAATTGAAAATTGGCTCTAGTTAACAATTTAGGTGGGGCATATGGTGGGAAAGGAAGACAACACTAAGAATCTTAAGAATTATTTTGGAAGATTACTTAGTATTTAGTATTTTTAAAAGCTTCCCTTTTTTTTTAAGTTTATTTATTTATTTTGAGGGAGACTGACAGCCCAAAAGCGGGAGAGGGACAGAGAGAGTCCCAAGCAGATTCCATGCTGTCGGCACAGAGCCTGACTTGGGGCTTAAATCACGAACCATGAGATCATGACCTGAGCTGAAATCAAGAGTTGAACGCTTAACTGATTAAGCCACCCAGGTGCCCCTATTATTTAGTATTACTTAGAAGACCATTTCTTTTATTAGTTATACATCTAGGAAGATCTTAACAATTACAGGCACACATAAAGAAGAAATTTGTCTATGAACTATGGTACTGAAAACTCTCAAGGACTATGAAGGCTCTGAGATTGTATCTTACTTGTAAATTAACCAGTAAGCCTACCACAGTTTTATGCATGCTGGTAAAAGACATGAGACTCCTGAGTCAGACACAAAGTATATTATTACTCATATCAATGCCAGTAGCCAGAGTATCAGCACTCTCTTACACTGGTTCCCAGAGTCTCAATCCCCACAAGGTGACATGAAAGGGCCCAGATAACATCTGCACATGCACTGGTTTGCATTACAGGAGAGGAACGCTGAATCTTTTACAATAGGCAGCAAATAAGCCTGTTCCTTTTCTCCAGAAGGAGACAGGACCTCTATTCTCCAAGACCATTCACTATACAAACATCCTTGAAAGGATAGTCTAGAACGAATACAGTCAGTGCATCTGCTCACAAGATAGGCAGAAATTTGAGAGGCCCGTGGAAAATGTCTCCCAACACTGACCATTCTGCTTGTTAGAAGAATACATGTTTGAAAACTGTATCTTACTTAGAGCCATAGATTCTTATAAATGTTATAGTGGTGACGAATTATTCACCAGGATCTTGGATTATTCCTTTTCAAAAAAGTCAGTTGTGCCACTATGCCTGTCATATTTTCTACATATCCTAATGAGTCAATACAGATTTTTTTAAGTTTATTTATTGCTTTTGAGAGAGAGAGGGACCACATGTGCATGGGGGAGGGGCAGAGAGAGAATCCCAAGCAGACTCCACGCTGTCAGCACAGAGTCTGACATGGGGTTCAATCCCACAAACCCCAAGAGCATAACCTGAGCCAAGACCAAGAGTTGGACACCTAACTGACTGAGCCATCCAGGTGCCCCCAATACAGATTTTAATAATAAAATTTTCACACAATATAAAATGTGGTGTGGAAACTCACCCAGAGCATCCCAAAGTCAACATGCTGTAAATACACAACATGAGCATTTACACTAAGACTGCTGATTATAATATTCTAGAGCAAAATCATTTCAGTAAACAGCTATGAGGTGTTTATTTTAAAGTCTGAATCTTAAAGCCTCGATTGGATGATACTGAATCCCCATTTACTCATTATCTCTTGTGAGAGATAAATTGAAAGGAGGAGAGTTCTCTCTTAGGGACAGTTTTCTTATAAGAATACAAAATTTTGAGCTACTTTCCTTCTGATCCGTCAATACTGTCCTCACTCCTAAAATTACACTAGTTCCTTCTTCCCAATGGCTCACAGGATTCTGAGTCTCACAGAACCACCTTTTAATAATTAAAAGCTAATATAATGAGATTCAGAGATCTGTGTTCAGAAAATGCCTTGTTAAGTATGCACTGTTAAGTATTTAACAGTGATGCTGAGTAGCAGCAAGTTACAAAAATTAAACTTAAAAGCAAACCATTCTGTTCCTCATATCCATGAGTTTATAGTTATAGTTTATCCATGCAAGCCATTTTCATTGCCTTTCCCCTATTTCCTTGAATGTTACTCTATTTATGTTACAGTTTCCCCATTTACTCCCACAAGCCAGTTCCATGCACCATTCATAAAACGAAACAGTAGCAAAGATCTGCTGCTTCAAAATGAGGACATATATCCTTTTCCCCAAATTTATTTCACCCAAGTATAAACACCCACTGACAAAAAGATGTGGAAAATATGGTGTGATTGAGAACTGCATCTCATATATTGGGTTTTTTTTAAATAATATTTGTGTAGCAGAGTGTTATATATCTGTGTTTCTGTGGCTTTGGAAACACAACACTAGCAAATGTAATATATAATTTTGTCTCCTAATTTCAATAAAGCTTGCTTTGGCAAATGTCTAGAAATAAACTCAAAATGTGATTGAAAGCCAATTTTTGTTGTTTTTAAAAAAATGTAACATTCAACCAAATCAGAGGTTGGTTTCAAAAGAAATGTCACTCTCCTTTGAATGGCATAACACACACACACACACACACACACACACACACACACACACAAATACACACGCCCTGGAGAATACTTAACAAGAGCTCAGCTCTAAAATTAAAGAATCTATAGAAAATACAATGATGCACCTGAAAATTATTTTCATTCTCTCCTTTGTGTGAAATTCAATCACATAGAAAGCAAACAAATGGAGAAAACAATGAAAATGGCACATGGGATTTTTTTCAATTACTATAAACTGCACTCTCTAACACAAAAAGACCACTTATGCAGCAATTGCATCTAATGATGTACATTGTTCTCCTGTCAGGCTATTTCTGATTTTAAAAATGCTGTTTCTTGGGACCTCATAACACTAAATCCAGTATTAACTCCTTTATAATAAGAAACTAACTCTTCCCAGAAATGCAAACTTAATATTGCTTTTATCATGATGTGTCAAAAAAAAAAAAAAGCCCACAAAAAAAGAAACCTTGAAACTTTGACAATACGAAGAAAGACACAATATGGTATTTATATCTTTCTAGAAATATTTCATTGAGTCTACTGTGACCATTCTAAGGCAGCAAAAATGACAAGTATGAAATTTCATTACTTTAACTTAGTTCTAACGTATTGCTTTAGAATTAAAAAAAAAAAAAAGCTACTCTAATATATAAATGCAGCCCTTATAAAAATACCAAAACATACATTTAACAGATTAATCTTCTAGAAAATTAAAATACACAAAATTCCCTTCAAAAGCAATCTCTTATATTTATAAGAAGACTCAAGAACAATTAAAATTTTCCTCCAGAAAACAAAAAAACTAATTTAACACATCTCCTCATAACACATATCCAGGAGAATGATACCAAGAGGCTGTCTTAATTAAAAAATATTTTTATTGATATTAATATATAATTATCTCTCTAGAACCACATTATGTGAAAGAATATATGTTAATTAATGTTAATTAGTATACATTTCTCTCTATATATAACTACACCATGGGAAAGGACTGCAACCTCAAATTGAACTGGAGGATATTATATGAGGAATCTCATGCACATGCCCTCAGAAGAACAGAACTTAAGAACTGAGACACTGATTTCCCACAAACAGCTGATTTACAGAAGATGGGACTTATCTCCTCATTAGTGAACATCCAACAAGAATCTCTCCCCATCCTCCAGCCAATGAACTTACCGCCTGGACTCTGGCTAGACTTTCCCATCTTTGGATTCCTTGTTCACAAGTCCACCCCAAACCCTTATAGCTCCCTACAGCATGAATTTCCCAAATTGCAATTCCTCCACTATTCCCAAATAAACTCAATTTCTGGTCCTTTGAGCTTGCCTCAGTTTACCTCTTTCTTTAGGCTGACATATGTGTCACATATATGTCACTTTCCAAACCTATGTCATTTGGGCTTGAATTGATAAGACATACAAGATGTAAATGACTTACTGCAGATGCCCTCCTCCTCACAGATAGATTCAATTGCTTTAATGGGGAACAATCCCTTGAGCCAGAAGAAATTTAAACATCCATGACAGCTGTGGTGACATTTCAAGCTCTTCTGCCACATTCAAAACAGACTCTACCACCCACCTGCTCTCATGCCTCAAAACGGTGATACCTATTGGTGAAAGCCTTGGAGTTCTACTCACACACACCTGAGACGATGGGACAACCAGGTGACAGATCTCACCACCTGCCAGTCCTCTTTCTGGAGACAATGTAGTATGGTGGAAAGAGCACTGGGCTTTGGAGTCAGACAAACCTGGAATCCAAACTATTTGCTCCCCACATTGAGCCTTGGGCTAGTGGCTTTATAACTCTGAGTTTTAGGTGTCCTCAACCAGCCTTCAGGGTTGTAGTGAAGATTAGATAGCACATGTAGAGCTTCAGGAAGAATGCATGACAGTGATAGGTAGGCATGAGGGAGCCCTCCTGGTGGGGGAAGTAGGACAGGTTCCAAAATTTTGAAGGAGTTAAAGTATTTGTGAGATGTATGAAAACTTGGTCTTGGGCAAATCCTGAACATCACTATCAAGGATGGGAATTGTTTTGTTCATGCATTCCTTTATCCACTGCATACACATTTATTGAGCTTCTTATCTAGGGTAGTAAGGGAGACAGACTCATGCATTACTCATTATTAAGGCACAGGTGCTATGACATAGGTTAGCTGAAGGAAGGGTTGGACATGGCAGTCAGTAAGGTCCTCAAAACAAAAGGGGACCTTCCAGGTCAAGTCACATATAGTCAGAGAGGATTTAGTAGAAGAACATTGCAGGGGAGTTTCAGGGCCACCGACGGTTCATACCTGTCTTTCTAGGAGTCTGTAGTGGGGAGCAATTGCACACCTTCTAGTGACCAGCAGGGTGGTTTCTCCGTCGCCACTGTGGCAGGGACTCACAAGGGAAGAGGTTATGAGTACATTCAGGCCACAAGGAGTTCCAGGCTTCCTTCCAGATCACTGGACCTTCACAAAGTGAATGGACTTCACTACCACCAATTCGAGAGAGCGGTTTAGTTACAAAGGAGAACCTGTGAGGCATAGAGAAGGTTTTCAGCTATTATATCCTTCCAGATGGGATGAGAGGATCAGATGCATTGTATACTTGATAATACAAATAACCAATCAAAAGTTTCAAATATAAATTAGAGTGGATTGATGAATAATGAAGTGACAGCTGCTTCTGCTTCTCTGATTCTATACATTCCTGATTGTGTTGATGATGACAATGATGATGATTATAAAAATAATAACAGCAGCTACCATATTCTGGATGTTTCTTATGTACCAGGCAATGATTTGAGATAGACAATTGTTACGCCCATTTACAAATGAGCAAACTGAGAAACTGAAAGATTAAGTTAATTAGCTAAAGGCTACACAAATAGGAAGTGATGGAGCTGGATTTCAGACCCAAAACTGCCTACAACTCCAGAATCTGCATCCTACCCTACTGCCTACATGCTTATTGAATTTCTAAATGACTCTTTGGACTTTCTCAAAATAAGAACTTATCAAAATGCTATTTATCGATCTCTATTATCATAAAAAATCTTACTTACATTTACGATAACAATGATACATTTCTCTATCTTAAGAGTTTTAGGTCCCAAAGAGACCTGTGGGGTAAATTTAACCAATCCTCTCAATTCTACAAATAAGGAACTGAGCTATCCCAGGTTCAATTGAGCTACACTAAAACACCAAGGGTTCTCTTAAAAATTTTAAAAAGGAACTCTTTGCCTATACCTATTGATGATGCTGATAATCAAAGTTTGAAATAAAATTATGATATACTAAAAAGATGGTATCGACCTACCCGGGATTTGAAACAAAAGGTTGGAATGTTTTCAAACCTCACTTACTAACTTTGTTGCTGGATAACTTGGAAAAACTCAAATGGCTTCCTAAACACTGGCTATTTCGCTCTCCCTTAATAATTCTTAAAATATCTAAGGTATGTCCTGGTTTAAAGGTATCCTTAGTGGATTGGGGCGCCTGGGTGGCGCAGTCGGTTAAGCGTCCGACTTCAGTCAGGTCACGATCTCGCGGTCCGTGAGTTCGAGCCCCGCGTCAGGCTCTGGGCTGATGGCTCAGAGCCTGGAGCCTGTTTCCGATTCTGTGTCTCCCTCTCTCTCTGCCCCTCCCCCGTTCATGCTCTGTCTCTGTCCCAAAAATAAATAAACGTTGAAAAAAAAAAAATTAAAAAAAAAAAAAAGGTATCCTTAGTGGATTAATTTTATTTAAAAAACTAGTTATTCAAAACTGAAATTTAATTTTTTTGCAAGCAGAAGTAAAACCTTTCTAAAAGTAACTGAAAACAAAAACACTGCCCGAAAAACAAAAATTAGGCAAAATCAATTATACAATAAGGCTAATATCAATCATTGGCTAAAAGTAAGACAGAAAATTTGGCTTCTGGTTGTGTTCATTGGTTTACTTTTATCCTCCATCTTCAATAAGATTATTTTTTTCCATAATCAGCTAATGATCATTTGGATAAGTTTATTTATTTATTTTGAGAGAGAGAGAGAGAAAGGGAGAGAGAGAATCCCAGGCAGGCTCCACACTGTGAGTGTGGAACCCAACACGGTGCTTGAACCCATTAACTGTAAGATCATGACCTGAACCAAAATCAAGACTTGGACACTTTAACCAACTGAGCCACCCAGGAGCCCCTGGAAAATTAATTTTTTTTAAAAAAGACCAATTATTTCTACTGTAAAATGACAAATGGAAATGAAATCTTACTCAGAAGAAAAAGTCTTCAATCTCATTAAGAATAGTAAAAGAAATACAGATTCACATGAAATATCAGGTTTATATTATGAAACTGAGTAAGATCAAAGATTTTCCCCCCAATTCTCAATGCTGGTGGGGTTTGAGAAAACAAGTTTACATGATGTTTTGACAATACTAAGAAATAAACTAAGGCAGTCTTTTGGGAGATCATTTGACAATATCTCTTTAAATATGCATTGTTTTTAAAGACGCATTTATTTGACACAGCAACTTCACTTCAGGCCTCACATGCAAAGGCTTGCCTATAATGATATTGATATGAGGGATGTTTATAATAACAAGGAAGGAAGGAAGGAAGGAAGGAAGGAAGGAAGGAAGGAAGGAAGGAAGGAAGGAAGGGGGGAAAAGATGAAATTAAAGAAATCAAAATGTCCACTGATAGGAACTGGTTAAATAAATACGATGCACTGCATTCATAAAAAGCAGTATTATTTTTCCATTAAAAGTGATGCTGTGGATAAATACTACTGAGGTGGAAATCATTCACATGTGTTACTAGATTAAAAAAAAAAACAGTACAAAACTGTTTGCAATTGTATGTTTCCATTTATATGAGGTTTGAGAACAGGCAAAACCATCTGTAGCAACAGACATCAGAACAGAGGTTGCCTGGGAGGGTGAAGAGCAGATGAAGAGAGTAGAGACTGATTTGAAAAGAGGTAAGGGAAATTTCTAGAGTGATGGAAATGTTCTGATCTTGGAATATGGCTTGAGGGAGAGGTCAGGGACAGAGTGGGTATATATTTGCCAAAATTCATCAAAATGTACACTTAACATCTATACATTCCATTCTACGTAAAGTATATATTAATTTATAAGGAACAAAACCCCTAAATGAACAACATAATTTATCATTAATAAAAATAATGTTTGTACATGTACCTGCAGGAAAGGATTTGGGGTTTTTTAATTTATTAATTTTTTGAGAGAGAGAGTGCATATACACATGCACATGAGTGGGGAGGGGCAGAGGGAAAGAGAGAATCCAAGCTGGGCATGGAGCCTGATGCAGGGCTCAAACTCATGACTGTAAAATCACGACCTGAGCTGAAATCAAGAGTTGCATGCTTAACCAACTAAGCCACCCAGGCACCCCTTTGGGTGGTGAAATTGCAGAATTTTCTTTTCACTTTCTTTTTTTTAAAAACTTGTCAATAAGCATAACAGTTAAAATACACAAATGTATCCAACTGTGTTTCAATGAACCTCTCTTACCTTTAATCTGGATATTCCCTCCCCTTACCCAAGGTAGCATGTGAATTACCCAAAGCATCATGGAGCCACACCAGGGTTCAGAGTGGTCTACATTCCCATGGAGGGATACCACTGCAGTCTCACCCTTTGTAAAGGTCCTTTGCAGGACTTCCTGGCCATACTCACTGGTCATTTGCCTCATTCTGCAGACAACTTCAAATGCCAAAATTACACAAGAATTTAGTCATTTGGAGGCATGAGTTGGGTAGATTTTATTTCTAGAACCCAGATTCCTCTCAGGTCCAGAGGAGAAAGCTTTAAATTACTGAGGACAACGCAAACACTTTGTTCCTTTGCATGTGTCCTGCCAAGCTTCTAAGAATGGTTTTGCCATTAGTTCCAGCCCATAAGCAGCCCAGCCTGAGCCCCACCCCTGCAGGAGGCCTATTACAGATAAGTCAGTGTTCATGGGACAGGAAAGCCTTCTGTGCCAGGTGTGCTCCCCAGAAAGGCTGGGCGTCTGCCACCTCTTAATGGTAGTAGCTCATGTTCACATGCAGCCCACAAATGCTCTGCTGGGTGGTTAACCATGCAGGCACAATTACCTACTAACAATAACAGTACAAACAACCACGGGGCAGTTACCTGATGGGTGGAAGAGAGAGGAAATAGTCACAAGAAGGTGAAACATAATTACATTCCTCTTCCTTAAAACCCCTGCAGGATGGATACAACCTGAGAATTTAGGTAAATGGGAACAAATGAGAACAGAAATCAGGCTTTTCCTTGGGATACAGCCAAAGAAGGTGGAAAACAAATGGTGCTAAGAATAGCTCAACAACCCAACAACCAACCTGGTTCTAGACCATGGGGAAAGCCAAGTACCCACAGCATCTCTAGCCTGCTGAACAGTTTGCCAAAAATGCCCCACAGGACCATCAGACATACCTGGTCTCAAACTGAACCTCCTTTCATTGCTCCCACCTGTTACTTCGGTTGCAAAGCTCCCATCTCAGTGAATCACGCTCCCATCTCAGTGAATCACACTCCAATCTGCCCCCTTACCAGAGCCAGAACTTAGAAGCCATTTAAACCTCCTTCGTGTTCATCTGCCACATACAATTAATTATCAGGTCCTGTAGATTTTACCCTTCTAAATATCTTTCTGATCAGCCTTTCCCTCCAGTTCATGCCAACTGTCACAAAACCTATTCTCCAATTTACTGCCTGAATGACCTTCCTAAATTGCAAATCTGATCATGTCATTGATTTATTCCAGTCCTTCTATGACTCTCCATTGCCTACCCAGATGTTTCTTGAGACAGTGTCAAGTGCCTTCACTACTAAGTATTTAAATACATGAAATCATGGGGTTTAATACAGCAAAGTAGGAGGCAGTATGGACCTGGAAAAGACCTGTCCCACTTAAAGGCACTCATTTTTATTTTTGAGAGAGAGAAAGGGAGCAAGGGAGGGTCAGAGAGGGAGAATTTTTTTAAGTTTATTTCTTTATTTGTTTGTTTATTTTGAGAGAGAATGCAAACACAAGCAACAGTGGGGTAGAGAGAGAATCCCAAGCAGGTTTCACACCCTACAGTGAGCCCAAAGCAGGGCTCAATCTCACCACAGTGGCATCACAACCTGAGCCAAAATCAAAAGTCCAATGCTTAACTGACTGAGCCACAGAGAAGGAGGGGGGGAGAAAAAAGGGAGAGAGAGAGACAGAGGGAGAGACGGGGGGGGGGGGAGAGAAAGAGAGAGAGAGAGAGAGAGAGAGACAGAGAGAGAGAGAGAGAGAGAGAGAGAGAGAGAGAATCTTAACAAGCTTCCCACCCAAAGCGAAACCAACATGGAGCTCAATCTCACAACCACAAGATCATACCCTGAGCCAAAATCAAGAGTCAGATGCTTAACCAACTGAGCCACCCAGGTGCCCCAACCTGAAATGGTTTTAAAACAGCTGTGCCAACCTAGTAAAACTCACTGAGATCACTTTGATACTCCCGGTCCTTACAGTAGACTTCAAACTCCCCAGCCTGTGATATGGCTGATGCCTGCTTCTTTGGCTTCATCTACAACTATTCTCAGCAAGTAGCTTTCCTTTTCCTGAGGATTCTCTTTCACACAGCAGTGCTTTTAAACTTGACCTTCCCTTAGCCTGGGCCCCTCTTCTTTCTCTGCTTTGACTGAAAACTCATTTCATGACCTCTGCTGCCAGCCTTCCAGGAGCCCTGGGGAGAGTTGTACCCTGGACATACATCTCTTATAGTTCTTCTTTCTCAGCTTGTAAATATTTATTTTTTTCCCTGCGCTAGTTAGTACTTAGGGGACTTGTCCTATAATTGCACAAATTATATGTTACAAAAGGAACAGCAAGATTTCCTCCCCAACATTTTAAAAAGGACTGAGAAAATATTGTTTGCATCACAGAATACATTTTTATGCTATTGGTTTTGTTTGTTTGTTTGAGAGGGATAGTGAGAGAGACAGAGAGCGAGTGAGCACGTGAGTAGGGGAGGGGCAGAGAGAGAGAGAGCGAATCTTAAGCAGTCTCCACTCTCAGTGAGGAGCCCGACATAAGACTTGATCTGGCAACCGTGAAATCATGAACTGAGCTAAAATCAAGAGTCAGGCCTTTAACTGACTGAGCCACCCAGGTGCCCCTCACAGAATACATTTTTTAAAAAACTTTTGGGGCGCCTGGGTGGCTCAGTCAGTTAAGCGTCTGACTTCAGCTCAAGTCACGATCTCATAGTTCACGAGTTCGAGCCCTGCGTAGGGCTCTGTGCTGACAGTTCGGAGCTTGGAGCCTGCTCAGATTCTGTGTCTCCCTCTCTCTCTGCCCCTCCCCTACGCACACTCTGTCTCTCTCTCAAAAATAAATAAACATTAAAAATTTTTTTAAATATTTTTGCGTGTCCTTGGAGAGCTAATGGAGATTTTTACAGGACCTCCAAATATGTACTGTGCTCTGTCTTTATGCAGTCTCTGCCTGCTAAACCTTTATTGAATATGATATTACAACACTCTTATGCCAGAAAAGCTGCTTTAGGTCTTAATCAATTTCACAAAATGTTAATGGGGTAATAATGATCATTACCATGAATTTTTAGTGTTAAAAAGAAAGAAAGGGAAAAAGACACTGCTACATGCTCCAGTGCCTTTTAAAAAGTCACTCTAAGAAATAAAAGGGAACTCAACTGCACTCCCACAATTGGGTCACAAGCTCCATTGGCTGAAGTAGTTGAGTGCTCAGTTACATGAAATAGTTCTGTTTCTCAGAACTTGTCCAAAGGGATCTCCCCTGCCTGCAGAGATAGAAGTAAGGAAAAAAGAATCTTTCCTATACCTTTAAGTTTGACCTGCCCCATTTTCCCCTCCCTTCCTGTCCCTTGATTTAAGCCATTGGGGAGGTATGGAAATAAAATGGGAAGCTGGCAAGGGACAAGATTTTGAAGGATGAAGGGGAGGGCAGTGGTGGGGACTTACGAGGTATGTATGTCTGTTGTGGCCAAGGTTACATGAAGTCAACCGCAAAGCTCCAGTAATCTCACCACTTCCTACTTTACACAGTAACAGGCTGAGCTCAAGCTGGACTTAAAACTGAGTGGTCTGTAGTGAACTCACCTATTATACACCAGTTTCTCCCAGAATACCAAATGTATTTTTATCATTATTGTTGAGATTTTAAGTGTGTTTATTCTTATTAACCAATGTGAAAGCAATTTACTTAGTACTGGGCTGAAAAAAAAAAAACACAAACGGACTCCATTCTAATATAAAAATGAACATGCTCATGATAGAAAATTGGAAAAATACAGCTAAATGTAAAGAAAAAAAATTCACCTATATTCAAAGATCTTTATATAATTGGGACTCTATTAGATTTACTTTTAACACTTAAACTAACTTTGTAACAAGCCTTGCCTTGTTTTTAGAAGCTACTTAAGCATTGTTTTTTATAGCTACACAGTACTCTTGGAAGTGGATATATTGTAGTTTATATAACCATGTCTCTACTACTAGGCAATAAGCTTGTATCAAATTTATTTTGGATTAATAATATGGATTTAAACCTTTCAATAGCTTTCAATACCAGCAATGAATAAATGAGAACTCTCCAAACAAGGTGGAGGCAGCAGAAGGTGAACAGATCAGGAAGCATTTTAGTCACTGGTTTCCTTTAGTCAAAAAAAAAAAAAAAAAAAACAGGTACAATATCACTGAATTATAAACAAAAGCAGGAAATAACTCTGAAATTTCCTCAAGAATAAAGTATTTCATAAGCTTCTGTTGACTTGAAGGTGGGACCAGTTCTAGGAAGCCTTTGGGAGTGTTGGATAAGGAGCACAAATACACGAAAGATGGTATAAAGACATGAAGTTGGGAAAAAGAACACTAGTTCTTAACAGGACACTGTTAACTCTTAGCAGACTTTTCCACCCATTATGGCTTTTAATGGGGACTAGCCTCTGAGAAGCTTGCCACAAGTCCTTAAATCTTGGAAGAACACTGGGGCACCTGGGTGGCTCAGTGGGTTAAGTTTCTGACTCTTGATGTCAGCTCAGGTTATGATCTCATGGTTCATGGGATCAAGCCTTACATTAGGCTCCAAGCTGACAGCACGGAGCCTGCTTGAGATTCTCTCTCTCCCCTTCTCTCTTCCTCTCCCCCCACCAAAATAAATAAATAAACTTAAAAAGAAAAAATTTTTTAAATCTTGGACACTTTCTTTAACACAAATTTTAACAGCCATTTGTTAACAGTGATCCCCTACCTACCCTACATGTCTTTTCACCATATCATTCACCTTTTCCATGCCCCCCAGACTTTACCAGAAACAGATTCAACAAGGCGTTTGAATCACCACTGTGGAATGCTTTTAAAGTGAAATAGAATTTAAAGTCTTCCTAAAACCCAATTTCCCCAGACCTTTGTGTCAATCTAGGGAAAATGAAATGCTATGTATCATTATATTTTTATTTAATTTTCACTTAAATCAATTTTTTCTTAAAAAGTTATCTTAAAATTTTGAATTCACTCTACATGCTTTGCCCAAAATGTTTCCAATTATTTATTGTCACACTCGGTCTTCACAAAACCCTGAGAGATGGACAGGGCAGGTATTATTGCCTATATTTCAGAAATAAGAAAACAGATGAAGACAGTAAAGATGTTGCCACCAGAACCCAGATGTGTTGTCTTTTGGCCAAGTGTATCTTTTCCTACAGAATATACTGTCACGGTGGCTTTGGCAGATAGCATTGTTGGAGAGTCTGTGGAGACATGATTTGTGTTTCTGTGATCAGATATCTCAAAGCAGTTTTGTTCTTGTTTCAAACCTGACATAAAAACCCCGAGTTTTTCCTGAGGCATATATAGATGTATTCTGTTTTAAAATATCTCCAAGCTTCTTCAAATCTGGATTTTAAAAAATTTTTACCTAATTAAGCCACACAGAGGTAGGAACCAAAGATAATTTTAGCATTCATTTTTCCAAATAGTTAACAAGGATAAAGATAAATCTTTACATAAGTAACATACTTGAAAGACTATGTTGAGGGGCACCTGGGTGGCTTAGTCAGTTGAGCGTCTGACTCTTGATTTCAGCTCAGGTCATGGCCTCGCGGTTTGTAACATTGAGCCCCGCATCGGGCTCTGCGGTGACAGCCTGCTCTCTCCCTCTGCACCTCTCCCTACTGGTGCTCTCCTTCTCTCTCTAAAACAACAACAACAAAAACTATTTTGAGATTTAAAATGACAAAACTAGGAAATGCAAATGTGTCTCTTAAAAGCAGAAAAATCTACACTATATGTGGTTTAAATTAAATAAGTGAATATTTATCTTAATGTTACCAAGTTCTGTTAAATAAGGGAGAACAGTTCTTTTCTTCCTTTCTTTCTTCCTTTCTCTTTCCTTTTATTCTCTTTTCTTTCTTTCTCGTTCTTTTTTTTTTTAAATAACCAGTTTTATAAAGGCTCAGTCTAAAAAATTCATCAATAGGAAATGCATCTATATGCATGTGTAAGGCTGCTTGCCTTTTAAAATAATGACTTTTTTATAAAGCTGGAATGTTAGAAGAGTCTTGAAGAACACACAACTGAAATAGAACATATTTTCTATATATCATACTTTAATGTATCATCGATTTTCTTTTTAAAAATGAAAGGAAAAGTGATATTGCAAGCTTCTTTCATTAGGGATGAGGATGTCTGTGTGTGTGTACGTATGTATACACATGTGCATGTCTGTTGTTGAAGAGCAGTTTCCAAGACACCTCAACTCTCCTCTGAACGTGGTTACATTTAGCACTTGAACACACTGAATTTAACTCTTTACTCCAGACTGGACTTGTATTGTTCATGTTTCCTGAAAAACCTGTAATATCTTAAGGTTAAGAAGCCTGTCTTCTATTTCTTTTGTATCCTCCACAGTGCCTGCCACAATGTTTGTATTAGGTTTAAAGATGGGGCATCTGGGGGTGCCTGGGTGGCTCAGTCCGTTAAGCGTCCAACTTCAGCTCAGATCATGATCTCACAGTCTGTGAGTTTAAGCTCCGTGTCGGGCTCTGGGCTGACATCTCAGAGCCTGGAGCCTGCTTTGGATTCTGTGTCTCCCTCTCTCTCTGTCTTTCCCCTGCTCATGCTCTGTCTCTCTCTGTCTCAAAAATAAAAACATTAAAAAAATTGTTTTTTAAAAGATGGGGCGTCTGGCTGGCTCAGTTGGTGGAGCTCACAACTCTTGATATCAGGGTTGTGAGTTCAAGCCCCACATTGGGTATGGAGTTTGCTTAAATATCAAATCTTTTTTAGGGCACATGGATGCCTCAGTCGGTTGAGTGTTCGACTCTTGATTTCGGTTCAGGTCATCATCTCATGGTTAACGGGATCAAGCTCCGCATCAGTCTCTGCACTGATGGCATGGAGCCTACTTGGGATTCTCTCTCTCCCTCTTTCTCTGCCCCTCCTCCGACTTGCTCTCTCTCTCTCAAAATAAATAAACTTAAAAAAATCATTTTTTTTTTGAAAGAAAGAAATGCACCCAATGTTCCATGAGAACCAGTCCTATTAACCAACCAATCTTTGAAATAAATTGTTTTCATTCTCTGACTATAAAACTAAATGTTAATATTATTTTATGGAACATCTTGACACCATAATAATCTGCATTTATATGATATGGTTGCAAATATTATTATTATTGTGAAAAATACTATTTTTGTGCTTGCTCTCTGGATATTTTAAGGTCTCAGACATAATTTTATAAATGTAGTAAACAGGAGTAAGTAAGTAATAGCATAAAGTCACCATCCCTGAATCTCTAGTAGATTGCATTTAAGGGTATGGAGAGACCCCCTAGGAGGGACAGTTGCAGACATCATAGAGTCATCTGGGAACTCAGACACTTTAACTCATACCAGAATATAGCACTGCTACAGAGAAACCCCTTGTCTTAGCCAAGTTTAAAATCAATTCCTTTTGAAGCAACAGGTATTTACTAAAACTACTTTTGTTGTATTCTTTCTTTCCCTCTTTCCTAGTTCCAGGCAGTTTCCGCCCCTACATCTGGATTCTGATTTACAACCTTATGACCAGCTCATGACTGGTAATAATCTTATTCTTGAGCCCTGCACCTGGATTATTGACCAGGCCACCTGATTCCAACTCTGCCTCTAACTTCCTAACAGCAGATCCAGATGCCGATTGCCCTTGTCTGGGATTTACAGGTGGGTCCATTTCATGTAGCAGTTCTTAATATTTTTGAGGGGTTCCTTGAGAACGTATGAAAACTATGAACTCATCCACTCCAAAAAAAATGTACATTTATACACACACAAAGATTTGCATACAATTTCAAGAGGTTCATGATCCTACAGAAGCCACTTTCAAGGGGCTTCTGTTGGTAGTAACCTGCAGCGTAAAAAAATAATAATAATAACCTATAAAGCAATGCAATCTGTATAATAAAGGATCAACTTTTATGCCCACCAATGAATAACTTCCTTTCAACTTTTAGTTAGAAGGGAGGAGATAAATACAGCTATCCAGAACGAAATTAATAAACTTATATGGTTCTTTCTAACCCTGATAAACTAAGTTTCTAAACAGCCACAAAAATTCAAAGCCCTCCTCTGTTTCAGTCACCATAAACAGATGGAATTAATTCTGGGTGGAGTTTGAGAAAAGCTAGCACTTGTCTTTATCACTTCCAAGATTTTTCTTCTAAAAAATCACCAAAGTAATATATGTACATTGAAGAAACGTTGGAGAGTGAGGAAGAGCATCAATAAGAGTTTTAAATCACCCACAATCCTAGCACTAAAGATACCTAATTGTCAATATTTTAATGTACAAATTTCCAGTCTTTTTTTATTCATATTTGTTAGACTGCCAGGACACCTTTCCTTCAAGTTCTCCTTCCAGTTCAAGTTCTCCTTTTATATTGGGGCGCCTGGGTGGCGCAGTCGGTTAAGCGTCCGACTTCAGCCAGGTCCCGATCTCGCGGTCCGTGAGTTCGAGCCCCGCGTCGGGCTCTGGGCTGATGGCTCAGAGCCTGGAGCCTGTCTCCGATTCTGTGTCTCCCTCTCTCTCTGCCCCTCCCCCGTTCATGCTCTGTCTCTCTCTGTCCCAAAAATAAATAAACGTTGAAAAAAAAAAAAAATTTTTTTAAAAAAGTTCTCCTTTTATAGAAGGACCTGTTGTGTGTTCAAAGATTTAGTTCAATCTTTAGGGATGTGAGACACTTCTACACTACCTAAGACTTGCCCTAGGCCTATAAGTGTCTGCACTCTGACTACAGATTCACCCACCAGTCTCTTCATTTATACACAGTGTGGACTCTAGCTGAAGGCAAGGATCTATCAGAGATTGATATCGTGTCTTATGATTATTAGGTCTGCCATCAATGTTTGTCATTGTGATGATAATTAGTTTTGACATTCTATTGACTGAGTTGCACATTTGGCTCCACTGCCACCTTCTAGTCTTGTGAACTGGGCAAGTTATATAACTCATCTGTGCCTCAATATTCTCATCTGTAAAATGGGCACATTGGTGGAGAATAAATGAGTTCATACCTATAAAGTATGATGACACAGGGTGTCACCTAGGAAGCACTCAGGAGATACTGTCATTTCTATTCTTTCTATATTGTTGTTATCATTATCATGAGGTTTTCTGGTTTGTTCGTTCTACTCTGTCACTGTTGGTCCAGTCATCTAGTCTACTCTACCCTAGCAAACTCTCCCTAGACCTCAATGATTTTGCCTCAGAGTTTTTCAAGCACATTCCTTTATTCAGTTGATACTTTTTGAGAATGACTATGTGCAGGCCCTACAATTGGCCTTGGATACACCAGAGACCTGTCCTTGGAGTCTCTTGGGGGCAACAGATAAGTAACATAACATAACATAACATAACATAACATAACATAACATAACATAAAAATAACATAACATAAAACAAAACAAAGTAGATGGGGGGGGTGGGGGAGAGGGGAAAGTAGGGAGGAGGGCACTTGTTGGGATGAGCACTGGATGTTGTATGGAAACCAATTGACAATAAATTGTATTTTTAAAAATTAAAGTAAAATAAAACAAAACAAAGTAAAAAAAATTAAATTAAATAAGTATTTTAATTCCAAGTGATGAGTGTGACCACGGAAGAAGTACAGGGGACCTAAATAAGGATGGCAACCAGACTTTGCAGGAGGAGGGAGGTAATGCCTAATCCCTCTCTAAATTGAGTCCTGAAGCAGGAGTTAGCCAAAGAGGTGACTGCCAGAGAGAGAGGTTATGGTTGGAAAATAAGAGATTGGACTATGAGCTCTAAGATCACTTCCAGTTCAAAACTGTAGGACTCTAATGTCTACCCCGTGTGGAAACCCACTTGACCCTTCCTGCTACTTGCCTAAGCCCCTGCCAAATGTGATTTTAGCTTCAGGCAGCAAAAGGGATATTTGGGGAAAGCATGAGCTGCCATTAATGCTCTCTAAAGCAGCCACGCTTTTTTTCTTTTATATGTGCAACTGATATATTCTCAGCATTATGTTAAATGCTACAAAAACTGTGCTTCTAAAAAGTCCCCTCTTCCAACCGAACCACCAGCCCTAAGTCCCACCTAAAAAGAAATTCCACAGTGATGTCTCTGGTACTTTGTGGTCCTTGCAACATTTCACTCACAGAGTCCCCCTTAGAATCTCTTGTAGGGCTGGTTTAACGGTAATGAATTCCTTCAGTTTTTGTTTGTTTGGGAAAACCTTTATCTCTCCTTCTATTCTGAATGATAGACTTGCTGCTTGGCTGCATATTTTTTCTGTTCATCACATTGAAGATTTCCTGCCATTCTTTTCTGGCCTGCCAATTTTCAGTAGATAGGTCTGCTACTAGCTTTATGTGTCTACCTTTGTATGTTAGGGCCTGTTTATCCCTAGCTGCTCTCAGAATTCTCTCTTTATCCTTGTATTTTGCCAGTTCCACTGTGATATGTCGTGCAGAAGATCGATACGAGTCACGTCTGAATGGAGTTCCCTGTGCCTCTTGGATTTCAATGCCTATTTCCTTCCCAAGATCAGGGAAGTTCAAAGGCATCAAAATTAGCAAAGATGAGGTCAAGCTTTCACTTTTTGCAGATGACATGATATTATACATGGAAAACCCGACAGACTCCACCAAAAGTCTGCTAGAACTGATACACAAATTCAGCAAAGTCACAGGATAAAAAATTAAAGTACAGAAACCAGTTGCATTCTTATACACTAATAATGAAGCAACAGAAAGACAAATAGAGAAACTGATCCCATTCACAACTGCACCAAGAATCATAAAATACCTAGGAATAAACCTAACCAAAGACGTAAAAGATCTGTATGCTGAAAACTATAGAAAGCTTATGAAGGAAATTGAAGAAGATACAAAGAAATGGAAAAACATTCCGTGCTCATGGATTGGAAGCATAAATACTGTTAAAATGTCAATATTACCCAAAGCTATCTACACATTCAATGCAGTCCCAATAAAAATTGCACCAGCATTCTTCTTGAAGCTAGAACAAGCAATCCAGAAATTTGTATGGAACCACAGAAGACCCCGAATAGCCAAAGTGATATTGAAGAACACACCAAAGTGGGAGGCATCACAATCCCAGACTTTAGCCTCTACTACAAAGCTGTAATCATCAAGACAGCATGGTATTGGCACAAAAACAGACACACAGACCAATGGAATAGAATAGAGACTCCAGAATTGGACCCACAAAAGTACGGCCAAATAATCTTTGACAAAAAGCAGGAAAGAATACCCAATGGAAAAAAGACAGTCTCTTTAACAAATGGTGCTGGGAGAACTGGACAGCAACATGCAGAAGGTTGAAACTAGACCACTTGCTTACACCATTCACAAAAATAAACTCAAAATGGATGAAGGACCTGAATGTGAGACAGGACACCATCAAAACCCTAGAGGAGAAAGCAGGAAAAAACCTTTCTGACCTCAGCCACAGCAATTTCTTACTTGACACATCCCCAAAGGCAAGGGAATTAAAAGTAAAAATGAACTACTGGGACCTCAGATAAAAAGCTTCTGCACCGCAAAGGAAACAATCAACAAAACTAAAAGGCAACCTACAGAATGGGAAAAGATATTTGCAAATGACATATCAGACAAAGGGCTAGTATCCAAAATCTATAAAGAACTCACCAAACTCCACACCCAAAAAACAAATAATCCAGTGAAGAAATGGGCAGGAAATATGAATAGACACTTCTCTAAAGAAGACATCCAGATGGCCAACATGCACATGAAAAGATGCTCAACGTCCCTCCTCATCAGGGAAATACAAACCAAAACCACACTCAGATATCACCTGATGCCAGGTGGCTAAAAAGAACAAATCAGGAGACTATAGGTGCTGGAGAGGATGTGGAGAAATGGGAACCCTCTTGCACTGTTAGTGGGAATGCAAACTGGTGCAGCCACTCTGGAAAATAGGGTGGAGGTTCCTCAAAAAATTAAAAATAGATCTACCCTATGACCCAGAAATAGCACTGCTAGGAATTTACCCAAGGGATACAGGAGTGCTGATGCACAGGGGCACTTGTATCCCAATGTTTATAGCAGTATTTTCAACAATAGCCAAATTATGGAAAAAGCCTAAATGTTCATCAACTGATGAATGGATAAAGAAATTGTGGTTTATGTATACAATGGAATACTACTTGGCAATGAGAAAGAATGAAATATGGCCTTTTGTAGCAACGTGGATGGAAGTGGAGAGTGTTATCCTAAGTGAAATAAGTCATACAAAGACAGATACCATATGTTTTCACTCTTATGTGGATCCTGAGAAACTTAACAGAAGACCATGGGGGAGGGGAAGGGGAAAAAAAAAGTTAGAGAAGGAGGAAGGCAAACCATAAGAGACTCTTGAAAACTGAGAACAAACTGAGGGTTGATGGGGGGTGGGAGGGATGGGAGGGTGGGTGATGGGTATTAAGGAGGGCACCTGTTGGGATGAGCACTGGGTGTTGTACGGAAACCAATCTGACAATAAATTTCATATTAAAAAACATTTTTTTAAGCGAAAAAAAAAGAAAAGAAATTCCACAGTCCTTTGTGTAGCTACCTGCTATAGACTGAATGTTTGTGTCACTCTAAAATTCATGTTAAAATCCTAACTCCCAACGTTGATGGTATTAAAAAATGTGCCTTTATGAGAAAGAATGAAATATGGCCCTTTGTAGCAACGTGGACAGAACTGGAGAGTGTTATGGTAAGTGAAATAAGCCATACAGAGAAAGACAGATACCATATGTTTTCACACTTATGTGGATCCTGAGAAACTTAACAGAAACCCAGGGGGAGGGGAAAGAAAAAAAAAAAAAAAAAAAAAGAGGTTAGAGTGGGAGAGAGCCAAAGCATAAGAGACTCTTAAAAAATGAGAACAGGGGCACCTGGGTGGCTCAGTCAGTTAAGCGTCCAACTTCGGCTCAGGTAATGATCTCACGGCTGGTGAGTTCAAGCCCTGCGTCAGGCTCTGTGCTAACAGCTCAGAGCCTGGAGCCTGCTTCAGATTCTGTGTCTCCCTCTCTCTCTGAGCCTCCCCTATTCATGCTCTGTCTCTCTGTCTCAAAAATAAATAAACATTAAAAAAAAATTTTTTTTTAAAAATGAGAACTGAGGGCTGATGGGGGGTGGGAGGGGGGGGAGGGTGGGTGATAGGTATTGAAGAGGGCATCTTTTGGGATGAGCACTGGGTGTTGTATGGAAACCAATTTGACAATAAATTTCATATATTTAAATAAATAAATAAATAAATAAATAAATAAATAAATAAATAAAGTGTGCCTTTAAGGGGCACCTGGGTGGCTCAGTCAGTTAAGCCTCTGACTTTGGTTTCAGCTCAGGTCATGATCTCACAGTTCTTGAGATTAAGCCTTGCACTGGGCTCTATGCTGGCAATGTGGAGCCTTCTTGGGATTCTCTCTCTCCCTCCCTCTGCCTCTCCCCACTCATGCTGTCTCTCTCTCAAAATAAATAAATATAAATTTTTAAAAAACATTAAAAAACAAGTGTGCCTTTAAGAGATGATTAAGTCACAAGGGTAGAGCCCGCATTAATGGGATTAGCGCCCTTAAGAGACTAAGGGGTACTCCTCCGCCCTTTCCACCTTGTGAGGACACAAGGAACCAGGAAGCATCTATGAATGAGGAAGTGAGTTCTCACCAGACACTGAATCTGCCAGCACCTTGATCTTGGACTTTCCAGTCTCCAGAACTGTGAGAAATAAATGTCTGCAATTTACATGCCACCTGGTTTACAGTATTCTGTTACAGCCGCCCAAATAGACTAAGACAGCCACGTTTCATCATTGATCCTTGAGAGGCCCCAATTATTTATGTCTCTTTGTCCTCATAGCTCACTCCAAACCCCCTCCTCACAAACAGCAGCTATACTTCTGGGTAAATGTATAGATCCTTTGTTCTTACCTACTACTATAAACTATGTCTTGTTTCATACAGATTTATTTTTAACTTATGTAAATGATAATATACCTTATTCTCCTTCTTAGGTTTCTCAAAAGGATTCTGTCCTTAAGATCTACCCATGTTGCTTTTTTTTTTTTAAACCCATGTTGCTTTATGTACTTCTAATTGGTCCTTATGTTACCTGAACCTTAGCAGTGAGTACCTACCCATTTGACTTCTGAACACAGAAGTCAAAATCCTCCTAAGCCACATCAACACACACAAAACAAAAGGCTGATGCAAGTCCTTAAGTCCTTTCTCTAACTCCAGACAAGTGGCACTTTGAGTAATGCTTTACTGCTATTGCAAAGAAGGCAGGATTCTTGTAATATTTTAATGGGAAAGTTAAGTAATACTCCCTCTTTATTTGGACATGTGTTGCTTTTTCTCTTCTGTTTGGGAATCCTTCACTGAGGAAGGAGAAAGCCAACCTCATTAGCTAGAAAATAGAATCTACAGGAAATAACTAAACACATTTTAGTCACTGGGTGACAAAACTAAGATATGTGATTTGCATAAATTAAAAATACATCTACATAAAACAATATATGATTTACAATAATATACAAGAGCAAAATACATATATATTTACTCTGAGGAATATGATCAATTCAATCCTCAGAAGCTGAAGTCCCCAAACCAAAACAATAAACAAAAATCAAGGACAGATTTAAAAATCAGCATAAATAGCCAGAGAGAGAGAGACAGATTATCTGCATTTTCTATAGCGGAATATGATACATGATATAGTTACTATGCCAACAAGTCCATCTATGGATTGCCTCACAGCCTGTAACTCATTTGTAACACAAAGGTATCACTGGATCACCTGGGTTTCTGCACTCCTAGGACTTGTGATCTAGTTATAAGAATGAAATCTTGCTTCACAAGTCAGGGTGAACGCTGATAACCAAATCAGTCACCATTAAATTTTCACATAGAAATGACCATTATAAGTTTTTCAATTCATGGAATAATATTGGCTAAAATTTTTTTGCATAGTGAGTAATTTTTGTCATATCTTCTTATTTTATAAACACATTGCATATTTTACAAACTGCATTTTTTAAAAAATGTTTATTTATTTTTGAGAGAGATAGAACATGAGCAAGGGAGGGGCAGACAGAGAGGGAGACACAGAATCCGAAGCAGGCTCCAGGTTCTGAGCTGGCAGCACAGAGCCCAATGTGGGGTCAAACTCACAAATCGCGAGATCATGACCTGAGCCAAGTCAGACACTTAACTGACTGAGCCACCCAGACGCCCTGCAAACTGCACTTTTGGTTATTCTAATCATTCTAGACTCTAATATTTGTATTGTGAATGTATACAACTTCTTTCTAACAACATAGATTTATTTCCACACCCCATGAAATATAAAACATTTCTCTTCTCCTTTCTCTTTCCTTCCTCTCCTCCATTTTCCTAGTGGCTTACAAATTCAACAACAATCAGCTCAGGGCCTATCTAGTTTCCTCCACACTCCCAACCCATCTTCCCTGCTCCAACAGTCCAGATTATTTTGAAGGCAATCTCAGAAAGCATATCATTTCAGTTCTGAATACCTGTAAGAGGTAAGGAGTTCCCTTTTTAAACATCATCATACCCCCCCATAACAATAGTTGCTTAATATCATAAAATGTTCATTGTCCACATTCCCTAGTTGTCCTAAAAATGTCTTTTTTCTCGTTTATTTTTAGTTTGTTTTAATCTATGTCAAAACAAGGTCCATACGTTATAATTAACATGTCTCTTATATCAAACATTCTTTTTTTAGCCTTTTTCCTCAAACAAAAATGCAGTATTTTTATGTAGCAAAAATAAGCAATTCTGAATGAGGCAGAAGTTTAAAATGCTGTCCTGAAGAAGGTGGTGAAAATGTCAAGTCATTGCCTTTGCAGAGGAGATAAACACTTGGCATATACCTTTCCCTGAATGATAAAGAAGGAGAAAGGGGAGCTGTGCTTCCGGGAAACATTTTTATCAGCCCCCCAAAACAGCACATACAGGTGATGCCTGTACAGTTAAATAGGAATTGAGGAAATAGGAGCTGTAAGTCTGAAAATCAATTCTTTACTTCAGTGAAGGGAAGCTTATAAACAGCCAAACCAGTCTCTTACAGTTTTGCAAATGCTAGTTGCATTCAACCTTTTTAGGATTTTAATCCTAAAGCTTTAGTTTAATTTAATTTAAGCCTTTTGAATTTTCAACTATTGCTTATTCCATTCTAATCTGTTCCTTTTGTAAAAGAAAGAAAATCATTTTAGATGACATGAAATTGTAATCAAGACTTCCATTTTGCACTGTAAGAGTTTCTGTTACCATCCCACCTTAAACAAAGCTCCTATTTAATTTTAAAATGGAAAAAAAATCCCAGTGTCAGAACACAACAAATACAAAATAAATACCAGGGAATAGAAGAGGCAAGACAAGCTTACAGTGAGTTAAGCAGGAGTTAAGAATATGGGCTACAAAGACAGAAGGCTGCCCCTGTTTCTTTGCCTATAAAATGGGGACAATAAATACTGCTGCTGCTGGGATTATTCAAATGTGATCATGAAAAGCACCCAGCACTGAGTGATGTTCGGTAATGACTAGCTATGATTATCACTGGAAAGACATAGGAAGGGATCATTTGTCATGATCAGTTTTACCTTGAGAGACAGAACTTACTTTATGATAATACTGTGAGTCAGCTATAAGGGAAGTCAGCAAGCTCCCTGTACCTCACCCCTATTCCACTGCCTCCCATGAAAAGACTGAGGGAAAAGAAATACCCTGCAGAGGGAAAGCTGGTTCCCCTCTCTGATGGCTCCAAATATTTGAAAATAGTACAAGAAATAGCTCGTGTACTATTAGTTCTAGGTAAGACAAGACTGTGCTCAGTGAACTAAACAGATTAACCTGAAATTGGACTCTGATCCCCAAGGAAACAGGCTGGTATAGCCCAGTCCTTACTGGCCCTGCAGAGGAAAAACACCATGTGTCTATCTCAACTGTGATCTGGTTGGATATGATCTAAGCTCTGAACAGTGCCTAAGCGCATTTCAGATGCATAATACCTGTTAGACAATACTAAGCAGGGAGCTTTAGGGAGGGGGGAGGCTGCACCCTAATACTGAGGAACTGACACCGGAAATGAAGATCCAGCATTGTAATTCTGCCTTCCTCTATTCCATCATTTTAGTCAGACAAATTTCCTTTTCTCTTAGCTGTTTCTCAAATAACTACAAAAACTAACTCAATAAATTAGCTAACAAAAAAGTAAGGGGTGGTTATTTATATGATAGAATTCTTCCATTCAAATCATTTGTTGCAAAATTCCTTTTAAAATAAAACCCTTCCCTCACAGTGTGAAAATTCACAGCCCTTCCCAAGCACCCGGCCCTCTCCATTTCTCCTCTAACTACTTGAGGAAAAGAGCAGGAAAGGAGCAGGAGGGCAGACCTCCAATGAAAACTTCCTTGTTAATAATATTCCATGTTTGTTTAAGTGCTTTATAGTTTTAATGCACTCTCAGATCCACTGTGGTCTTTTATGAAATGGTATAAACGATACTATACCTATTTGACAGATGAGAAAAGTGACATATAGTGATTGGTGCAGTAAGACCTGAACCCAAGATCTTTTCAACCAAATGCAATGGTCTGGGACCTGACACGAGTGGTCCCAGGTTCATGCTCACCAGTTTTCTGTGCAGTTTTTTCCTCCCTTCAGTGAGTCAGTTCCAGGCATCCTCCTCCTTCCTCCTCAGTTAATTCTGATTCATGCCTCACCTCATGTAATTACTAAATGGGAAAGATTTGAGTAAACCAACATCCAATCAACTAATATTCACTGAACACAAACTAGAAGCCAGAGCTTTGAATTTTTAAGCAAGGGGAAACTTAATCTTCTCTATCATTCAGAAAGACTATGGTGAGATTAATCACTTTATCAATTTTTAGAACCAATTATCTAAAAATAATATTTGCATATTGGTCAAAATGGAGTCCCTAGCTAGATGTGTTCAGTCCCTCTTTATAAATCCGGAAACACACTTCAAGTGGCTTCTGTAAGAAAGTAAGGCTTGGACAATGTCTCTGCATAGACTTGATAAGATTTCCAAGTGTGCCATGGTAAAAATCTCATTTCTTAAGTCACTCATTCAACATTAGCTTACTGTACAAACTTGCTTGTGCTTGGTTCCGGAGGTAAGAAAGTGATAAAGTTAGATGCAGCAGTCATGAACCTGAAGGAGGTTAGAATCTAGAACAGGAAGACCAGTGCCCTACTCTGGACTCACCAAGGGTCCCCAGGTTCTGAATGGTCAGGCCTCACAACCCTCTGGGCCAAAGGTGGAACCCAGTTACCCGCACCCCATCTGCAGCCACATGGGCCTTCTCTCATTTCTATGAACTCTCCTGGCTCCTTCTCCCACTGGACTCTATATAAGTCCCAGTTTCCTCAGCTTTGAAGTTCACCAGGCTCTTGGTGGCCTTAGCTCCACTTCCTCCTTCAGCCGTGAGCTCCTGACCTGCTGTCCTCAGGAAGCCTTTTCTGACTTGCAGGTCTGGTCATATCTGCCTGTGAAACCCTCTACCACCTTCAACCTAATCACATTTGTAGTTTTACATGTACTTGTGTGATTGTTTGATATTTGACTGTCTGCTCTCAGGTGCTTAAGATCCTGACAGGGCTGGGATTGGTTTTAGATGCCAGTGCCTGGCACACAGTAGGCCCTCTAGGAATGAAAACGGAACAGTCAAGTATGTGTGGAACTAAGTAGCCTGGGCTCTGTGGAGGGGTCAGGGTGGACTGGGTTGGCTTCTTTAACACTGGGCCTCCCAGGTCCTATCTTAACCCTTGAATGACATTCTGAAATGGAAAGATTGTTTGTCCCAAGTCCCCAGAAGACTTTAAAGTCCTGGACAGCAGAAATCCCATTATATTTAGTGCTGTGGCCCCAGTACCTAGCTGCCTGTCACTGAGCATGAAATACACGTGCAAAACACTTCATAAATATTAGTCATTGCCAGTATTAATGAATACATTCTGGAGGGTGGGTCAAAGTGGAAGATGTTATCCACAGCTTCAAAGAAATATTTAAGACTGAATGGAGTCTCACAAGACTACAAACGGGGGCGGGGGGGGGGGGGGGGGTGGCATCTGCGCGGTTCAGTCGGTTGAGCTTCCGGCTCAGATCATGAGCTTCCGGTTGGTGTATTCGAGCAGCAGGCCCTTCACTGGCAGCGTAGAGTCAGCTTGGGGTTCTCTCTGTCTCTCTGTCTCTCTCTCTGCCCCTCTCCAGCTCTCTAAGTAAATAAATAAACTTAAAAAAAAAAATACAAACGACCCCCTCACCAAAGTGGTTTTTTTAAGAAAAAAAAAAAAGGAAATTTGCCTGCCCTCTTTTCTCTGTAAAGCAAACAAAACCCCCAAAGCAACACCCCCCCCCCCAAACGAAAACCTCTCAACCAACGTCTTCCCCTTTCCGGGCCTTCACCTTCGTGTCTCCCCGCACTTCATGAGCGAACTCTGGGCGTCTGTCACTGCGGAGACTGCAATCGCTGCGGTGCAGCCAGGCATTTCCTGACCCGGGTGCAACTTTGTGAGGATGTACGTAGTTGGACCTCCTCTCCTGGAGGTGGCATTTATGGGAGATGGGAAAGTGGTGGTGTTTATAAACAGGCAGGGAGGGGTCTTTGCCTCTTAGCTGACATTTTAGCCGGCCACCTCCATCCAGCGTTTGGAGGCGGCAGCCCCAGCCCGCAGGTACCGCGGGCCACTGGACGCCACGCGGCCGAGGCCCCTCCCCCGCCGCAACGGTCCTGGCACGCAGGCGCGGTGGCGCGCGCGGGGCGGGACGAGCAGGGGGCGGGGCTGCGCGGGCTCACTTAAATACAGAGCCGGTGGGGGCGGTGCGAAGCTGCCGCGGCGCTGCTGCCCGGTTGCCGCGAGTCCTCGCAACTGCCTCCTTGTGGCGTGAGCTTCCAGCCTCGCTGTTCCCCCGGCGGCGGCGGTGGCGGCAGCAGGAGGAGGAGGGAGCGGAGGCGAGCGGGCGGCGGGCTCCATGGAGAGCAGCGGACGCTCGGGCAGAGGCGGCTCTTCCTCTCCGACACCCGGGCAGCAGTGACCGGCGCTTGCGCCCTCCTCCGCGTCGAAGCGGCCGCCGGCTCCGGGACTGACCGGCCTCGCTGTCACTCCCCGCGCCGCCGCCTCGCCTCCCGGCGCCCCTGCGCCCCGACTCGCCCGCGCCCCAACTCCCCGGCGGGGTGGCGGCAGCCGGGCCCCCGCGGCGGCGGCTGGAGCAGCAGCGGCAGCAAGAGCCCGCCTCTATGATGAAGTTCAAGCCCAACCAGACGCGGACCTATGACCGCGAGGGCTTCAAGAAGCGGGCGGCGTGCCTGTGCTTCCGGAGTGAGCAGGAGGACGAGGTGAGGGCGACCAGCACGCTCTGCGCCTCCCGCGGCGGTGCCGGGGCAGGCTGGGGGGTGGGGGCCAGGGCCGGTCGGGGTGGGGGTCTTAGCCCTTCACCTTGCTCGCCCGACCCTTCGTCTGGCCACCAGGCTAGGAGGGATTAGCCCCCTCCTTCTTTCCCTCCCGCCCTTCCTCTCTCCTTCCTTCCTTTCTCTGGGTTGATAGAGGAGACAAAGGGGCTCGCCCAGCCCAGTGTTCTGCCGGGCCATGGTGAGGACCTGAGGCCGAGACGCCTCCTGGCCGGCGGGAAGGTCCCGGGCCGTATAGGTCGCTTCGGGCGGGAGTCACCATTTTAACTAGCGAATTGAGTAAAGCCAGATAAACCTTGAGTGCTAACGGAGGCGGCAGAAATGGCGTGAGTGTTGCAGCCCAAGCCCTTCTGCCTCTGTTACATTTCCCTTCCATGTTACGGCAATTTGCGGTTTCGGATTAAATCTAGGGATGTTTGTGGAATAGCCAGGCAATGCCCGTGCTTTAAAATAAAACCCCATTAGGTCTAGTTTTCTCAATCCCACTCTTAAGTGGACCTTTTAACTCGCAAGCACTTGGCATAATTATATATATATATATATATATATATATATATATATATATATATGTATATATACACATACATATATATATTTAAAGGCCTCTTTTTAAAGTTTTCTGACTGTAGAAAGATGGTTAGTGAAAAATGTGGAATAATGCCTGAGGAAGAAGATGGACTAGAGGTGGGCAGAGTTGCCATTTTCAGACCGTAACCTCTAGCTCTGAGCATATTTATCAAGGCTTCTTAACTTTGCTGTATTTGGCTTGACATCTGGAGACGAGCAGCCTTTCTTTTTCTGAGAGTAAGCAGCCAGTCTTTAATTTACCTTTCTTCATTGGGTTGATAGGCTCTCAAGGTTTTCCTGGAGAACAGTTTTTCCTTGTTTCAGTTCCATTTAATTTAAAATGGTTCACGGTTTTAAATTTACTTAAAGCAAGGTGGCCAAGAAAATATTTTATAAAGCATTGCCACTCCTCTCAGTCGGATAAGCATCTGACTTCGACTCACGGTTGGTGGGTTTGAGCCCCGCATTTGGCTCTGTGCTGACAGCTCAGAGCCTGGAGCCTGCTTCGGATTCTGTGTCTCCCTCTCTCTCTGCCCATCCCCTGCTCATGCTCTGCCCCTCCTCCCCCCCCCCAAACATTAAATTTATTTTAGGGGTGTCTGGGTGGCTTAATTGTCAGACTCTTGGTTTCGGCTCAGGTCATGACCCAACAGTTTATGAGTTCAAGCCCCACATTGGGGTCCGTGATGGCAGTGTGGAGCCTGCTTGGGATTCTCTCTCTCTCTCTCTCTCTCTCTCTCTCTCTCTGCCCCTCCCCTGCCTCTCTCTCAAAAATAAATGGATAAACTTAAAAAAAATTTTTTTTTTCATTTTATAAAGCATTGCCACTCCTAAAATGATTAGACCGGGAAAAAATTAATCTGAATTCTGCTTCCATAACCAACTGTGTCCAATAAAATACCAGGCTAAAACTGGAGACAGGAATTTAATGGCTTCCTTATTGCTAATCCCTGCAGTTAGGATGAATATGACATAGTGTACACTCGGTAGTGTAGTCGTTCTTACTCTATGACCTGAGGCCACTTAGGAGAGCTAGAAACTAGGAGATAGGTTTTTGTGGGGTTGTTTTGTTTTGTTTTTAACATTTACAGAGTAACAGTCAATAAGCATTAAGTGCATCGAGGCCCCGTTAGGAAAAAACAAACTTTGAATATAGAAGCATATAATAGCCCAGAGTGATCAAGATAGGTCAAGGATCTTGTCTAATTTGCTCACTATTGTGTAATCACATTCTTAGTTGAGTGTTTTTACTGTGTGGGACTTGCCTGAAGACCTTTTAAGTTTGCTGCATTTAATCCTCTTTGTGCTGGTCTGTAGGTGAGGAGAGGGTTGCAGGGCCTAAGTACTTTGCCCAAACGACATAATTAGGAAGTGGTAGAGTCGGAATTCAGGATCCAGTCCCTGTTTCTGATGCTGGGCTCTTGGCACAGGGCTCCATGGCAATTGGGTGCACACTATTTGCTGAATGAGAGATTTTGTGAGGCTGAGCTTGGAAGCCTTTCTGGAAGTGATGACTTTGAAGTCTTGCCATAACCTGAACTTGGAATTTAAAAACGGTTCCCAGGGGAAGATATAGGAAATAGGAAATTGAAATGATCTGCATTGTGCGAATGGTAAAGCAAAGCCTGAAGAACACTTCAGAAATTCCTGTAGCAGATAAAGGAGTTATTTCTGTGTTTGGAAAATGTTCCTACTGTAATAAATGCTAAATTCCTAGCCTCGAGTTGAGTCCACAGACTAGTGCCATTAGATAAAATGAAGTAAGGAGGAAGCTCTGGAGCATTTATTAGAGAAATCTGTTATGTAAATAAATCTGGTACCGTGCAGGTTGAGAAACCAAGTCAGTTGGTTAGAGAATACGCTGTGAGGGAAGGCTCTGGAATTCTCGTGGTCTAGGATCTTCATTTTTGTAGTTGTATATAGTTGAGGCTCCTTCTATTATATAATAGTGACAAAGATGAACCTGTTAGCTTTCCTGAACATCTTGCTATTTTGCTGTGAATTTGATTTCACTCTTTGGAAATTACGTTGGTAGCCTTCCAAGGATAAGATACAAAACAGCCTGAATCCACCTCTTTAGCTAATAGATGAGACTTTTTCCCCCCTCCTGGGTTAATAACACCTAGATCCCTGTTGGGAGATTTAAATGTATGCTTTATTTAAGGACGAAATGTTTATAAAGTATAAATTGAAATAAAATAAGAATTGCTGTTTGACCACAAAAAGTTATGCAGTGCTCCAGGATGGCTCTCCTTGTACTGAAGGATTTCTCAGTAGCCCTTAGTTGAGAACAGATTGTTTTAGGGAAGAAACAGCAGTCTATGTTCTCTTGGGGGTGGTTTTATTATTTGCCCATTTTATCTTCCCCACGAGGTAAATAAGCATTAGGATTTGTGTAGTAAGAAATTAGGCAGCAGAGTTAACTTGTCCCAAGATCATGGAAGCTGGCAGATCTTTTTGAGCCCAGGTCCTTTATTTCTAAATCTCCTGTTCATTTGATCCTCTCTCTGGTTCTGTAGGGAACCACCCTTAGTTTTGGTGGTTGGGCTTCCACACAAGCCCACAAATAAGCATCCCATAGAGTAGCTGGGATACTGTGTTTGTACAGTGAAAGAAGACAGTACATTCACAAAAGGTAGCCAGAAATGGATTCTGTTCAACACATTTGCATATAACTGAACAGGGATGCAGAGATGAAAAGTATCAGCTCCTAAGAAACATAGGAGTAAACATAGGAGAAACATTCTGTAGTGTTTGGACAGACAGAAACTGACATAAAGGGAAATCAAGTAGGGGAAGAGTACCATCAGGTACTGACAGCAGGGTTAAGATCACTGGAGCTGGATTTCAGTGAGTGAGAGAGGAAGGACCAAGCATCACAAACGGAGCAAGACTTGGGGCTGTGGACTAGTTGAACTGCAACTTGCGATGGCATTGAACAAATAATGGTTGAAAAAGAGCACCTTAATATATAAGGCTAAGGAGTTGCTAGGCAAGACAGGAACATTTACATTTTAAATGTATTCAAGCTTGAGGATGATCTAGCAGCAATATAAGATAGAGTGCTGAAAAGAGAAATAGAAGTGACTTTGATTCTGGGTGGAATCCAGGCACAGTTGTGAGAAACACTAACAAAACTGTCTTAACTGCCTATTACTCTTCCACTTGGACTTACTGCCCTAATTAGCTTTTAAGCTCCTTGAGCCAGGGACTGCATTCTATCACCTGCCAAATGCCAAATGTGTATTAACTAAAATGTCTGAATTCTACAAAATCATGCACTAAGACTTGGTTGGGAAAAGCGGTCTTAAAACCTGTGGGACTCTAAAACCAGAGCTCTAATAAAAACAATCTTAATAAGAAATGCTAGTACAGTATTTGTACATATGTGTATATGTACTAACATTTGTATACTTGGGGTCAACAGGCAGTCTGCCTTTTCAGATAAACACTCTGGGGCTCATACTTCTGCAGAAGTCCTTTTAGATTTAAGGCTCTGAAGATACTTGCTTCAAGTGGAGACCACTTTCTAATGAAAAATAACTATCTGAAGGCAATCTTTTCTAAATGGAGGGAAATATCATCTATGCCTGCAGCTCTCCTAGACATAAAGGGCTTCTTGGGCCACTTAAGCAGCCACTTCCTTCAAGGGAAGGCATTTTTGTACAATTTGCATCTGTTTTAGGCTCTTGGTATATATCACGAAGGCTTTCTCCAGTGTGTGTAAAAGCTAAGCCCATCATTTCAAAACATTGATGTGCTACAAGAAAATGTCATGATCAGTGCAATTTAGCATTCTTCTATCTACCAGTCCCATAAGGATGGTCCCTGATTTACAATGATTCAACTTGTGATTTTTCAACTTTATGATGGTATAAAAGCAATACGCATTCAAGAGAAAGTACTGAAATTTGGCATTTTGATCTTTTCTTGTCTAGCAATAATCTGAGTTAAACACATTTTCCCAAAATGAGCTGTTATTTCTGACCCTCCTATACAACTGTGCCTCAGTAGTCCAAAAAGTAGGACTATTAACTTGTTTAATAGTAGCAGTAGGTAGCTGGTTAATGGATACAGTAACCACTGCCGTAATTTAAGATCTTTTAAAATGTCTGTGTGCATACTGGGTGTTCCTAATAATATACTGCTTGCTGGCCTAATTTTGATTTAGAGCCCCTAATACAGTTAACTGTGGTAAAGTAGTTTTAAACCATTCATGCATCCTGGTTCGTGATAGCATGTGAAGAAAGAACAAAAACCCCAATACAGCTTCTAAATAGCTACAGTTTAAAATTCTTCATTCCTAATTTAGGGATCACTTGAGGGGTTTTCCGGATAGCCTTTTTTTTTTTTTTTTTTTTTTCCTTGGGAAGGAAATAGTCATTTGTAGTAACTAGTTGTTCCCAGAAGCAAGCTGTGACCAAGAACAGTTATAAGAGTGAAAGCTGAAACACAAATGGCGTTTGGGGGCCACTTGGTGTATAGAGCTAAGAATTTCATTTACCTCCATGCTCAAATCTTGAACAGCATTTTTTTAGTTTACAAGCTCTTACACACCTCCAGTGAGGAGGACTTACTAGGTGATAGTAGGGTTTTGAATCTATACTGTAGATTATTCCAATTCATAGACAAACTGTTGTCTAGTAAGACTCAGGGCTGGTTCCAAGTAGACCATTATCACTACACTACTGCTACTTAAAGTGAGAAGTACTTATATAACAAATGCTTAAAACATTAGGAATCGAAGAAAAAGACAAGTGTGGGAAATGGCTTCTTAACAATGACAGGTGAATGGTGTTTTATGTTGAATGTTGGATACACATGGAAGGAAGGTTGAGGTCAGATAGTATAGTAGCCGGAATGCTTATATGAAGGTGGGCAACAGCACTGCCTTTGAGGTTGACTGTGATTCAAGTCTAATTCTGCAGCCTGGTGGATTGACTAACCTTTTTATAAATCTTTCCTTTGGACTCAGCTCTGGCCTATCTGGAAAGTTGAATTCCTGCTTTCCTCTGCATCACCTTGTCACTAATGTGGCAGACTGTCATCTTGTTGAATACACAAAATGTAACATACCTACAAAGGTAGTTGAAAAGGAATTTAAAAACCTATGAACAACCAGGTCTGGATTTGTCAGCTATTGGTGTATCCCCTTACTAAGATTTTATAACGTAAATAATGTTTTTAAAGCATTACCAAGCATGCTAAAGTACAGATCTAGTAGATTGGGGATGTTGTAGAAATGTTTAGATGGCTTCCCCCCCCTCCCCCCCGAGGATATGGAATAATAATGATTTGTGATACAGTTCTTTACAGTTCTTCTAACATGTAGTAGGGATTTTAATGGTCTTTGCTTATGCTATTCAAATTCATTTCTTCTACCCTGCTAGGTAATCACCACCACTCCCCACTCCATAAACAAACAACAAACATAATGTGGCCTTGACCTCACTTGAACTTCGAATGAAGTACTCTAGATGAGTAGGCAAATTCATAATGAAACCTACTGGTTTTCAAATCTGTTTCATTACCAAAGGCTCATTATCAAATGTTTTAAACTAGTAGTTTAGATGCTGATCATTCTATACCACAGGTATTAATTACTCATTTATTTTGGAAAGATACATTTGAAGTTAATGGTTTGATCAAATTTAATCATTTTGGAATGTCAGGGGATTCTTGCACGATAAGGTCTCAGTTTCTGCTAAATCGTTTGTCCAAAACCATACAGATCTGTTTTCATGAGGCTTTAGAAAAAGTAATTTATGAAGGGAACTGTGGAAGCATGTAGGTATTTCCTGTCACTGACTTTTGGAAGACAAGTTCAGTCATATGTGAATTATGTCCTGTAGGCTGCAGATTAAAGATTTGATTTCAATTAGAACCATAAGTGTTCATGAAAGCAGGCACAGACTATACTAATGGGTATTCAACATTATTAACCTTATATAATTTATCTCTTAAATACTATCTTGGGACAGATGGGAATTATCATTGACCTAGATATATGACACTGAATTTCATTTTTTCAGGACTCCAACATTATGAATATTGATGGTTTTGAAATTCCTTGTTTACTAAATAAATAAGAATGTAGTTTTCCAGTTAGCAAGCCCCTGCAGTGTCATGTCCCATTATGAAGGTAATCAAGGAAGTTGGAATTGGGTAGTTAAGAATTTCATCCAACCTACTCGGCAATGAAAAAGAATGAAATCTTGCCATTTGCAACGACATGGATGGAACTATGCTAAGTGAAATAAGTCAGAGAAAAACAGATACATGTTCTCACTCATATGTGGAATTTGAGAAACTTAACAGAGGAAAGAAAAGGAAAGGAAAAAAAAGTTACAAACTGAGGGAGTCAAACCATAAGAAACTCTTAAATACAGAGAACAAACAGGGTTGATGGGGGGATGGGGAGAGGGAGAATGGGTGAGGGGCATTGAGGAGGGCACTTGTTGGGATGAGCACCGGTTGTTGTATGTAAGTAATGAATCATGGGAATCTACTCTCGAAGTCAAGAGCACACTATATACGCTGTATGTTAGCTAACTTGACAAGAAATTATATTTAAAAAAAAAATAATAAGAATTTCACCCAGGCAATAAAAACTAGATTGTCCGTAACCCACACCTAGTGACCAGGAAAAGAAGCCTCCAACTCTGCAGTTAGAAACAGTAGTTACAGTTTACTTTTCCCTTGATGCAAGACATATGCTTTTATACCTTAAGCATTTTTTATTTTAACTTAAAAACTTATACTTGCCAATCTCAATATATAGGCCAAAGCCTTGGAATACCATAGATATTTGGTAAGCTTCCTTTTTGAGTAAAACAAAAGGTGAAATCTGATTCGCAGTCTCACTTTGTTTAAAGAATTTTAATTGAACTTTGAAGACTTGCAGGCTCTTTCTGGATTTTTAAATTTCCTTTTTACAGTAGTCTCATCCATATTTAATTTGATAGCAGTTTTTAATAATAACCTACCTTTAATCTTTGCAAAGTCTTTTTTGATAATTCCTTTTTGCCCTCATTTCATCACTAATTCTCAATAATTATAAAACTAATGCAACTAGCAAAATTTGGGGGAAAAGCCGTTCTTGGTAAGCTCATGCAATTCAATTAGTAGGAAAGCAGAAGAGCTAGTAATGGCCAACATCGAGTGCTTAGGCCAGGATATAAGGTATTTAAGTGTCATAAACACTCAGTAATTCTACAAGGATAGGTGCTTGGAGGAAACTGGGGTACTGAATGGTAGATTATCAGCCCATCATTGGGTGCATCAAGGAATGAAATACATCTTGGGTATGATCTGTACAGTTGCAAAACATCTTTGAGTTTAAACCAGTATTTGTAATTCTTGCTAGATTTGTTTATTCTGGCTCTTTAGTTTCTAATTTTGATATGTAAGCCCTGTTTGCTAATACTTTAAGTTTAAAGCTGTTTTATGTTTCATTTGACCAAAATTGCTATATTTGGACTTGGTGATACCCTCACAGTCAGCCATTCATATTTTAGCTAAGGCTTTATCAGCTGTTGTTAATTTACAGTGCTTTCTCTGGATTTGCATTGTTTCGCCAGTTATTCGTTTGAAGGAATGAAGCTGGCAGAAGCAATGGAGTCCTATCCAGGTAAAGGATGAGAGAAACAACACTCAGACCCCTTGAGCATTAATTGATCACTGCTCTGCGATGATGGTGTGTCCATAGGCAAAAGTGTGCTGCTTTGTTTTCAGATTGAGGGGATAGGTGCCTGAATAGACATTCCCTTATCTTCCAACTCAGTGTGTTCAAGGCTGGGGGAAAGGTGGGAGTTGCTGAACTCCAGGAGTTACTGTCATCCTGGAACTTTTCAGTTGGGGAAGGCTGAGTTTCTGGCAGCCTCCTCAGGTGGGAGGTGAATCCTTGTGCTGGCTATGAACTCTCAAGTGCCAGCAGTTCCTGCGGCAGTAGAGTGGGAGCTGGGCAGATAGGACCACCGGCGTGTCAGAAGACCAGTACACATCAGGGATCATACTTTGCTCTGAATTGATTGATTTATCTGGAAAGAATGTTCTGTGTTTACTTAGAGATAATATACTAAGGGAATTTTGTAACCAGTTTTTGTTCAAGTTGGTTAAGACACCTGTTACTTCATATAAACATCCTTTGCTTATTTATCATAGTAGCCAAGCCTTTGTTGCTGTTTTAAGTTGGGTGCATTTCAACCTAACCTAGCCCACAAATTTTCATGTAGAAGATGGGTATATAATACTTGTTTCAGGTACTGTTTAAGTAGTGAACCTCTAGGATACTCTGTGGTAATGTTTGTTTTTTAAAAAGCATTTGCAAATTTAAAGGTTAATGCTATTCTCGATTGGGGTCTGCAGACTTTTCTTATAAAGGGCCAGATAGTATTTTAGGCTTTGTGGACCATGCCGCCTCTGTCACAGCTACCTAACTCTGCTGTTACAGCATCAAAGCAGCCATAGGCAACATGTGAAAAATGAATGAGTGTGGCTGGATTCTCATAAAATTTTATCTATGAACAGTAGAATTTGAATTTCATATAATTAAAAACATAAAAACCATTTTTAGCTCACAGACTGTAGCTTGCCGTCTCTCCTGGATCATAAATTATAGCTGCCTGATATCAAAAGAAGTGACTCTTACCCATTTATAGAAGTTTGGAATATGAAGGGTACTTCTTCCCACCTAATCATAAGTGTAAAAATAACAAGAACTCTCTATCTACCAAGCATTGACTTAATGAATTCCCCTATTCCTTTTTCACAGTATCTGTTATCTTTTAAGTATCCTTACTCTTTATAGGTGAGAACAGGGTGACCTGCCTAGGGTCACATATCCTTAAATTTGGAGCGGAAGAATAAGATTCTGTAACTTACGAATAGCAGATATGACCACAAACCTAAGTGCACGCAGTTCTGGGGCTAGTAAACCCAAGTATCCACTTTTATCTTTCATTGGTGTCCATGATTTAGGGAATTTTACTAACTGAATCTGGTAGTTGAAGTGATTTCATTAGGTTCAGAATGATTTCGTGGTGTGATTACATTATTGTTGAATTCTGAATTCCAAGAGTGTTTACAAAGGCTGTCAACTGCGCTTTCTTGTGGTATAATGTGTACACCTTCTAATTTTAATGAAATTACAAATGGGCTAATCAGGAAGGGCTTTCCAGCCTTGTAAAGGGTTGAGAATGTTACGTCCGTAGTGCTTCGCAGGCTGTGGGGCCTACACTCGCGGTTGGTCTTGCAGGTGCTGTTGGTGAGCAGCAGTCGGTACCCAGACCAATGGATTGTCCCGGGAGGAGGAATGGAGCCAGAGGAGGAACCTGGTGGTGCTGCCGTCAGGGAAGTTTATGAAGAGGTGAGACGAGTAGTAGCAGCTTATTTGCTCTCCTTTCACACACACCGTATTTTGAGATTTTACGGTGTGTTCCCTGTGGCACTTTGGCTACGTGCGCTGAGAAGAAGGCAAGGCAGGTCACGTGAGTGCTCTTTTTGTTGTCTGACTGAAGATTTTTAAGCGGGTGACCATAGCTAGCATTTTGTTAAGCAGGTATTTGTTAAGCCTGGTAGAAGAGAGCTAAAAATGAATGTAGAAGTCCCCCAGAATTGTGTAACATGCAATTGTATAACAGGCAATAAGCCTGATCAGTGATCGATGTAGAACAGGATGGCCCTGTCTCAGAGCAAGGTTAACAAATATTACACTGCAATGCACTGCAAGAATGCTCAGAGACATTAATCGTGTGCTGTAATTTTTTCAAATGAGTAAGAAGCAAATTGCTTTTATTCTACTCGTTTCGTCTTAAAGTTCAGTAAAAAGTGGCACGCACGCACATGCACAAAAGCGCACACGGCCTGCTTGTCTTCTTATAGTTGATGTTAGAACTTGCTTTCTACTCAGAGACAAAACAGCATATTAAGTGCCATAAGAGTTACTGAACAGCAGTGAGGGTGTATATGGGAAGCAAATGCTAATGCTCCCGTTGGGTCTTGGTGTGTAGCTGGAGAGGTTTCAGAGATATGGGTCTCGAAGGATGAGCAGCTTTCTGAGGGAAGAGTGCGTCCCTAGATAGAAGCGGCAGCGGGCCCTGATGCAGTGTGGATCGGCATGGGCTCACACTGCAGTTCCCGTCAGTCTGTTACCTGTCCCAGTCCCGGTAAAGTAATGAGGACTGCAGTAGGAGAGTAACCTATAGGAAGAATTGTACCTCCTAAGCCATGTGAAAAAAGCAAGCAAGAAAGTCCTTTAAGTAAGAAGGGGATTGATCAGTTGGCTCAGAAAAAAAGTCTGTTTTCATTCGTGAAGCTTGTCCCAGATTGGTAGAAAGTCTAATTTTTGGTCAATCCCTGTCATTTCTTACAAAATAAATGACAACAAATCTGATCAGTCTGAACTTGTATATGGAATAAATTAAACCATGTTGTATAGCAAACCATAGGTCATGAATCTTGGCATAGCCAAAAAACCTTCACAGAGGCAGGGTTGGTATGGAAGGGCCTATTGTGTTTAGATCCTTGAGTTGAAATAGCTAGAAAATAACGTTCGTGTAACCTTTCTTATGAAAGCTAACAGTTTTACATTGCATCTTTTTTATAATAGGCTGGAGTCAAAGGAAAATTAGGCAGACTCCTGGGCATATTTGAGGTGAGTTACAAAAGTAATCCTTGCTGATAACAGAATTAATGATTCTTTCCTAACTGGCCAGATAATCTGGCAGCAGCTCAAGTTAGACATTCCTTTTATCAGTAAGCAAGTAAGTTATAAGGATTAGGGGGAAGGGAAGTAAAAGTTACCTAACTTTCATGTGCCATCAGTTTTATGCAGCATTACAATTACTTTTATATATGACAATACAGTGGAGCTGATAAAGACAGATCTCTTGGTTCACTGTATATTGTTTAGGTATAAACTTTTTAGGAGGTACAGTGTCCTCAGTATCACCGAAGGACTTAGGTCTCTTGTGGATACTGTCTGGAAATGTACCCTGTGCCTTTAGTGCATAACATGTAGATGATACACAAATAATGACTTAATCCTTAGAGGACTGTATGAAGGTAAAAAACTCAAGATACAAAGAATAGATGCTAACAGCATAGAATTCTCCTATATAATCTATTATTACTGAAGGCAGAATGGAATTTGTGGAAGGAATTTGGAATTGGCAGGTATTCTGTGAAAGGTAAGGAGAAATGTAGTCAGGTCATGAGACCCAAACTATTCTCAAATATTTTCTTCCAAGAGTCAGACATAGATACATGGTATACCTGTATACCTGACACATCGTGACATATTTTTTCAAGATAATATTTAAGGGTTCGTTCAGTCCTTCTGGTAGAACCATATAAATTTGATTTTTAAGGCTTTTTACAGAATTCAGAAATTCAGATTGTGGAGCACTTGGTAGAATTGATGACTCCCAGAATACAATGTTAGTAGTGAAGTTCTTAACATTCAGACTTTCCCAGAATTCAGCACTTGCCTTACCCAATTGAACAGCACCATCTCCTGGTTGAAATGAAAAATACATTGAAGGTTTTCTGTAATTCAGAATAGCCATGGTACAAATAGCACATTGCCAATATGCTGGTAAGATTTTTGAAGAAAACGTCTCACGTTATAAATAAAGCTTATAGAACATAGAAAGATAATAGTATTAACTGCTTTACAAGTGATATTTACATTTCATAGAATCTGAACAGAAAATAGTAACCAACGTACCTTTCTCCTTAGAAGATATAAGGGAAAATTAGAATTGTCCTGCCTATTCACTCTGGTGATTTCAATGAATTTTTGAACATAGAATAATAAATGTATTTATTTTCCAGATACAGAGATAAGACAATGGGTTCTTAATAATAATGACTAGTAATTTTTTGTTAACGTTTTTCTTTATTTTTGACAGAGAGAGAGAAACAGAGCATGAATGGGGGAGGGTCAGAGAGAGAGGGAGACACAGAATCTGAAACAGGCTCCAGGCTCTGAGCTGTCAGCACAGAGCCCAACACGGGGCTCAAATTCACGGACCAAGAGATCACGACCTGAGCCAAAGTCGGACGCTTAACCGACTGAGCCACACGGGCGCCCCGACTAGTAATGTTTTATGTGAGAGATGCCTCTCATTTTTTGCTGTTCCTATTCCTTCCCAAAGACCTAATACGCTATTTGAATTGAGTGTATTACTCAGGGTGTCTGTGGTGGAAAAAATCGGGGCAGTTATCAGGCAACCTGGCTGCCTGTCAGTAGAGCACATGACTCTTGATCTCAGGGCCATGAGTTCAAGCCCCACGTAGGATGTAGAAAGTTTACTTTAAAAAAAGGGGGGGAGGGTACCTGTGTGGTTCAGTTGATTAAGGTCTGACTCTTGATTTGAGCTCAGGTCATGATCTTGCAGTTTGTAAAATGGAGCCCGCATCAGCCTCTGCACTGACAGCCAGGAGCCTGCTTGGGATTCTCTCTCCCTCTATCTCTGCCCCTCCTGGCTCTCCCCCCTCAAAATAAATAAACATTAAAAAAGGAAATTAAAAAACTCAGGCAACAATCTGAAGTCCTAGACTATAGTAAACGAGGCTAACTTAAATCGAGATGAAAGTAGTGAGCCCCTTCATTTTAAGACCAACTCATGTTTCATTTTCACAAGGTGGCAGTTTTAATATGGGTAAAAAATTGAGTTTCAGCATATAGGACTAAAACATTCCAGAAATGACTAGCCCATTCTCAACCCTGGTTGTGCATAGTTCACCTGGCAGCTTTTAAACTGCCAATACTTAATTGAATTAGTCTCTTAAAAAACACATACATTGAAATCAAAGGTGCTAAATGTTTCCTGTGGGGAGCTACTTTCAGCATTTTAAATGTTTTGTGTTACAGAAAACTCCCTTCTGTACTGGGTGAGACAACCGTGTATGCTTGACTATGTGCTAGTCAGCAGTATGCCACAACTGAATTTTTCTCCTCGGAAATGTGTAATGGCTAGTTCCTGTAGATTAAAATGCTTTTCTTTTTATATTCAAGCAGAACCAAGACCGAAAGCACAGAACGTATGTGTATGTTCTTACTGTCACTGAAATATTAGAAGATTGGGAAGATTCTGTTAATATAGGTAAGTTCCCTTTCCTTTTGCCATCCAGAGTCTTAATTCTGCTACTACGCGCTTGTAGAGTTTTCGTCTTAAATTATTTTGGGTTACCTTTTTTAATAAGATCAGTATGTCCACATTTGAATTACATCAGAATTCTTCCCCCAACATATTATTTATTGTCTAAGCCATTCCAAAAAACAATAAAGCTGTTATTTGTAGGAGGGGAGTGAGGGGCATTGTCAAAGGATGTGGCTTATTAGTTTTTTTTAAGTGACTTTACTATATACTGACCAATGTCATACTGTTTTCTAGGAAGGAAGAGAGAATGGTTCAAAGTAGAAGATGCCATCAAAGTTCTCCAGTGTCATAAGCCTGTACATGCAGAGTATCTGGAAAAACTAAAGCTGGGTTGTTCTCCAACCAATGGAAATTCCACGGTCCCTTCCCTTCCAGATAACAACACCTTGTTTGTGACTGCTGCACAGACCTCTGGGTTGCCATCCAGTGTAAGATAGAATGGGAAGGGCCTCCCATGTGCAGTCTCACGGGGAGAGGTCTGTATTTTCCTTGGCAAACATCTGAATGACGCCTGCAAACTGTCTGAATTTGCCATGCAGGATTTTCAAACAATTTGCATGTTTTTCAGATGTTTTCAAATCTTCTTTTAAAAAAAAAAAAGTGTAAAATATTTTAATAAGCCAAAGCCATGTGTAATTTTTTTTAGATGCCTTAACTATGCCCCCGGCCCCACCCCACCCCCCATTTTAGTTGTCATTTTTTCACAGCATTTTGTTCAGTTTTTTTGTCCATTTGATGTCAGTCTGTGGTTTTTGCCAGATCACCTTACTTGTAGGTATATTTTCCCTCTAAGTTATTTTCTCATTCACAGCATTAGGTATTCAACAAATTCTGTTGTGGAGATTTATGAAAATAATTCTTGATATTAAATGAATCTACTGGTCCGTAAACTTGTTTCATAGGATCACAGTTTTAATTCATAAATTCCAAACTTGGACTTTATGGTTCAATAACTGTTTTAACAAAGGACTTAATTTACTATTTTCAGAAATTTAACTCATTTGTCTGTTTTCACAACTGGTATTATGTCACTAGCTACCCGATATGGCCAATTCCTGCCCCCCCCCCCCCGCCCCGCCCCATAACTCAATAGTCCTTTAACACAAAGTTTAACTATATAGAGTGGTTTTTAGAGAGGTGTTGTAAGAAAAATGCACGCAGTAAATACATCTTATCATGAAAAACTGTGTTCATGGAACTTGAGTTAGCATGCTAGGTTGCCAATTCCTTTTATCTATAATCTCTTTACACAGAATACTTGATTGAGAACCAGAATACCCTTGATGTAAATTCCTTTTAAAGATATATTTCCAGTTTTTGAACTTACTGACCCCTCTTCAGTTAAACTTGCTGGTACTACTAACCACAGGATTAGAGTCTAACCTCAAATGCTGATCAGTGGTGACTGCATCACAATTGAGTAAAATGGCCTTCTTACTGTTCAGCTGTTACACACTTAGATATTAGGACACCTCAGAATGTCTCATCTTTTATAGATTGCCAATAGGTACTGTTTATCCTGTAACTAACTTTTGGAGCACTGGAACATACCCGAGCTAAGAATTTCATCTTAACACCTGTCTTTATACTCACTTACCATCAAGAATCCCATTGAAAAACACATAAGGTACCCTGTCTGAAACTCCTGTACTCGCCGACCGCCAAGTCACAAATGAGATGGGAGGAAAACAAACTTTGAATAAGACATGGGGTTCGGGGGCGAGTGAAAGATATTTCTCTATGTAGACGTTAGCCTTGTAAATATTGTAACTGGTGAGTATAGAGTAGAAAGTATGGTTGTACATTTGTTCCACAAATTAACCTTTATAATTGCTGCTAAATAGTGCTGTTACACTTAAGAAAAATCAGTGCCATTGTTCCGAAAAAGATCTTGTGCCATAAATGCAGCTGAACTAAATATAAGCATTAGTTCACAAATTAATGCTGTCAGAGGAATGAGCAAAGTAGAAAAACTTTTAACCAATGACATTTCATTTGAAATTATGTAGTGTGATCAAACATGATCATCCAGAGTTTTTATATTTTTCTTTGTACAGAGGTTATCCATTCTGGGTGTTTTTAAAAGAAACATTTTAAATCCACAGATTGACACTTTCTATCACTCTTCAATGGACTAGGATTTTTTTTCAGTAATCTGAAATTTCTTTAAATTACGTACCTTAACACAGCAGAGAAACTGGATTTTGTATATAAAACTGTCCACCTGAAATGCTGTCACAAGTACTGGGGGAGGGAGGTTTCTTGTACATGATATTCTTAGAGGTAATAATGCATGAACTTATTTTATAAACTCTTGGACTATGTATTTGACATGTAAAATATGTACAGTATTAATGTCTGCCACCTCTTAAAAGTGAGCCTATAAATATTGTTGTATAATTTTCTTTGGTCAAAAGCATTTGGACTAAGTAGTGCCACTCGGGTCAGGATTTTCTTCAGTGCCATTTAGCAAACCAACTGTCTTTAGTCTATGCAACTAGCAAAAATTGGTATGACACAACAGAATACAGTTGTTACACTTCGAATTTCACATGAGGGATTCTTTACTATTCTTCTGGAACCCAGTCTAGCAAAACTAGAGGAAAGGCCCTAAGATTTCTGTTAAGAGAAAAAGCCTACATTTTCAGGCTCAACAGTTGAATCTACTACACATAACAAATAGTGTCTACTATCTCAACCCTCCAAAGTTTACACTGTTGGGAATCATTTGTGCTTTCTGTGGGGTAGTTGGATAAAATTGGCAGCTAAATTTTTCAGTCCCATGTGCCTCCTAAATAAAAGAAATAGCTAGGTTACAAGTTGACTTGCAGACACAAAGTAGCAACTATCCTGAATAATTGTTGTTGGGGAGTTTTGTGTGTGTGGCTTTTTTTTTTTTTAAATAAACAGGTGAAATATTCCAAACGGGCACATGCCATTCAATTTTCTGTCAATCACAGTTGTATAAAGTAGCAAAACTGAAGGGGTGGGGGGCGTGGAGATGACTGTTGTATACACTCTAAATTGCCTTGCATGGTCTCACTTGAGATAATTGGTGTAAGAATCTTGACTTTTTTTATATTTGGAAACCAAATAAAAATGGAAATAAATTATCTTTTTTTTTTTTTTTTTTTTTTAACATAACAACATCGTCCAAGTGGAAAACTTGTTTGGCATTCCATTGTAAAAATTTTACTGTTCTCTCGTTGATGGGTCGTAAAGGTCATCTCTCAGTTTAGATTTTATACACTTCCCACTTCCTAACTGGGTTTAAAGGAACTTCCTGCCAGTCAGGTGTTACCTACCATTACTCTCCCAAATGGATATTTGTCTTACTAGATACCATTGTCACGGTGTCATGCTATGGTTGTCTTATTTATTGCCATTTCTGTTCCTCTGTAGATTTTGTTTCTTAATAATTTTCAAGTTCTTCTAGACTTTATTCCGTAAGTACTCTGCTATAATATGCTGCAGATAACTTTATATACTACCATCACTTAGCTATTTTAGAAGGGTAAATGGCTAGTCACCTTGTCCACCATTGTATTTCCCCAAAATACTGTTTGCCCAAGACCAACTTAAGAATCCTCATGTAAAAGTTCCATTCAAACCTCATTTGGCTTTTGACTAGGACTATTGCGGGGGGGGAGGGGGGGGTAGCCTGGCATCTTCCAATACTGTCTTCACACTGGGATACAAGAATTCTCTGCAGGTACCTCTAAGCTGAACTTCATAGACAAACCCTAAACCCTAGTCGAGTTTATTACCCTCCACAAAATGGTTGAAAGTGGGAATGCCCTACAGTGGATTCTGTCTCAAATGAAGTTTCCAGCTAACAGTTTGTCTCATAAGTTATTGGTGTTTATCAGAAGCTGTGCAATAATCAGCATCTGCTTTATGCCCAGCATTGTTGTTTATATAGCACAGAGTAAGTTTGCCCTCAAGAAGCTTATAGTCCAGTGGAGTAGAGATAAGTGACTTATCTAGGTGTTTACATAAGTTCCTAAAACGTCTTTCAAGGTGTTACTTTCTTAAGCAACATTTTATTTAATAATGCACCCCCCCCCCCCAGTACTTAGCAACATTTTATGTGGAGCTATAAAATTAAAAAAAAAAAAAAACTGGTTGAAAATGATCTCCCTGGTGCTACCTTCCCCCCTGACTTTTAATACCTTCCTGACTAGTGCCATTGGCTAAACAGCAGTAAGGTGAGAAGGCCCCTAAGGCCTGTCTTATTATTAGCATTGCATTATACAAAGACCCAAATTTATTCAAAGGCTCAATTGTCTTTTTGCCAGATGCCAGTCTTAATTTCTCTACTTTGCTATGATTCCAACTAATTATGAGCCCCAAAGCTACTCTTACCAGTATATGGAATACTAACTACCCCCTGGAGATACTTCCTGGTTATTAAAACACCAATGCCAGTATTGTAAACCTGGTTTTCTCAAAAATTTTCTTAATGTTTGAGAGAGGAGAGCAGGGAAAAGGGCAGAGAAGGGAGGAAGAGAATCCCAAGCAGAATCCAGAGACCATGACCTGAGCTGAAATCAAGAGTCAGGCACTTAACTGAGTCACCCAGGTGCCTGTTTTTCTCAATTTTTAATAAAACTCATTCCTTGAAAGAATTAAAATGAAGTTAAAAGAATACTTAGACCATTAATGTGTATCAAGAACCTTAAAAATATATCTCTTGATCAAATTATTACACTAGGAATCCAACTTCCGTCCAAGAATGTCGACAAAGATTTCTGTACCAAGATTAGGCAACTAAAGTGAGACATGGAAATAACATACTCATGCCTAAAGGGGCAATGGTTAACTAATAAGTAATATGTCTATGTAATGAAATATTATGCAGACATAAATGACAATGCGGGTCAGGTAAGGATCTGTGCATGTAAATCAGTATAGCCTTCTGGAGAACAGCTGAGCAGTACCTATCAAAATTTTTAATTTTTTTTTTTTTCAACGTTTATTTATTTTTGGGACAGAGAGAGACAGAGCATGAACGGGGGAGGGGCAGAGAGAGAGGGAGACACAGAATCGGAAACAGGCTCCAGGCTCCGAGCCATCAGCCCAGAGCCCGACACGGGGCTCGAACTCACAGACCGCGAGATCGTGACCTGGCTGAAGTCGGACGCTTAACCGACTGCGCCACCCAGGCGCCCCCCTATCAAAATTTTAAATGCATATGAACCTTTCACCCAACAGCTCCACTTCTGGGAATCTAGTCAACAGAAATAGACAAGATGCACAAAATATGATTAAAGATGCATATTGCAGACTTTGTAAAACTGACATCGATTTAAATGTGCAAATGGGGGGGCTCCTAGGTGGTTCAGTTAAATGTCCAACTTCAGCTCAGGTCATGATCTCATGGTCTGAGTTCGAGCCCTACGTCGGACTCTGGGCTGACAAGCTCAGAGCTTGGAGCCTTCTTTGGATTCTTTCTCTCTCTCTCTCTCTCTCTCTCTCTCTCTCTCTCTCTCTCTCCCTCTCTCTCTATGCCCCTCCCCCACTCATTCTCCCTCTCCCTCAAAAATAACCATTAAAAAAATTTTAATGTGCAAATGGGATTAAATTAGGATCAACAGATACTATACGGATACCAAGGAAATACAATGCCACAGTGTAAACATTCAAGAACACATTTCAAAAAGCACAACTATGCAGCACTACCTGCTAAAGGTCACTGTTTTAAAAACCCAGATTTATTTAAAAACCAGTAGAATTTTAATTTTAAAATTAGCATTCCAAGAAATTTTAAATGTGAAAATGTTCAATAACCTTGCATGAAAAAACTAGGTTTGATAAATGCTCAATCTGTATATAAATTTTATCAAAATATGTACATATTAACAGCAAAAGGGGAAAAAGAAACCTGTACCATCTTTGTTACTGGAACAACAGTAACGTATCACTTTTTAGAGGAGGAGGGGGTTGGAGAGACACAACATTTGGTTCTAATACAAGAGCAGTGAATAATCAGTCACTGCCTAGTGTGAGGCGGGAGTAACTCGGCCTACAGGCCAAACCTAGCCCCCACCTATTTTGGTACAGCTTGCAAACTCGGGGTTTTTTTTTGTTTCCCACAATTTCAGTAGTTGAAAATATTTTGTGACCTGTGAAAATTAACGTTATATCACAGCATATAGCATGTCCAATCATTTAAAATGGTCTATGGATGCTTTCTCACAACAATGGCAGAGGTGAGTAATTTGGTTGGACAGACCTATGGCCATAAAGCCCCCAATATTTTCTTGTAGAAGGAAAAAATGGATTGTAAGACTTTGGTCCTTCTTCATTCCCTTGGTTACTCACAGTCCTAATGCTTTCTGCCAAAACAAGGAAAACAGCACCAAGTTCAAATCTAGTGCAACCAATCTACCATGTCTAAACTGCTTTTCTCAGGTCTTGAGTAGTCTACTCTTGAATTCAAGCCAGAATACTTTACTTATGGGGGTGGGGGCACAAAAAAGGGAAGGGGGAGAGAGAGAAAACCCCAAGCAGGCTCTGGGCTGTCAGTGCAGAGCCCGACGTGGGGCTCAATCTCAGAATCCATGCAACCATGACCTGAACCAAAATCAAGAGTTGGACGTTTGATTGACTGAGCTCCCCAGGTGCCCCAATCATGGAACCATTTCATGGAATATGGCGGGTGAGAATGGATCAGAGTATGCAAAAAGGAAACCTGCTAGTTACTCTACATGGCAGGAAGATGAGGTGAGGTTATCAATCTTTTCTGATTTCTAAGACCTGTTTTACCCCATAGATACAAATGATTAGCAAGGGAGAAGTGTTAAAAGCTCCTTAATGAACACGATGAAATGAACTTTTATTTATTTTTTTTCAACGTTTATTTATTTTTGGGACAGAGAGAGACAGAGCATGAACGGGGGAGGGGCAGAGAGAGAGGGAGACACAGAATCGGAAACAGGCTCCAGGCTCTGAGCCATCAGCCCAGAGCCCGACGCGGGGCTCGAGCTCACGGACCGCGAGATGGTGACCTGGCTGAAGTCGGACGCTTAACCGACTGCGCCACCCAGGCGCCCCTGAAATGAACTTTTAAATGAAAATGAGACTTCAGTTGCTGCTCTGCTACAAGAGACAATAAGCAAGGTCTAAATAATCAAGCAATTAGTCTATTACAACCTATCAGACCCTTGAAACAATTACATCAAATCAGGAGAGGCTTGGCAGTGTAGCAAGTCTACATTCAGACAACTGAAACACCACACCCAAAGGCACAGATGAAATAAGACCAGCTGAAGGAGGCCAAAGTTGTAACTGGGAAGGAAGACCTGAACTCTTCACGCTGAGCTCTACACTTAACAGGAAAACTGTAGCCCAACTTCTAGTTTTGCAGCCAGGGGAAATTTACCCAATTTGTAGTAAGCTGTAGCAAAGCTAACCCTTGGAACAAATCCTCCCAATTTCCAACATCAATGAGAAATGGAATTAACACATGGGAGTATGGCCAAAGTATCAAACAAAGTATCATCAGTCTGGGTGGAAGATTACAGGTTTTTATTCTTTATATTTTTTTCAAGTTATTACATTCAACAAGTTTTGCTTTTGTGATCATCAAATCATTTAAAAAATAAACCCCCGATATAATTCCTTAAACTAAGCAGCATGCTAAATAGCTAAATGTTATTACCCCCAGCCCAAAAATACATTATTCCAATGAAATATTACATTTTCCTTAAATAGGCTGATGAATTAGCTGCCCTATAATCATGGCATTTCAATTTTTTGGCCAGCTTTGCGAGATAAGGCTACTTTTCTAAACCTTTGCTGCAGCAACTAACAAAAATCGATATGGCTAGCATAGCCAAAAGATTCCTGAATCATCAAATAGAAAAATAATGCCAATTCCTAGGACACCAATAGTTCCATTTCGCTAAAATTGTTTATGATGTCTTGCAGAATACCAGATTTCCTCCCCTATTCTCCTTGAACAGTGCTAAACTATACAGCACCTGTAGCTATCCTGGCTTGTATTTAAGCTTATTTTAAATTTCTTCTGTAGGGGGCAGGGCAGGGAATAAAATAAAATGCTTCTGCAATTTTGTATTGCAGTATGTTCTTGGTCTAGAGCAGGGTTTAAGTTCTATACACTTCAGATCTAAGCTCTCATCAGGCAGGACCAAGAATAACTAGTGTGGAAACAACAAAGCAGTACAACAAAACAAAGAATCAAATAAAAAACCATCAAAGCTCTTATGAATGCCTCAGGATTTCAGAAAAGCTCCTCCTAACAGGCAGAATCGGTTTTTAAGAAGCCACTTACATATTCAGATTCTTTTCTTCTCCCCCAGGACTTTGCACATGCTGTTCCTCCTGCCTGGAGGTGTTCATCTGGCTTGAATCCAGAAGAGCAGACCTTCCCCAGTACTTCCTTTCCCTTCTCCAGGCAAAGTTGGAACTGCTGTTTGTCCGTGCCCCTGCCCCATCAGAAGGTCCAAAAGGGAAAGCCCCATGCCTATCTCATTCACCTAATCATTCCCAAGTAGTACAGTGTTGGATGCATATTAAGCTTCTGTCAAATTAACGGTTTCCTTCAGCTTAGGAGTCACAAAATGAAAGGCTTACAAGGGAAGAGGAAGAAGACTACATGAAGGGGCAAGCGGGCTGGAAGGGGACTCTAACCAACTGGAGAGTCACTGGATGAGAAAAGAATGACAAGCTCTTTGTTAGGGCGGCTGCTGCTCAGCTCCTCCCAGACGGTGCTGTGCACAAAGGCTGGTCATGTCTGCAGTAGCCAGATGTTCAGATCATTCAGGTCACCAAAACTCTGGGTTTTCACGTGCATCTCCTGACTTTTAAAAACGTTAGCACTGAATTCAAAATATTTTAACCAAACACATTGTGTGGGCCAAGGAAAACAGGCCCAAAAGCCAGATGTAGGTGCTGGTTTTTGAAATCTACCCTGGCCTTCCCGAGCCTTTTTAATCCTAAGCAAGTTCAATCAACAAACTGTCTCCTTTCATCTCACTGCTTAAGTCTTATCAAAACAATGGGGACTCTTAGCAAAATTACAAAGGGAAAAACATGATGCCATGAAATCAGGAATTCATATGTTAGAAACAAAAACAGAATTATTCCATTTCAGTGCTTCTATAACTCTAATTCAGCAGACATCAGAGTCCTATTCTAGACATATTTTTATGGTACAATGGCTTTAAATTTGGAATTTTATGACATACAAATCACTATGTGATACTAGCTATCATCACGAGCAGGGTCACCTGCATTAAAATAAAGCTGCTCTCTACTGAACTGCCTGAGTGTTGGTTTCGGCCCCAGAATGAGATTCAGTTTCCTTAGTTGCAAGACACCCTCTGTACAAGCACAAGAATTGTTATAAATGATAACTGCTCCTAAGAGCTTTAAATTTACAACATTAAGGTTACGAACAATTTTATTCTGAATTAAACTAACATTTGTTTCCAAGCAATGCATTTTATTTGAAGGATACCAGTTACCAGTCATCAAAACCTTTTGTTATGTTGAAAATGTAATTTTAATAGATAATTCTTCATCTTACATAGGAGCACAATAAAATACACCACATTCTGAAGAAACTCCAGAAGTTATGAGAATAAAGAGTAGGGGAAATTCAGATGGGCTACAATATCCATTACCTTAAATTGCAAGAGACAAAGGTTCCAACCCGCAGGTTAACATTTACATACTTAGGACTGGCTACACTGATGACTTAAAAATAACAAGGATCAGAAATTAGATATGGAAACTCGTGGGAAAGAACAGTTTTTCTGAGGGGAGGAACTCTGTCAATGCAGAAAAAATTACTTAATATCAAACAATAGCTCCCGGAGCAAATACTGAAGGATGAAAGTAAGAATCATGAACTGAGGATTTGATGCTCACAAAGGAAGAAACCTTTCGGATGACACTTATGCAAGCTGTTGCTTGAGATCAGCTCGTCAGGTCTACAAGGAAGACTCATAAAATGCCTCAGCAAACCCCAAATGATTATCAGATTGGTGTTTCCTAATAGTATCATACACCAGTGGTTACACATGAAGTTTTCAGACAAAAACTAAGAAAAAGGTCATAACCGAAATGCCAGACAAACAAATGTGGCACATGTGAGTCCTACACAAAGCCAGTCACAACGGCTGCTTTGCTGTGACTCTCCTGTACAGTAATTTTCAAACATCATGGCAAGACACCAATGATCATCTAACTAATCAGACAACACAAACACATTTATTTCAAATTTCTAGGAGGTAAAAAAAATATCAGATACCAATGCTTTATGCATGCTCAGGGCCAGCTTATAAATACTCCATTCAGTGATATCTTAACACAAGTTTGTATTAGTGAAAAGAAACTGGCAAAATCCACCTCTTGTCATTCGACTTGTCAGATGGTGAAGACCAAAACAGAATGTTCCATCAGTTTTAATTTTTAAATACGATTGTCACATTGGGAAAATGAAACACAGTAAAATAAACTGTACAAAGGCAAAGTAGAATAACAAAAAATATTTTACTAAAACATAAGATTTACAGAAGTTTCCAGACAAGCCATACAAAATGGTCACAAGCTTTTTTTGAAGGAAGGATTCTACACTTGACAGCAAAGTCACAATGTTATTAGTGAGGGCTGTGATGTCTGTTTAATGTTCCCATTTTGGTTCAAACAATCAAGCTTGTCCATCTACAGCGTCTAAATAAAGTTAGACTTGGCTAGAGAGCATATTCTAAAGAAGTGGTTAGCTGCTTTTACCCAATGCAATTAGATCACCATAAAAAGGGGGAAAGGAGCCCATAAAATTTAAACTACCTCTCACCCCCTCAAAAAAAATAATAAAGAGAAAACACCCACACCCCTGCAGCTAACCCTGACAACTACCTTCATTCACAGTGCTTTATACTTTAACCATCATTGGGGAAATGAATAAAAGCAGAGAGGGGCCACTGCTTTTAAACGTTTCACAACAATCCAGATGGTACTTCTAGCCTCTGCTCATGCTTTACAACAGTGAATCAGGACAAGACATAGATTTGCTAATGTGCATTTAATCACCAAAGGACTGAAGATGTCTGGGCTTTTATTCTGTAATGTTTCTAAGACTGTGTCCATTAAATGCAAACAAAAAAGGAAGAAGTCTTGGCAGAACAGGAGAAGTGATGCACACTTGATGATCAGATCGATTTTAAATATTATTCATGGCATATAGCCTAGTCCATGCTCTAGCTGTAGACAAAAACAAACATGCAATTATTATTTTACTTAGCTTCGTTACTTTCCAAACTCTATAAAGATTAATTAGTATTAAGTTAAATTCATGCCATTTTTCTGTCATCTGGATCAGACAGAAAGCCTATATATGTCTAATTACCAAAACACTACAATGGAATCCAGAAGTTCTACAGAATTCAACAGAATGAAAAGACTTGTCTCCTTTTGTCTCCTTCATTTCTAGATATATAATGCTCTCCACTAATTTTGTTAAAATCTGTAGCAGGAAGAAGCTCACTGATTTCAAACTCCCTAGCTCTAAAGTGACACATAGTTTTATTGATCAGATGAAATACAAAAGCAGCTCAAGGAGTTATAAAAAGCTTTCCGTTTTCTCTATGTACTGCTAGATAAATAGCGCACACACGGTATTTGAAACACCAGGTATAGGTTATACAAGAGTTGAAGAGCTCCCCCAATTACAGGCTGTCTTTAACTTGGGGGTCATGAAGCAGGCCGGAAGTTGGAGCTTAAACATGCGTTAAGAGGTGCTCATATACTAGAAGCGGGATCTGACTTACTCCTCTTGATACGTATTTTTTTCTTTTTGCTAAGACTCTAAAAGAAGTTTTTTAAAAGGTAGTGTGTATTTGTTTTAAAAAGTGGAAGTGGTGTGAAGGAGAATGGATATTAAATACCTGTTTCTATGGCTTGGGCTTCGTTGGTCTTCCACTGCTCCGCTACATCATTTGCTAATGGATCATCTGGATTGGGAGCACTTAACAATGCCTGGATCGATAGCAGAACTGTGCGGATCTGCAGCGCTGGGGACCACTTATCTATGAAGGCAACAGGCCCAGAATGATCAAGCATGAAACAACAGCCCCAGAACTGCATTTCATTCCCACAGACCTTTGTGGTCTTTATATAATAGGCAAGATTACAATGTTCAGATTCTCAACATGGAATGCTTAAGAGAAAAAGGAGAAATCTTACTTAATAGCATATATTAATAAAGGTAACACTTACCTTTCAAAATATCTAAACATATTCTTCCCAACTTGTCTACATTAGGATGATAAATTTTGGTCATGAAACGTACTTTAGGGGCTGCCATCGGGTATTCTTCTGGAAGGAATAGTTCAAGTTTAAAAGTCCCTCCCTCAAAGGGGGAATCCTGGGGGCCAGCAATGACCACATGAAAATAACGGGCGTTGCTCTCATCTGGTTCTGCTTTAATGCCAGGAACTGGTTCCGCCAGCAAACGCTGGGTTTCCTACAATAGAAAGACAATGCATTCGTCAAACAAATGTCACTTTGCTGAACACCAAATTAAAAATTAAGAAGTTCACCTCTTGGAATTGGATTTAACAGAACCTCTCCAATCTCCTGATGGGTTTTTATTCATTTTATAAGACTATTTAAATCATCCCAATCAGCTGAATGCAAAAGCAAATGAATACTGATGACACATATACTCTGTAGCTACAAATATCTGAAAATATGTTGATAATAAAAATTAGGCTAATGAAACTGATTTTATATTAAGTTGAGAAGTGAGGAGAGGGGAGAGGGAGGAGAAAAAAGAAAATAACACTGGAATTACCACATAAGTAAAGGCAACTTGCTCTCTTTAAACTCCACTAAAACCAAGCTGTTTAAAAAGTAAAATTTGGGGCACCTGGCTGGCTCAGTCAGTGGAACAAGCAAACTCTTGATCTCAGGGTTGTAAGTTCAAGCCCCACACTGGGTGTGGCGATGACTCAAAAATAAAATCTTTTTAATAAATAAATAAAAAGTAAAATTAGTGCTAAAAGCCACTAAAAACCTTTCCCCTGAAAAACAGAAGGGAATGTAGTAGGGACAAGTGCCTAGGCACCTCAACAGGGCTAGAGAAATATGTACAACCCTGACGACGAACCCTTACGCTGCTCCCCAACAATCAATCTTTAGTTCTCTTTTCCATCTTTCTCCCTCTCTCCTAAAGTACTCGAACATTCTCCCTCTTCAAGCCTCCAGCATCTTCATTCTCACCCTCACTTTTGGCTGAGAACTCTGCTTTCTATTTCACAAAAAAAGACACCTCCTTAAGTTCCCACTGTAGCATTTGTATACCCACCTTCAACTGCGTGCCCACGTGTTCTGCCTGTCCTCTTGTCACTGTCGATAAAATGGCCATCACTCTTGGCTAAGACTAACCTCTCCTCTAAAGAAAGCACTAGATCTTATCTCCTTCTTGCCTATTCAAGGACATTGCTCTAGCATCTCTTTCCTCTCCTGAATCATCTTCCCTTCTTTATTGGATTTTTCCCAAACTGTACAAACTTGCTATAATTTCGCCCAATAAGAGGGGCAAATGACCTTGACCTCACTCTCCCCAGACCAGCTAATGCCCCACTGCTCAGCTGCTTGTTGAAAGTTATCTATGCTTGCTTGTCTCCAATTTCTCTCCTCCCCTCCTATCTTGAACACAACTCTCCAATCAGGGTCTAGCCACTAACCTGCTTGTTGAGGTCAGCGGTGATTCCCGCACAGTTAAATCAAATGGACAATGCTTAATCTTCATCTTACTTGACCTAAATGGAACATCTTTTCTAGCTGGTCTGCCCTCCTCCTTGTTCCTTGCTCCTCACCCAGCTGCCATTAGCCATGTTCTCCTGTCTTCCTATTAGTCTGGCAGCAACCTCCATGTTGGTTCTTATCTCCCCAACACTGAAGTGCCCCAAGGCCCTGTCTTAGGGCTTCTCTACTACACACTTCCATAGTGACCCCATGTAGTCCAATGAATCTAAATACTAAATACACTCCATATGATGCTTTGCCAAATTCATATCCAGCACAGATCTCTCCCCTGGATCACAGTTCCTCCATCCACAAAGACCTGTTCAACAGCTCCTCTTGAATATCTGATAAGCACCAAACTTAGCATTCCCCACCCTCAACCTGCTCCTCCCTCAATGCCTTCTTTTTATCAGTTAACCGTAAATCCATCCTTCCAACAGGAGCAAACATTGTCCTTCATAACCCACCACATCTAACCTGATTGGCAGATTTTGTTGGCTTAAACATCAAAATATATCCATGACTGGACTACTTCTTACCACCCCACGGCTACACTTCTGATCCAAGCCACCATCAAGCTCTCACCTGGCATACTGCAATAGCCTAACTTTGTACTTCCTGCTTCTGACCGTGCTCCCCACTCCCTCCTGGGTCTGTCTTTCACAGACTTTTCAAATTCCTTATAATGGCCCCCCAAGAAGAGGTTTTACGTGATCCCCTCACTCAGCCTACTCTTAACTCATCTTCAGCTATGTTTCCCCCAACCTGCTTCCACCCTGGCACTTTGTTTCACCCAGATTAGCTTCTTTGTAGCTCTCCAACCTGCCATACTCCGCCCTCAAACAGCTCTGCACTCGCTCTTTTCCCCCAAATTTCTATCTGGTTTGTCTCTCAGCTCCGAAGATCTTCATGCAAATGTGTTTTCTCAGTGAAGCCTCCATAACTGAAACTGCAAAACCCCATTCCACCCTAACCTCTACCCTCCCTCTATCCCTGTTCCCCTATTTTAGCTCCACAGCACTACTAACATATTACATATCTAACTTATTTTGTTCAGACTGGAAGTGCCATAAAAGGAGATTTGTGCCTGTTTTATTTACTGCTATATCCTCAACATCTGGAACAGTGCCTGACACCACAGATGTTCAATAAATACTTGCTGAATTATGAATCTATTTGATGTCACAAAGAACAAGGAATAAACTATCAGAATTTCATCTTTAACATTAAAGCAGGGTTATTCAAAGCAGGATGTGCACATCAACTATCAGAATTTCATCTTTAACATTAAAGCAGGGTTATTCAAAGCAGGATGTGCACATCAGAGGAGGAAAACAAAAGGATCCATTCAGGCATAGGAAGAAATAATCTAACTTCTATTTATAAACAACTTACAAACAGCCAAAAAATGTTAACATGCAATAACGGAAATGGACAATACTGAGTACAATTTCATATATTAGTAATATATTTTCAACATTTTGAATAAGCATGTGCAATCAGAAGTTTCAGAACACTGCCATATCAACAGTTTTAGATATAAAAAATGAGAATACTGTATTTATGCTGCCTTCACTTCAGAAAACCCATACACCTTAATACCATTTCACTCTAAGCCTACAGTGCACATACTAAAAAAGATTTACCTTTCATAATCATAAGATCCAGATAAAAAATTAAACCCTTTCCCAAATTGTGTTAATAAACTCATAGCCACTTAAAGTAATGCCTTAACCCAAAAACACCCTAGTCTCTAATTAGAGACTAGGTTTTTGGTTTGTTTTTTTGTTTTTTGCTTTGTTTTAATCATGGCAATGCAAGGGCAAATGGGAAGCTGAAATGCTGTAAACTAAGGTTCAAAGTAAAACATGTTTAGAGCATTAAAAACATCTCAAGATACAATAATGAAGCCTCCCACTGTGGGAAGTCCTCCAACATGGAATCAGAACAAGAGGCCAGTCTTCATTTTTTGCAAAAAAGTGAAGATACTAAGGATGAAGAGTAAGAATAAATAAAAGAATGAGAAAAAAAAAAAACGGATGGTAAAATTCCCTGAATTCTGGCCTCTCCTCACCTCCCTCCTCCTTTCATTTTGTCCCAGGTCTTCGTATTTTTAGAAGCCCATTAAGAGAGAGATTGGTAAAAAAAAGAAAAGGCTGGGGTCCAAGAGCCCCAAACCCCACTCCCTGGTTACACAAAGTAGTAGCAGCTCTATTCAAGACTATAAAAAGCTCCCGAAGGGCCTCCAAGATCATATCCCAAAATAGCCTCAAAATCACTCTTAGAACACACTGTCAGAGACTGCATTCCTTCCTCATCTTCAGTTCCTCTGCAAAATCAGAGGCTTTCTAAAGAATGTACATGTAAACATATCACACGGCCTGGTCAATTACAAGACTTCATCAGGGCACAATCTAGAATAAGCTTTTAGGTGTGGAAGACTTTTTCAAATAGTTTTTATATGCTCTCAAGTTCTCATAGATTTTGATATAATGAACAGATGCATAATTATTTGACTGTATGGCACTGATTTCCCAAACCCACAGCATAAATTATAGGAGGAAAAACAAATAAAATCCAAACCAAATGGAACAAGTCTCACCCACAGAAGTTGGAGTCCATTGTTTTCCCCAAAAAAGGCAAAACTGGGTAAGAAATAAAATCCTTCATATTACTTACTATTCACACATGGTAAACTATAAAACACCTCCTAGTTTTATATTATTTTTTTGGTAGAAAGACAGTGAAGTACACTGTGATTTCTTCAAGTCTGTAAGTAATGGGTTCAAATTCCTACCACACTGCTTACTTAACTACGATTTCTAAGCAAATAACTTACACTGCTCTGAGCCTCAGCTGCCTTATCTATATAATTAAGATTACCTCTCATGCAGAGTTGCTATGAAGATCAAAAAATATAATACTGCAGAAAGACTTAAATGAGATCCCATAAGGCGGCCATAGCCCTATACAACCAACTCAAAAAGAATGTTAAGAGCAAAGCACAATAACAAATCTTAAGATTTATTAAATAAGTTTGTTTCTAAAGAAAATAGAATAACCATTAGTTGCACTGTGACCTACTTGTTTAAAAGCAATCCTAGGGCCCAATCCCAGGTAGCAACTGAGTTTAGGTCATACAGAACAAAAAGTACCCTAGACTATTTAGGGAATTAGTTACTAAAAAGTAGAAAAGGAAGTACATAAAAGTAGAGTATGAATTTAAGTGACAGTATGATTAAGTCTCAAGGAAACTCATTTTACAGAGGAAGTATAATAATTCATGCTGTAAATATTTTTTTCACCAATAAATACTTTAAGAAGGAATTAAGTAACATCAAATTGATCTGATCATCAATAGATCTACTGGGACTTGAAGAGCAAATCCCAGAATTATACACCACAGTAAACTGTAACACTTGACAGTCTGTCAACTAAATCCCACGAACTAGGTTTTTTCCCCCCTTTAAAGTTCAGTAACGCTTGTGCTCACTATAGCAATGGAAGGTCTTATACGTTTTTTAAGGCAATGATTGAATAATGTACAGTAAAATTCTAGATAATAAACAGAGTTCTTAGAAAAAGAGTGGTAATGTGCATATGAGAAAAGTTAACTTTCTCTATACACTTCTAACATACATCTACAGCACTCAGGTTTTCCCCTATTTAGAATATTCTCTGAAACACAAAATGCAATGTATTACTCATAATGCCAATTGTAGACATTTTAGATCATCTCACCCAAGAACCATCTGACTATACTGGACAATATTATCAATTTTGTTATCACAATTAGTCTTAGAAAAACTGACAGATGCCTCAGTGATACCTACTGTCTATTCCAACCTCTGTTAACTACATCTTTAAGCAATTCTAAAGTATTAACAAACAAGGGCTCCTTTTTTGGGATTACTGATAAAGCAAAAGCCAACTTATCATTATATACACAATTGTAAACTACTTAAGGGTATTTACAACATCACCCCCTACAAGTGGGCATTTAAAAAAACGTTACCAACATTTTTGAATGTCATGCCCCTAACATTTTATACGTGAGCCAGGTGGTTTTTACTGACAATTTTGGTTAACACAATGAATTTTAGGAATGCAAACTATCTCCTTATAGTAGAATTGACTGTGTTTATTCTGGCTGGGATTATAAACAGAGCCAAAGTTGTGCTTAATTTCCCTACTACACTTCCCTACAAATCCTAAAGTCAGCTAGAGGTATGTACAGCATGAAAAGAATGGTTGATGAATGTTTTCCCTACAGCAGTGCTGCCCAACAGAAATATGAGCTGCAAATATAATACTAAATTAAATTCTCCACTAGTCACTTTAAAAAGTAAAAAGAAACAGGTAAAATTAATATTGTAGTTAACAATATATCCAAATAGCATCATTTCAACACATAATCAACATAAAAATAATTGGGGCACTTGGGTGGCTCAGTCGGTTAAGCGTGACTCTTGGTTTTGTCTCAGGTCACAATCTCATGGTTCATGGGTTTGACCCCCGCATTGGGCTTTGCACTGAAGGTGCAGAGCCTGCCTGGGATTCTGTCTCCATCTCTCTCTCTCTGCCCCTCCACCGTGCGCGCACTCTCTGTCTCTCTCAAAATAAATAAACTTTAAGATATATATATATATATAAATTATTAATATTTTACAATCTTTTTCATACAATGTCTTCAAAATCCAGTAATTTAGGTTTATAATACATATCAATTCAAACTAGCCACAGTTCAACTGCTCAATAGTCACATGGGGCTACTGAACAGGAAACCGAAAACACAAGACAGTCCTGTTAGAATGATGTTACTTACAGGTTATTAAACTAATTTTATTTCATACAGTGAGTAAAATCTGGTAGAGAAAAGCATCACTTTTTCCCCTCCAAAAATTACATACAAAAAGTAATGTCAGACCATTGGAATCACTAATAACAGGAATGTGGGTGTTAGTTTGTTACAGTCACAAGATTGTGCTTGAAAATAATGATTTGCAGCAATTTCGAGAAAACCTAGATGCATAAAAATTAATTCAAACAAGGTAACCACATGAGGAAATTAAGGGTCAATCCCTGAGAAATAATTTTAATTTTTACAGTCCACACTACCCCCTAGTGGATAAAAGACCTCACTTACCTATTCCAACACCTTTTCCTTCACAAATGGCTCATAAATTATTTTATTGTAATTCACTAAGTTTTTAAAAAATGCTTATCCTAAAGTCAGATGAGAATAAAGATTCTCAAGGCATACCCTCCACCTTCCTCTTTTTCTCCCTCTACTCCCACACACATCAACCTCACAATTTCCTTCTCTGAAAAGAAGGAAAAACTGGTAGAAGCTGTTTCAAAGGCTCTAGGTATCAAGGACTACATCTTAGAGTTCAGACCAAGGTACCCCTTTAATGAAAAGTTTTTTTCCAGTTGGACTGGTAAGTAGCAGAAAGTGCAGTTAACCCGTGAACAACACAGGAGTTAGGGGCATCAGCCCCCAGCATGGTTGAAAATCCACATTTAACTTGTGACTCCCCCAAAACTTAACTACTAAGAGCCTGCTGTTGACCAGAAGCCTTACCTGTAACAGTAAATTAACACAAATTTTACGTATAATATGCTGCATTCTTACATTAAACCAAGCTAGAGAAAAGAAAATGTTAAGAAAATCATAAGGAAGAGAGAGTACATTTACAGTACTGTACTGAATTTATCAAAACAAAAAGATCCACGTATGAGTGGACTCACGTGTCAGTGGACCAGCACAGTTCAAACCTGTGTTAAGGGTCAACTGTACTCTGTATTCAACTTGGAGTAATAACCAAAAGATGGGATGGAATGACCTGGGCTAGAAGCTCTAGTTTTTTCTCCCCAAGACTATATCAATAATTTGACTTTATCAAATTTCTGTTAAATTCAGCAAAAAGGAACAGAGATGTGGAAGCCAGAGAAGGATTTCTGAAAAACTAAGTACAGTCAACCAACTTGTTTCTCTGGTTTGAATTAGTCTGGAAGCCTCTTCCCTGTACTTCAGTTTCCTGGGCATTTATACCATTCCTCTTACTATAGCTAGGACAATAACTGTTAGCTGACTAGTCAGGCCCTAAATTGTCTGAAGATAGGAACTCCAGCTACCAAATGGTGGTGGTGAATGAAGTGCTAAGCAAATGCTTGTTCAGTGAATACATACTTGCATGATTAGGTACCACATGGAGCTGAGAATTACTATACTTACTGTGTTAGTTGGTAACTTCCACCCCAGGAACGGCATTTAAAATTATTCCAATCATTGACAACAGACAAAAATCTGAAAACCCTACTAACAGAGTGTGCCTACAATAAGGAAAACCACTAGCCTGAATTCCTTGTCCAGCACCTCCCAATTCTTTTGTCCCACTAATAAGTACACCAGGTTATACTATAGTCTGTTTCTTTTCCTCCCCCCACTAGTCTGTAAATTCCTCAAGGGCAGGAACTCTATGCAATTATCAAGCACTATGCCCAGATAGGCAGAGAATCAATAAAAGATCAAGTAACAATAAAAACTAACTGTGGCAAATAGTGACTTAAGTGCTCTACATGTATTATTAACATTTAATCTGCATACCCATTTTACAAACGAGGGAAATGAGAAACTAAGAGTGACCACTTACATTATAACCAAAGCTAGCAAGTGGCAGAGCCATAATTAAAATCCAGATTACTGGGTTTACTCAGTCTGGCTTCAGAGCCTGACTGCTTAATCTCAATGGTATACAGAAAGACAATTAACAATATACAGTAAATGTCAAATGTTTGGCAGGATAGTAAATAACACAGAAGTCAAGGGCTATTTTCAGTAGTTCATAATCATGAAGAAATGCTTCATGAAAGAGGTAAATTAATTTAAGCCATAATGTCATTTTTTTTCCCCTTTGGGACTGGCAATTGAAGAAGTATAGTCTTATTAACATAAATGAAATAGAATAAATCTGCTTTATTTTGATGGAAAATTTGGGTGTATGCCATTTTGACCTGGAATTATCTATTACATAAGCCACTTTGCCTATCTCTTATATTACATGAAACCACTATGCTCTGAAAGGTTATGACTTTGAAATATGGATTTACTAACAAATGTTTATTGTTTACTTTGTACATGACATTACGGTATCAACTAATTCAAAGGAAGAATAAAACAAAGACCTTGCCCCTTAAGAAGTTATTTCATGGGGCGCCTGGGTGGCGCAGTCGGTTAAGCGTCCGACTTCAGCCAGGTCACGATCTCGCGGTCCGTGAGTTCGAGCCCCGCGTCAGGCTCTGGGCTGATGGCTCAGAGCCTGGAGCCTGTTTCCGATTCTGTGTCTCCCTCTCTCTCTGCCCCTCCCCTGTACATGCTCTGTCTCTCTCTGTCCCAAAAATAAATAAACGTTTAAAAAAAAAAAAAAAAGTTATTTCATGTTGAGTATGAAGTACACATAAAAGTCAATTTTCAATTTTTTTTAAGTTTATTCATTTTGAGAGAGCACACGAGCGGGGGAGGGGCAGAGAGAAAGGGAGGGGTCCACGGAGGGGGAGGGGGAGAGGGAGGGGGAGGAGGAGAGGTAGAGGCAGAGGTAGAGGAGGGGAAGAGGGAGTGGGAGAAGCAGGGGAGAGGGATGGGGAGAGACAGAGAGACACGGAGAGGGAGACAGAATGAGAATGAATCCCAAGCAGGCTCCTCGATGACAGCCTGGAGACTGATGCAAGGCTTGAACCCACAACCAAAAGATTGTGTCCTGAGCTGAAACCAAGAGTTGGATGCTCAACCAACTGGGCCACGCAGGCTCCCCTAGTCAATTTTTTTTTTTTTTTTTAATTTTTATTTTTGGGACAGAGAGAGACAGAGCATGAATGGGGGAGGGGCAGAGAGAGAGGGAGACACAGAATCGGAAGCAGGCTCCAGGCTCCGAGCCAACAGCCCAGAGCCTGACGCGGGGCTCGAACTCATGAACCGCGAGATCGTGACCTGAGCTGAAGTTGGACGCCCAACCGACTGAGCCACCCAGGCGCCCCTCCCCTAGTCAATTTTTGAAAGATGCATTTTAGAGTAGGGTATGTCAAGGTCTTAGAGAAGGTGGTACAGATGTGATTAGGAATACTAACAACACGAAAAACAGCACTACACTAGAAGCACATTGTGTCCCTGCTTGTTTCTAAAGACATTTTAGAAGTTTTCTGGGGGCGCCTGGGTGGCTCAGTCAGTTAAGCGTCCAACTTCAACTCAGGTCACAATCTCACGGTTCGTGGGTTCAAGCCCCGCGTCGGGCTCTGTGCTGACAGCTTGGAGCCTGCTTCAGATTCTCAGTCTCTGTCTCTGTCTCTCTCTCTCTCCGCCCCCCCATGCTCATG